>NC_092509.1:104026735-104329766 GCF_047511675.1 Marmota flaviventris | reverse complement strand
CCAGGACTCCTGGGGCAGGTGCACGGGGAGGACTGGGGAAGGACACCGGGCACAGAGAACAGAATTACTCCGTGGTGTCTCCGTGGCCTCGTTTCATGTAGAGATTCAGCTGCACCTTTCCCTTCAGCCCGCCTCCTTCTACCACCCACCCTCCTGGGGCTCCCAGACCCCCGTCTTGGTCTATGAGTAGGTTAGAGTAAACGTGCCCAGCTGAATACTTCTTAAGGCAGGTTCTCATCCTGTCAACACTGTCACCAGCCCTCGGGGGAGGGAGAAGGGATCCTGCCTCCACCTACTTTCAATTATGGACTTTTTCATCCAGACCCTCGCCTTTGAGAGGTTTTAGTCAGTTTTATTTTGGTTTGGTTTGGTTTGGGTATTTTTGTTTGTTTGTTGTTTGTGGTTTTCTTCTGTGACCAGAAGACCTGACCAGAACAATTTTAGAGGAGGACAAGTTTACTTGGTGCTCATGGCTTCAGAGGCCTCAGTCCATACGGAGCCAATTCTGGCGCTCTTGGCCTGAGGTGAGGTACAACATCATGGTGTGGCGGAGGAAAGCAGCTCAGGATATGACAACCAGGAAGCAGAGAGAGCTCCCCTCACCACAAGCAAAATATCAACCCCAAGGGCACGCCCCCATGACCCCCCTCCACCAGCCACCTCCTACCTGCTGAGTTACCATCCAGTCAATCCCTACCCCTGGATTTATGCACTGATTAGATTAAGGCTCTCATAACCTGAACGTTTCACCTCTGAAATTTCTTGCATTATCTCCCACATGAGCTTGGGGGAGAGACCTGATTTCTGAACCATAAGAGAAGGTGTTCCTATCTAAATATTGAGGGAAATATGTAGAAGTGTCCAGAGAAATTGAGTCATATTTGCTCATTTCTTACAAAGTGATGCTGCAGTCTGTGTTGCCTTTCCCTTCCAGGTCATCATCAGCACCAGAAGTGGTTCCTGGGTCATGAGCCGGGTTTGGGATGACGGCTACCCTTGGGACATGGTGTATGTTACCCGCTTTGCCTCCTTTCTCCGGAATATCCTTCCATCATTTGTCTCTGACTGGTTATATGTCAAGAAGATGAACACGTGGTTTAAGCATGAGAACTATGGCCTGGTGCCTTTAAATCGGTACTACAAATAGTATATATTTTATCTCTCAAAAAGCAGGGCACTAGTTCAAGCAAATTCTTTCTCTCTCGACCCCACTGTCATTGTCTCATTGAGTCGGGTGGGATTAAATTAAAAACTGCACAGATGACACAAAAGACTGGATGATCATTATGGGTTGGAAACCTTGTTGAGACCAGTTGGGAGAAATGTATGCACATGAATCCGAATGGGCGTGGACCAGGCAGCTAAGTCATCCTGAAGAGCAGGATTCAGAGTAGCCACAAGCCATAGCATAGGGCGTGGAGGGCAGAACAAATATTTTTTAAGACTATCTTGTCCATGCTTATGGGTGAATGAGGTTATCAATAACATCTGCTTCCCAAGACTCTTGTCATGTTCCATAGGATAAGAAAGATAAAAATGATTTTGTAAGCCATAGAGCATTACAAATATCGGCTCTTAGCCTCAAGGATTCTGATGTGTTTCTAAGGCACATTTAACAGAATAGTGTCTCTACCAGTAGGAAATCTCAGAGCAAAAGTGGATGCTTCCTCCACCCCTGGCAACTGCACAGTTTTGCGAGGCAGCCAGGAGACAGGGCACCTATAAAGCAATGAAGGTCCATAGTGCCGATGTGACCTGTAAAATTACTAAGTTGTTCATTTATTTACTTCTTCTGGAGAAAAACCTCGATATTCACTAATGAGGAAGGCGTTCTGATTAGAAAGATCAGTATGGGGTGGGGGAACTTTTAAGTGGGTAAGAAAAGAAAGGCTTCACTAAGACATTTCACCTGCTGGCCATGTGGGCCAAAAAGTTCCACTGCGTGTAGAGACACCAGTTAAGGAAAAATGAGGAGGAACTGTAAATCAAGCAACAGGTTTAGGAATGAAACCCTGATCCAAAGCATTTATCCTACCCAGTCTCACTGACTGCTATATCCCTCATGAAAAATTAATGTTGACTTTACACCTTTAAAATAGATATGTTTAACACAAAAGGCATTCCAAAGCTTGAGCCGGTTAATATATTTTGTCCTGTAAAAGTAATTGCAAACTATATTTTGGCTTCTCCATTTAGACAGTTAATACTCAGTTTTGGGAATCCATTCATTCTGAGAACAAAGCTCCCTCCCAGAAAAGGTTCGGGTACCCTTATCACTCCGCCTTTGCTTGAGGTGAAGGAGAACAGAATCAAAAACAGGCTTTGCTGTGACCTCCTTTCTTTTTTTCTTTTTTCTTTTTTTTTTGTGTGTAAGGCAAAAAAGAGGTTACAGAATTACAGAGGTGGAAAACTGTGGAAATACATAAAGATAAATTTTAACATTTAAACAGTTTCTTGGTATATGAGATACTTAGAGGAAATTCCACAATCCCTGAAGGAAACTTAAGTCAACATGAAATATGTTGTCATAAAAAATATCATTCCTAGAATTTTGGCAACCAAAGCACAGTATCTAAGTTGCTATTTTTTATTTTGTGACCAGAGCTGATGGAAGAAAACCAAACATGGCAATAAAACACTACGAATCTTTAAAATCTTCCCTACACACGACCTTAAAATTGGAATGATAATTCACTTACAGTAATTGTGCTGGCATGTGCCGGGTATAGTTCAAAGTGCTCTCTAGATAATTGTTCATTTAGTTCTCACAAGAACCCTATGAAGAAGATACTAGGATTCTCCCCTTTGTACACATAAGGAAACAAAGAGAAGCAACAGCCAGAAAGAGTCGGAGCTGTCACGCACTTGGGCCTTGTGGCTTCGGTGTCTACACTCTTAAGCACTTTATTATGTCTAGAAGAGGTTTTATTCTATCTATCTGATGAATCGCCAAGTCGTAAAAGCACCCATAAGAGAAGGCTCAAGTTTCAAGGGTCAAAAAAGGAAGCTCCAACAACATCATAAGAATTGTCACAGATGTAGGAAAGGAATTTTCCAAGAGACTTCTGTGACCTTCATGCTAATGGTTAGCGGATCCAATTTGGTAACAGTTCTGTAAGCAGCTGCAGATATTTCTTGGAAATGAGGTATTTTTTAACATTTTTTCCACATTTTTTATTGGTGCATTATAGTTGTACATATTGATGGGATTAATTGTGACGTATTCATACATGCACACAATATAACACTAGAATTTGGCCAATATCACTCTCCAACATTTAAAAACAGTTCTCTAGGTGGCTAGCTTGAGCTAAGAATCATAGCTCTCACAGGCAATGGTCTTGAAGTTATTGAGCGTATCTAATACACGTTAAATTTGTAATAAAAATGGGTCAAATGAATGCATATCAGATCTCTTTTCTACTGGTTATAAGGAATTTTTCATGCCTTATAAACATGAATTTATTCATTTAAAAATGTCACAGTGGCTTTATTAAATAGTAACAGGTAACTATTCACAAAATCACTAATCAACCACTAATCATAAAGCTAGTGACTGGACCATCACACACTTTCTTTATGTTTTCTTTCCTTAGTGCAGACATACATGCTTTAAACATGACTTCAGCTGTTGCTTGGAAAGGAGGTGTTTCACAGCAAGGCTGTTTGCCTCTCGTTTCTGCAGTCCCCTGAGGAAAGAGCCTGTGTTCAATGATGAGCTCCCATCCCGCATCCTGTGTGGCACTGTGTCCATAAAGCCTGGGGTGAAGAAGTTCACAGAGACCTCAGCCGTGTTTGAGGATGGGACGGTGTTTGAGGCCATCGACTCCGTCATCTTCGCCACAGGCTATGGTTATGCCTACCCCTTCCTTGATGACTCCATCATCAAAAACAGGAACAACGAGGTCACCTTGTACAAAGGCATCTTCCCCCCTCAGCTTGAGAAGTCGACCTTGGCTGTGATTGGCCTTGTCCAGTCCCTGGGGGCTGCCATCCCCACAGCTGACCTGCAGGCCCGCTGGGCTGCGAAAGTGTTTGCAAGTAGGTGGGCCATCTGTATTTCATTCTTTTGGTCAATGAGCATTTATGGAGCACCTCCTGTATGCCAAGTACTGTGCTAGAAATCCAACGGGGTAAGATAAGCAGGTGCTCCTTGACTTCACAGAATTTCATATGGGACGTGGGGGGTTGCCACAACAGGGGAAGCTGTGGGGTGTTCTGGGGAGGGAAGCTGGCCAGTGACTCCATGGAACAGCATGAGGAAAGACACCAAGGTGAAGAATGACATTGCATGTGTGAGGGAGCAGAAGCATTTGGTGTAAGGGAATATAATGCAGAGGAGGGGAGTAGCAAGGGATGAAGGGAGGTGCTAGATCACCAGGGGCAAGAAAGGCTATAAAAAGCAGCCTGACCTTCTCACAGGGAACTGAGCAGCCTTTGCAAGGGTTCACGTAAGAGAGGACAGCATGGGGTCAGTGCAATGACAGGTGCATTGCAAAGGCGAGGAGGGCCTGGTGGGCACTGGGGCATGCTGGAGAGCTGGTGAATATCAGCTGGTGTCACAATCACAGTGTCACTCTGACTCTGTGACAGTCTTCTCCCCCCCGCCTTCCTTGATTCTAGACCCCAGGAGTTCCAGGGGCTGCAAGAATTCTTGTGTGAGGAGATCAAGAATATGAGAATTACATGGAGAAAGTCTCAAATATATGGATTTAATTACTCCAGTGACTGGATTATCATTACTATTGAACATGTCCTTTTATTCAAGGATTCAAGAATCTTGGTCAATGTAAATACAACCTGCCTAACAATGTTCATAAAAACTTACAAGGAATGAAGAAACTATTGCAATTATAGATTGTTTGTACATTTATGCTTTCTAAAAATATTGTGGATACATACATTCCTATTTCAAATGCACCATGAGGGATGATTATTTAAATGAATGCTGCTGTGAAATCTCTTCTATAGGTCTTCCTCTGTAAAATCCTTCT
The DNA here is from genome assembly GCF_047511675.1 of Marmota flaviventris. Taxonomy (NCBI): domain Eukaryota; kingdom Metazoa; phylum Chordata; class Mammalia; order Rodentia; family Sciuridae; genus Marmota; species Marmota flaviventris. Next base: position 104,324,772 of record NC_092509.1, on the reverse strand, counting down.
ATTGTCCCTGTCTCTTGAAAGGCACAGCAGTGCCCAAAGCCTGGGGTTTTATGGGAAGACAGGATATAGGTATAAACCTAGGAAATCTGCTTGAAACAAAAGGTGTCATTTTATTCATTTATCAAATATTTATTGAAAACCTACTGTGTGTCAGGCTCTGTCTTGTACTTAGGACACAACATCAGAGAGAGAAGACCCAGATTCTGACCCCTTTCCTTTCTAGTGGAGCATACAGTAAATGATGGCTATAGAGTGCCACTAGGCAGAGGTAAGGTGCTCACAATGCCCTGGGCGTGCTCCTGTCTGCAAATGTCGTACTGACTTTCCTCTGGTGTTACAAATGAGCTACAATCATCAGTCAGAAGAAGGCTCCATAGAGGTAGTAAAATTTGCAAAAACCTAAAATTCACCTGCTTTCCCTTAAAACATCCTCTGTGGCTGCGGGCTTAGGTTGAAGCCCACACTTCCTCCCGTTGTCTTGTTTAGCTACCATGAGCCTTAGAATGAATGGCTTTAGCACTTTGTTTCTTTTCTTTTATTCCCTGAGCTTCAGGGGTCTTGTTTAGGAAGTCGGTGCCAACCCCAATATGATGGGGCGCCCTTTACAGCAGTTGCGAAGTTTCTGGCCCAAGTCCTAAGTCTTTGACCCACTTGGGTTTGACTTCTGTGCAGGGTGAGAGAGAGCTATCTCATTTCACTCTTCCACATAGGGCTGATCAGTTTTCCCAGCACCATTTGTTAAAAAGGTTCTCCAACAAATATTTTGGGCACCTTTGTCAGATGGCTGTAAGTATGCGGTTTGTCTCCGCTTTCAATTCTGTTCCATTTGGTCTTCATGCCATTTTGATGCCAATACCATGCTACACCTCTGTAGTATACACTATTGCACTACACCTCTGTAGTATAATTTGAGATCAGGTATTATGATGCCTTGTGATCATTCTTCTTGCCCAGAACTGCTTTGGCTATTCTGGGTCTCTGATTTTTCCAAGGGAATTTAAGGACCTACTTTTTTCTAGTTGTGTGAAGAATATCATTAGTATTTTGATGTGGATTGCACTGAATCTCTGTATTGCTTTTGGTAGTATGGCCATTTTGACAATATTAATTGTGTCCATCCAAGAACATGGGAGGTCTTTCCATCTTCGAAGGTCTTCTTCAATTTCTTGTTTCTGAGTTCTATAAGTTTCATCACAGAGATCTTTCACCTCCTTGGTTAGATATTAATTCTCAAGTACTTTTTTAGGTTATTGTGAATGGGATGGGTTTTTCTGATCTCTCTTCAGCAGAATCACTGTTGGAGTATAGAAAAGCCTTTGATTGATGGGTGTTGAGCTTTTATCTGATTATTTTGCTGAATTCATTTATCAGCTCTTGAAGTCTTCTGGTGAAGTTTTTGGGGTCTTCCAGAAGTAAGCTCAGTTAATCAGCAAACAAAAATAGTTTAACTTCTTTTTTTCCTTTTTGTATCCCGTTAATTTTCTTCTTTTGCCTGATTTCTCTGGCTATTGAATAGAAGTGGTGAGAGTCGACAGCCTTGTCTTATTCCTGATTTTAGAGGAAATGTTATCAGTTGTTCTGCATTCAGTATGACATTGGCTTTGAGTTCATCACAAATGGCCTTTATATGCTGAGATAAGTTCCTTCTATCCCTAGTTTCTCCGGCATTTTTAACATGAATGGGTGCTGGATTTAACCAAAGGCCTTTTCTGTATCTAAGGAGATGATCACGTGATTCTTGTCCTTAATTCCATATAAACGGTGAATTACCTTGATTGATCTGCTTATGCTGAAACCCACGTGACCATGGTGTATTATTTTCTTGATGTGCTTTTGAATACAGTTTAGCAGATTGTTCCTTGGGAAAACTTTTAATAAGAGGATACAAACAGGAAATCTGAAGAAACCCAAAGCTATTACATGCATGAGATGCCCCTGAGGTATGTTGAGGACCAGGCCCTCCATGACCTTGTGGGAATGGGAGACTGGATGACTTGAAGCTCCAAACATCTCTGCCATCACTGTCTCCTGCCACGGCTGCTTTGCCATTCCCTGAGAAAGTTCATAACTTCTTGGGTCTTTGTGAATCCTTAGTCTGCTAAAGGTACCAAAAACAGCTCTTCTTAACACAAACATTTCATAAGTACTGGATGAATTCCCTCATGTGTCATTGCATACTTCTGATTCCTTTGTCTTTTCAATATTTTTCTCTTCATTTCTTTTTCAGACTCATGTACCCTACCAACCACAAATGAAATGATGGATGACATCGATGAAAAAATGGGGAAGAAACTAAAGTGGTGAGTGCTGGCCCTTGCTAATGACAGAGTCCCAAAGTTGCCTCTGCACATAGCAAAGCACCATCAGTCTGTAATTTGTCACCCGTCAGAGTTCATGTTTTTTGAATACCTTCTATAATCAACTGTATCAGATGGGTAATCAGTCACTAAACCTCTATTTAACTCTAGAACAAAGATTCTCTGATAAGAACAATTTTGCTCTCCAGGGAACATTTGGTAAAATCTGGTCACTGCGAGCAGGGAAGGCTTACTACTGGCCTTTTACAGTTAGAGTCTGAGATGCTGCTGACCATCCTATTATGTTGAGCATAATCCACCAACCAAAGGAACATCCAGCTCAAATCAGAATAGTGCTGCTGCTGCTGCTGAGAAATGACTCCCCAGCGTTCCGCAAACGCTCCTACTCCATCAGCCCTGTCTGCCAGCAAGTTAGCTAGTTGGAAATTGTGCAGTGGCTTCTAGTTTGCTGGAATAAGAAAGCCAAGTAAAATCTTGGGTTGAACTTCCCTGCCCTAGTTTTTTCTTCCAACAGAGTTTGGCTTCAGATTCATCCAAATGTGTTTTCAAGCATAACATCAATGAGAATTGTAGAAAGTCATGTGAATGTCTAGGCGTCAGATACTTAAGTGGACTTTTCATGTTCATTACTTCTATAACAGAAGACATTTTTCAAATGATGTATCAAAAATCTGTTGAAAGGATAATTAGGTAAGGGGCACATAGACAACTGTGTGGGAAGTTTCTTCCTCTTTCAAGCCTCTGACACATTACTCCTCTAATGCCCCAAAGTGGGTGCCTGCTCAGGGCCTAGAGAAGAAATGGAATCCTCAGAGTGAACACAACCTCCCACGTGACCTCATGAGGTTCTCCTAGGAGTCACGGAGGCAGGCGATCCAGTGTGCTACGATTCCTGCAGCTTGATATCCTTTCCTTTAGAGGCCAACACGAAAAAAGAGGAAGGAAAAGAAGGCCTAAATGTCAATCTTATTACTTAAATGACCAACTACTCTTCCGGTTTCCTTAAGGATGAGGCCACACTCCAACTAAAAGTATGAAACAATGTACATTAATAAACGACAGCAATATTACACTGTTCACAGGCCAATATAAAAATCAAACGTTGGGGCAGATTCTATGCAATATTGTACAAAGAATAATTGTGTTAAAGAGTAACCTCAGTTGGGCTGGGGACATAGCTCCGTGGTAGAACGCTGGCCTGGTACGTATATTCAATCCCCATACTGCAATCCACGGTGAACTAAGTTAATCAATCACCTTGAACCAGGGGGTCAGTTTGTTCTAGGCCGTGTGGTCAGAGATAAAAGAAAACTATATCAAACTCAGATAGAGATTAGGAAGAAAAATGAAAGAAAAAGCTCACTTAGCCAAAAATAAAAAATAAAAAAAACCCTTCAAATTTGTAGGAAAAGATTGGGCTGAGGGGCATAAATAGGGGTGCTGGCCAAAATATTATTATTCTGAGAAAAAATAAATAAAAATTCATGCTTCTGTTGGCAGCTGTGACTCCTACTCAGGCATGTTCTTTTCCCTCCTCAGGTTTGGCCAGAGCCACACCTTGCAGACAGATTATATCACATACATGGATGAGCTGGGCTCCTTCATAGGGGCCAAGCCTAACATACCGTGGCTCTTCCTGACCGATCCCCGGCTGGCCCTGGAGGTCTTCTTTGGCCCCTGCAGTCCCTACCAGTTTCGACTGATGGGACCAGGGAAGTGGGAGGGGGCCAGAAATGCCATCCTGACCCAGTGGAACCGGACACTGAGGCCAACCAGGACAAGAGCCGTCGGCGAAGCTCAGCAGCCCCATCACTTCTACAATTTGCTTAAAATGCTTTCATTCCCGCTGCTCCTTCTGGCGGTTTGGCTCACATTTTATTCATGATAAGGTCTTCTGGGTCTCAGAGTTCAGCCCAGGATTTTAATCCCCAAATAAGACACTGAGACACACAATCACCAGGTAGCCCCTCCTTCCCTTCCTACAGATGGGCATTTGAACCAAAGTGGAAATAAAACAGGAAATACCCAGCTGCTCTGTTTCTGAGGAGAATCTATTCTTTTAAAAGGCTTGTCACATGCTGAACTGAAGTATGGGATGTTTGAGATGAGGAGAAGGAGGGGAGGTTGATGGGTATAAACAGATTTTCCCACTGGAGAAAGTGTAGTAAGCTTTGTAAAAGTATTTTATCCTGTCATATAGCATATCAACCAGTGACTTTTCCACAATAATTAGTGTTTGACAATAAATCAATATAAAGGTTTATAACAATATAACAACTTAGACAAAATGAATAAGAAATTGCTTGAAAGAGGACTGGCAGTGTGGCCCAGTGAGTGGCAGAGTGCTTGCCTCACATGCGCAAGGCCCTGGGTTCCATCCCCAGTGCTGCAAAGCAAAAAGAAAACCCACTGGGAGTTCCACTAGGAAAACCCACTGGACATGTAAGAAGCAACACTGCCAATCATACGCAACCTCTACCAGAGAATTAAAGAACACATCACTAGAAACACTGGATGTTCATGGACACCGGAAAGAAGAGCTAGGATTAGGAAAGAACACGGGATTAGGGTGCAAGAGGCACCTGGAAATAAAACAGGAAATAACCAGCTTCTCTGTTTCTAAGGATGATATATTCTTTTAAAAGGCTTGTAGTAACTTACAAAAACTAACTTGAAACATATCAAAGAACTAAAAACAGACTTAAAATAACACAACTTGAGGAAGAAAACATAAGATAAAATCTTTGGGTAAGGCAATGACATTTAAAATACAATACCAAATGCACAGTTCATTTAAAAAATTATAAATTGTACTTTATCAAAATTAAGAATAGTTATTCTTAGGAAAGAAAATAGTGGGTATATTGATACTTACAACATCTATATTAAGTTAGTATTTAATAAAAGCAAGATGAACCTGTCAAACTGGAGAAATAGAACATAGTGGGGGAAGTTTCTGATTTGAGAAGAAAAATTCATAACAAGTTAGGTCAGTTTATTTTTAGGATTTACAAGTTTTATTCTAATAATCAAACCAGATGCAGCTCCAAAGTGTTCTGTGTGTGTGTGTGTGTGTGTGTGTGTGTGTGTGTGTTCAAGGCATGTGTTTTCTATACTAGATTATATAACAGAAAGGAGCCCATAAGAACTGGAGAGTGATTCCAAGGGTCCTCTGCACACACCTCTGTTACTACTCCATTTAGCCTGGGACCACAAATGAAGGATGATCTGAAATGTACAGCGTCCTGGAAAGAAAACCCGCTCTGAGTAGAGGGCAGGGTGGGAGAGCTCCCTGCCCTGCTCAGACCTGGTCCTAGGTGGGCGTTACTCCCACACTCTGGTGGAAGTGCAGCTTAGTGGAAGTGTGGAATTGGGTCCTTCAGACTTAAGTGTCTTTGGGCCAACTGGAGGCTTCCTTGGAAAATGAGGCTCAGTGTCTTCTACAAGCAAATGGATAATATTTTCATTCAACTAGATTGGACAGAAAGCTCCATGCGCTTGGTGCTGTGTACTAGCGGACATCAGTGCAGCCCTTCCCTTTACCACCCATGCAAAAGAAGAAAACAAGGGGTCACTGAGGAGGAACAAGGAGCCAACAAGCATTCCAAACCCAAGGACACACCACTCTTCTGACTGGGACTCAGCTGATCGACTGTGAACTGTCTGGGTGTGGATGGGGTGTACCTATGATTGAATCTAGTGGAAGGACTGTACCAAACAAGATCATCAACAGTAAATCTCTTCATACCTGTTCATTATCCATAATGATCACTGATTTCCATGTAGCTGGCAGCCAGCCTGACAGGCAAGAGACTGCTCTGCTTTGTATGATGACACAAAGGAAACTGCACTTTTAATACTATACGTTGCTTTTGAAATGCTAACATCAATTAACACAGAAGAAGGAAATAACCGATATGGCCCTTAGTCGCAGAGGCTTTAATATTGACTCTCTGTTATGTATCCTGTGTCAGGCCTGAATCTTCTACAAACATCTCTTCATTAGTCTTTATGGCATTTCCTGTATTAACATCACCCTGCCCTGCTTTATAATGAGGAAATAAAAGCTTTGAGGTAGCGTGGGGATTAATGGCAAAGCCAAGCCTCTTGCACCCTAATCCCGTGTTCTTTCCAGAAGCTAATTGGCTGTCAGTCACTTCCTCTAAATAGCACATGAGGGTACTAAGAGCCAAAGGGACATGGGCATGTCACCACCCATGTGACATTCTCGTATGCAGAGAGAGGACTGCTCTTAATAGATATGCATAAATGCGTTGTACCCATTTTATTTATGTATGTGGTACATATATACATACATATACACACACATATATACACATACATATATACACACGCATATATACATATGCACACACATACATATATACACACTTATATATGCTGCATACATTGTATGTTTGTGTATATGGGTACATTATCGTATATATGCACATATTTACAGAAAATGGACACTATGTATTTAATCATATCCATGGGGAGTACTACCTACTTCATATACGAAGAATACTACATGTGTATGTGTATGCATGTGTACATATACATATAATGCATAAACATAGTATATATAATACCCAGTAAAAAATTTGATCAATATTACAAAGTGTCGGGAGCCTCCACACCGGAACCGAGCGCCCCTTAATCTTGGGTGATGAAGAGTGTGGAGATGTGGCAAGCCAGCCATGGGCTGTGTGTGTGAACTATGAGCACTGAGCGCACAGGGTGGACTGAACCCATGTTGCCCCTCTGTTTGGGAGGGCGACATTAGTGTCCTTTATCTCGCTCTGCCTATGATCCCCACACAGCACATGAGATGGACGTGGCCTTCCTAGATGTCAGTCAACCTGCTGACTGCAGACATCAGAAGCTAGACTCAACCCCCTGAAACCTGACCCCTTGCCTCATCTGAATGGCTTCTCCCCAATAAAAGGGTTCAGTACCTGCTCCTCACTCTCTTTATTGCCTGCCTTGCCCCCCTTGTGGGAGCTGTGGCTGATGAGTGGTCACTGAACCCAAAGGAAAGGTTCTTTCTGTGTCTGTGTCTTTATTTTTCCTGGATTCACTTGGAGCGACCCTGATCAGTTTAGTTGTGTGAAGTGACGAGAAAGGAGATGGGAAAGGAGTCATGCCCCTAATTCCCATGATGTTCAGGAGTCAACTGTACATAAAGTTTTTATCTTAAACTGAACTGCAGTGACCTAGGCTTTCAGCTGTCCTCTGCTTAAGATAATAAGGTATAGCCTCGCTGACTACCTTCTCTTAGGATAGAAGAAGAACTAAAAACAGAGTCCTAATGCCGGAGTTTGTTAATCTCCTCCAAGAGAAGAAATTGTCATCTTCAGGCATCTGGAGCCCTACTGTGTCACGGGTTCTTCACTACCCCACCCTGCTAATCATCTAATGAGATTTGGATCTGTTAAGGGGCTGACCCACATTACAAGTGTGTCTTGCAAATGCTTCCAAGAGGTCCTTAGGCTTCATTGGTCTTTGGCACTGTGCCAGGCTTCCAAACCCAGATGCATTCAGGAACCAGACTGACAGGTAAGTAAGGGTAGCAGACAGGTGGCCTCTCGATCATTCTGTTGGCAAATTAAACATAGAGGAATCATTCTTTGCTTCCATAAAGAAATGTGCAGGCCTCATACAGTCAGATTTCCTAAAAATGTTTTAGAGAAGCCTGATATTGATACTTTTATCTGATATTTCTTTATTGTTCAGCAGCTAATTTTTTTGAATACTTTTAAGACTCAGATGGACCCAGCCACAGCAAGGGTGGGTTTCAGTCCAAGCGCTCGGCAGTTCAAGGCCTTGTCCTCATTTTGCCGAGAACAATCTGTATCTCCTCTTCCAATCACCACAAGTTCAAAGGGAGTGTGTGTGCTAGTTACTTGCCAACGTTGGCTGACTGATGCTTGGGCCACCCCTTCATCATCCGGCCCCGCCTCTGATGCCTCTTCAGACACATAATCCATTCATCACCTTCAGGAGCCACCTTCAGATAAGTGACTCCCTCTACATTTACCAGGGTGGCCACCATCCACTCACAGAGGTGGAGCCCAGAGGGTCCCGTATGTGCCAGGTTTCAAGGAAAGAGCCCCAGTTCCCTGCTCACCAACCAGAACTGCAGCCTCAGACCCATTCCAAACTAGAGTCTTAATTACTTAATTGAATATTTAAAATGTACACATGCACAAGGACATGCATTACAATTTCATTTATAATCATGAAAAAAGTGGAAATACCTCAAATACCCACCATAGTGTGAAATAATACACATTAAAATATATGAAACCAATGTATGCACACTGACACAGAATACTTTCCTTTTAAAATACATTGTTCAGTGAAAAGGCAAGTAACTAAATCTCTCTCTCACACTCACACACACACTATTTTCTCATTAATGGAATCATACATTTGTATCTATGCGGATGTAAACGTTAAGGATACACAGAAGGAAATCCCTGAAAACCAGTTGTCACCAGTATTTTCTCTGAAGATTGGAGTGGTTCTGGGAGTGGGAGGGAGAGGCATTCATTTTTTGTATTGCTTGAATTTTTCAATGAGGTTATTTTCACACATGACTTGTGCTACTTTTTAAGCATTATTTGAAAAGAGGTATCATTTGGAGTAGAAGGCACCTGCGAGATGCCAGAGTGGTGAGCCTTGTGAAGACGAGAGAGAGAGAGAGAGAGATTTTGTGTCTGGATGGTAGCCTCAACTACAAATCATCCTCTGCTTCCTCCCTGGCATGACTTATCCCGTGTGTCACGTTACCACTCCCTGTGTTCTGATGACGGGGATTTTTTTTTTTTTCATTATATAACAGTAGTTATTGTGTTACTGCAGGATAAGGCTATGGTTAGTGAGTTATGGACTGCCTGGAATGCATTTTATCAGAGCAAACACTTGTAGATGAGCTAACAGAAGGTCAAGTCCAGGCCACGGACAAAAGTAAACTCACAATCTTGCCCTGGGGATAAATAGTCTGGGGCCAGATATTCCCAGGACAACAGTGGCAGGATATTTTGCCCTGTCAGTGAGTGAGATAAGAAGAATGTAATCATGAATGTCCCTAGGTAGCATGTGTGATAGACATTTCCTCCTGGATCACCCAGATAATGCCAAGATCTGGAACAAGATGACTGCAGGGTTTGATGACTCCCAGCCTCCCCTTACCTCTCCTCCACCCTGGGAAGGCCTGGCTATGGCATGGCCCTCCTCAAATGCTTCAAAGTCTTCCTCTCACCTTTAGGATAACATCCAAGCTCCAGAGCAGCCAAGGTCCTCCATGATCTGGCTAGTCTTACTGGTTCTTATTTCTCCCTTTGTCCTTGTTAATACTCATCAATATTGGGCTCAGCGCGACTCTTACTTCTTTGTCCCAATTTATGCAATTCTCTTTGTCACGGATAGCCACCATCAACCTGCCCAACCTCATCACCACCATCTTGGATAGAGCCTGTTCATCATGTTTCTCTTCTTTCCACGGTGGCTTTTCACGGAAACTATTGTCCTCACCTTCTTTGGCCCATACTTAGCCCACAGATCTACCCCTCCCCATAAAAGCCGACTTTATAGGGAAACAAAATCTGACAAACTAATTCACATTGAATTTTAGATGACTGACATCTGCTAACATAGGTGAGAGCCTTTCTAGACGGGGTTGTCAGATTGAGCCACAGGGATACAGAACACCCTGTTAAGTTTCAGATGAACAATGAATAATTGTTAAAGTAAGCATAGCCTCTACAATCTTCTTGTTCCCTAAATGAACCCGATAAACACCAAAAGCAGAACCACAGGTGTCAACCAGCAAGAGGAGAAGGCTTTTTCTGCCAGGGCCTTCCCACTTTCCCCCATCACACACCTGAGATAATGGCCTTCTCCGTAGTGTGACCCTAGTAGGTCCAGATGCTTGTCCTTGGGCAAGCCGTCTTCTCTGTCGTAACTCCCACCTCTGTTCTCGTGACTCCAAAGTCTAGTCTTTCCATGCCTCTTAGATGTGCTAGCACCAACTCTAAAACTGGATCCCAAAAGACTGTACCAGGAAGGCTCTTGTTCCGGGTATGTGATGGCCCGCACAGATTAAAGCAAGGCGATGTAGGGTAGGTTGCCTGGACACTGCACAGGCACAGTTCTTCAGAGGTTTTATGAGTACCTTGCTCACTTTCCAAGCAAGGCCACTCGGTTTTGATCCTTACCTGAAGACTGGAGACCTGGGAAGAGGCCAGCTTCCCGCTCCACTGCCCGCTTGATCACACTCTAAAGTCCTCTTATCTCACTGCAAACTGCCCTACACACTGCTTAGTGCTCACCCCCACAACATAGTTACACATGTTATTAAACTTATGCTGGTTCTTCTCTTATTAATCTGTGTTTAGTGACAGGGATCTGTCCCAACTTTATTTATTTATTTACTTTTTTTTTTTTTTGAAGCCCTGGGTATTGAATCCAGGCCTCATGCATGCTAGGCAAGCACTCTACCCCTGAGCTACATCCCTCGTCCTCAACTCAGAACTTTATAAAAGGTAGACAGATATTTTCCTCACAAATTCATTAAAAGACCCAAAATGTTTTCTAACATGAGAAAACAATGGGGGAGGGGCATTAAGTTGCGAAGAGGCATAAATTAACAACATAAGAGAATGACCTGCCATCAGGGTAGGAAAGTTACTGTGTCGAAGGATAAAATCATGGCAGTTTAATTTGAAGATATAAACTGGCTTTATTTTCTACTCCAGAATTGGGCAGAGAGAATGAGAGAATGGATATTCCGATGGGCAGAGTGAGGGAGACTGGTTTGTAGATAAAGAAAGAGGAAAGTACAAACAAAAACCAAAAAGTGAATTCGTCATTCCAAAGTCACTTCCCTCATAAGGTGAGAACAAGAGGCAGAACAATAGGAAAATAAATGACCGGTTCACATCAGGTTAGCTGTGTTATGTAAGGATTAGGGCAGAGGGACTTCCTCATCACATTAACAAATCCTGATTTCTCAGGTCAGATGAATAATTGAGTTTCAACTTGTCCATCTGAAACCTTAGCATGAGTGACTCCATTTATTTTTGGTCTGATCTCTTGGGACTCAGTACAGGAGTTTAATCCAAAACAATGGCATCTGGTAATTTTAACAATTGTAAATAGAAAGAGTAGAAACAGTTAGGAAACCATTGTGATAATATAGGCCTAATTCAGAAGTTACAACGATTACAATAAACATGACTGAAGTGTTCCTTCTTTTTATCTGTTAAAGAGTTCGTTCACAAACATTTAATACTATAAACAGAACAGTATGAGAAGGCTTGAACTGATATACTATCAGATATCTTGAATGCTTTGGAAGGAATCACATTCCCACGGTTATTATGCCATTGTATACCCTTATTTACTTTTGGAAGACTTTCGTCAGGTAACAATTTGTCCAGTAACTCAAGTATGTGAAATAGCTGGCACATACCACGTACTCAAATAAGTATTTACAAAATAAACCACATTCCTCATTTCTCTAAAAATAGCCCCCATTCTGACATTATAGTGGTTGACTGGCTTCACTCCCACCCACCCCCCACCACCACCCATAAAGTCTACACATAAAGTCTCCTATCCATGAAATGAGCTGCAATCTTAGTACACAAATATTTTAAGATAGATCACACCCTTTTGTCCAATCATGTTTATGTTCAAGCTTCATGGAAACCAAGCATAAAGATGCATGGTTCACCCTGGGTCTTTGAATCTTCCATCTCAGGACTCCAAAGTCACATAAAACTAAAGCCAAATAAACTTGTGTGCCTTTCTCCTGTTTACCTGTTTTTGTTTTGTTCTGTTTTGTTTTTTGCTTTAGGGACATCAGCCATGATCCTTTATAATGCACAGGAAAGGGATCACGGCCTTTCCTGCCCCATCCCAGCTATGACTTCTGTTTTTAAGTTTGAAAAGCAAATGAATAAAGTAAACTATTTCAAAGTAAACACAATTTCAAAGTTAGCCTGCCTAAGGAAAAAAAATGCAATCAGGTACTACTGTAACACAAAATCCATAAAAATAAGAATTATGACAGCTAGAAATATGCGTCTTGCTAGTAATTGCCCCCCAGGCTCTTCTCACACTTAGAGTAGTTGTGCTGCACTTAAGAACAAATTATTATTAAGACTCTTCACTAATTTACACTGATACCCTACAATGCAAACACTAGTTGGTCTCTTTGCCTTAAATTCATAAAGTATCATAAATTCAAAGCTAGTTGGGCTTTCTCGGTCATTACATGCTTTTTTTGCTGAATGATGTCTTTGTGGGATCCGTGTTTCTTGATGTAAGCAGCTTCATTTATTTCTCATTTATGGGTGTTTGGATTACTTGTTTTATTTTCTCCTAATACAGACACTACTGCCACACACATTTTTATACGTGTTTCCTTATGCACCTGTTCAAGTTTATCACTTCCTCCCTCCCTCCCTTTCTCCTTCCTCCTTCCATTTATCTATCCAAACATCTCTCACTTCATCCTCGTTTTTATATTGGGTGTTTCACCTCACTTAATGGTGCCCTCTTCTGAAAGAACAGAAAAGTTCAGGTAGTTAACTGTTTTCTTTCTGTTTATTGATGTGGGTAGGGTTTTGAGTCCTCCAATTTTATAGTTCTCTTTTGTCCTATAGGACTCTAAATTTTTCCCTTCCTTTCTTCTTTTTCCCTTCATTACCAAATTACCAAATGGTTTGCCTACCTTCCTTTGGTCCCACTTCTCCCTTAAAACCACGATTGCAAAGATTCTCTTTAAATGTAGCCTACACCTGTCCCATTAATCCTGGACAGCCCTACGCAGGGGTGCCTGGTCCTTGAAATTGCTAGTCCTGAAATTCGTTCTCAGTACTCTGTGCTCTGATCCACTTAGATGCTTTCCCATATTTTCTGACATAAGGTGCATTTAATCAATCTAGAGCTTGCTTAACTCCCCCTTCACTAGCCTCCTCTTCTTTCTTTCATGCTGTTTTTCTTGGTCTGTCCCTAAAAAGTCTTGCAACCTGATGGGGAGGGACAGTAGAGGGACCTTCCTCTTTTTCGCAGTTACTTTGCAGTTTTGTGTTTCTCTCAGAGTTAACAGGGGCATGTTTTGACGAGAAATAACTTTTTCTTTCTAGTTGTTTGAAGTCATTTGATACAGGGATCCTGGGAGACGGGCTGCTATGCAGCCACCACTGTCCTCCCTGCTCCAGCTGTTTCTGCCCATGTGCAGGCTTGTGCAGATGTGTTCACTGAGACTGTGCATTCTTGGAAGGCAGCATCTTGCTGGTTCCTTGCCAATGATTAGCACCTGCTAGAAACTGTTCACAGAGATTAAAACCAACCTAGTTAAGAACAAAGAAAACTACATTTATTAGGGACTACTTAAGATTACAATCTGAAAAAATAAATTCAAGCAGCCTCAAAAATGTGCTATGATGTCTTACAAAACAGCAGCTGTGTTTATAGTTGTTAAAACACAAGTGGGTTGGAAATTACATTTCTTGTTTATAAGGAATTGTGGTTGGTGCTGGCAGAAGTTAAACTGTCCCTGAGAAAGAAACTGGGTTCAGTCTCAGGCTCTGGGTAGTCTGGGTGAAAGGATCCCATATTCAGAGGGCAGCAGAGGTAACAATGTTTCAAGGGTCAACTGCATGACAGAGAGGTGGGGTAGTTCAAGGATTCATGACAGAGAGGTGGGGTAGTTCAAGGATTTCAGATTTAGGCATCTGAAATCTGATTCAGAGTGACTTCCCAACTCCTTTCTAAGTGCCCCCAATCAATGCTATGATTTTTTTATAACTTTTAATTTTCCCCTTTGACAAAACTAAGTGAGAAGTTGAGACTCTATCATTTGAGCATATGGGCTATAATGCAGGCCAATTCCAGTATCAACTGTAAGTTACTCTCTGTATTAAAATATTATTCCAAAAATTTATTATTAACTCATAGCATTGACTAGTAATCAAGGAACTTATAATCACAACAAAGGGACCCGGGTGTGGCTCAGTGGTAGAGCGCTTACCTAGCATGCATGAGGCACTGGGTTCAATCCCTGGAACCACATAAAAATAAACAAATAAAATAAAGGTATTGTGCCCATCTACAACAACAACAAAAAAAATTTAAAAATCACAACAAAATAGTGTTCCAAAATGTTAATATCGGCAAAAATAAATAAATAAATAAAAGTCTGAAAACATCAAGTGTCAGGAAGAGGAGGAGGGGGAACCCTTCACTGTGGAGGGAGCCCAAGTTGGTGCACACCCTGTGGACAACAATCGGTCAGTATCTCGTGAAGCTGAAAATATGCCTATCTTGTTTACTGGTGCCTGTCAATCATTCAGAACGGGGTTTCACTGGGACACACATGCATGCAACACAATCTGATCAATTTCATTCCAGTACCTCTCTCTGCCTCCCCTCTGTCCTCCCCTGATCCCCTTTCTCTACTCTAATGCTCTCTTAGCTTCATGAGACCCTCTTCTTTTTCCTCTTTTCCCTCTGGTTTCCACATATGAGAGAAAACATGGCGCTTGCCCTTCTGAGTCTGGCTTGTTTCCCTTGACACCCCTGGACACAGTTCTCTCCAGCCCCACAGCTTTTCTACAAATGATGTCATTTTATTCTTCTTTATGACTGAATAAGACTCCATGTGTATCTATACACCACATTTTCTTTATCCATTCATGTTTTATCTGATACCTAAGCTGGTTCCACATTTGGCTACTGTGAATTGTACTGTTATAAACTTGGGAGCGCGGGCTGAGATTGTGGCTCAGTGGTGGAGTGCTCGCCTAGCACACAGGAGGCACTGGGTTTGATCCTCAGCACCACATAAAAATAAAGAAATAAATAAAATAAAGGTATTGTGTCCATCTACAACTTGAAAAAAAGAATTTTTGATTTTTTTTAAGAGAGAGTGGGAGAATCTTTTTTTTAATATTTATTTTTTAGTTTTCGGGGGATACAACATCTTTGTTTGTATGTGGTGCTGAGGATCGAACCCGGGCCGCACACATGCCAGGCGAGTGCGCTACCGCTTGAGCCACATCCCCAGCCCCAGAATTTTTGATTTTTAAAAGATAAAAGATAAACATGAGAGTGCATGTATCTCTAAACCATGCTGACTTTAATTATATTGGATAGATACTAAGGAGTGGGATAGCTGATTATTTGCTTGAATTATCAGAGAACTACCAAGGCAGCAACAATCAAAATCTAGAAAGCAGAAAGCCCACAGAGATGGGCCAGACGCCTCCGAACAGCCTTTTTTTTTTTTTTTTTTGAGACCTGTTCCATTTAGAGAGCAACAACTGAGAGGGCAGACTTTTGCAGATTCCCAGGGGCTACAAAGGCAAAATTCCAAGTTCAAGGAAGGGTAGAACCGGAAAATACTCCCAGGCCCTTAATTGCAACCCATAAAGGGTTTTTAATCAGCCAAACCCAGCCTTCCAGAACACCCTAGCAAGATAACCTATGCTTTTGTAGTAAAACCAATAAAAACCAAGTACAAGGAGAATATTTTAAGATTAACTGCAGACTGGTAAAAGGAATTGTTACCTTCAAACACACAACAAAATTTACAGATGACTTCCCAACTGAAATGATGGAAGTCAGAAAGCAACGAAATACCTTCTAAGTGCTGTATTTGTAATGCTGCCAATTCAGAATTCTATGCCTTTTGGAAATATCATTCAAAAGTAAAGGTCAAATAATTCATACTCAAAAAAAGAAACTAAAATAGTCACCAGCAGACTTACACTAAAGGAAGTATTAGAGTTGTTTAAGAAAATTGAAAATGATCCTGAATGGAAGTACAAAAATACTAGATGTGAAGGGATAATAATGTGTATATATTTAAAGGAATATTGATTGCATGTAGCAATAACCAAAATGTCTTGTGAGGTGGTGAACACAAAAATAACTAAATCTACACAACCATTATACTACAAGGTGTGAGGATAATAAATTTAAAGGGTTAGGCACACTTTTCACTGTCTTGGAATTGGTAAAAATACAAACACATCTCACACTTTAAAAGAGCAAAGTTGCATATTTCAATCCCTAAGGATACTCCAAAAAGAACAGTAGGAGATAAGCTAATTATGGAAAGGAATAAAGTATTTTAATAATCCAAAAGTGGGCACAAAAGAAAAAGAAAATAGGACAGGTGAAGCAAATAAGATATAAGTGGTAAAATGATAGATTTACAGATTAAATGCAAATAAGTCAAATATTTCCATAATGAGTAAAGTTACCAGACTGTATTTTTTTTTCAAAAGGAATAGCTGGGTGACACTTTATAAATGGGTAAAGTCGAGGAAATAGTGAAAAAGCTATGTGAGATGAAGCCTATGACAAATGCTAGGGTGTGGTGGATTATGAGAATGAAAATACCATCCATTCTAAAGGCCATATTTTTCATGTTGCTGCTGTTAATTAGAATTAATACTGGACAAATACTACGTCCCCAATCCCATGAGAGATGACGGGTGGAAGTACGGAAGAAGGATTAGCCCAGCAATTCCAAGGATGCTTATTTAATTATTATCTTAATGAACATCCTGAGGTGTGGCCTCTCCCCACACAGGCTTCCTGAGTTTGGTTCACGTGGTGAGTAAGAGCCCATCCCGTGGAACAGATGCCCTGGATCCAGAGCCCTCCTGTGTGACCTCTAGCGACCTCTAGCATTCCGTTTCATCCTTGTGTGTATCAACATGCTCACTCAAAAGCCGTGGCTAACAAGATTCACTCTCTCGTGGGATTGCCGTATTTTTTTTTAAGTTTTTTTTCCCTCTCTTTTTTTTTCTAAAAAGAGAGAGAGAGAGAGAATTTTCATATTTATTTTTTAGTTTTTTTGGCGGACACAACATCTTTGTTTGTATGTGGTGCTGAGGATCGAACCCGGGCCACACGCATGCCAGGCGAGCGCGCTACCGCTTGAGCCACATCCCCAGTCCCGGGATTGTCGTATTGATCAAGTTACGCCAAGTAGAACTTCGGTCAGGTCTGGCTAATGACAAGGGCTACATAAGTGGTGGGTATTCTGGGTGTCTCCTCCCCCCCTCCCCTGCCCCCCACCCCGCAAGGGTCCCTCTTGTCTCTGCCCCAGGCTTCGTCCCCATTCCAGCCATGGCTTCTACTCTGTTCTGTCAAGATGACCTTGCATAAATTCTGTTTTTCAGAAATTTCATCAAAATAGATCAATTATATTTCATCAAAAGTAAAACTTCTGGGCTTCAAAGTTAAAAGACAACCATCAGAAGGAGAGAAAATATTTGCCACTCATTCATCTGATGAGATTTGTATCTAGAATACATAAAGAAGCCTCGGCTCAAGAATAAGAAGACAAAATGGGCAAAATATCTGAATAGACATTTCTCCGGAAAAGATATACAAATGGCCAAGTACATTAATAGATGGTCGACATGATGAGCCATTAGGAAAATACAAATCAAAACCACAAAGAGATTCCACTTCACATCTACTAGGCTGGCTATAACCAAAAAAGGCACACGATGTCGAGTGTTGGAGAGGATGAGGAAGAACTGGGCCTGTCAAACACCTCGATGTAAAATGGCACAGCTGCGTTTGGCAGTTCCTCAAAGTGCTAAGCACAGAATTACCCCATGACTTGGCAAACGCACTGCTTAGGTATATATCCAAGAGAAATGAAAACTATGTCCACACAAAAACTTACAGGGAATGCATGCGGCAGCATTATTGGTGCCAGTTAAAAAGTAGAAACAACAACGATCAATTATACTTTATCAATTATACTTTATCAAAAGTAAAACTTCTGTGCTTCAAAGGACACCATCAATTTTTGGCCTGAGAAGCACTTGCCAGGCAGCACTGCCTGCACGGGGGCTTCCCAGCTGGTGCCCACTCCTGCTGTTCCACGTTGTGTGCGTGGTGTGGCCAGGTCTGGAAGGGCTTCACACAGCGTGTTTCCTCTGTCATGCCCCACGTGTGTCACTTACACACTTGCTGGCATACCTAGGTGCTTCTTCTCTGTGTGAGCAGAAGGCGTACTCATTGCCAGCAGGGCTTCCACGAGTCGTGACCAACCAGACGAGGGACAGCCAGGGCATAGCTGGAGAATTGTTCATGGGCTATTTACAAAATCTGTGGCCCAACTGACAATGAAGCAACTTAATTGTTTTTCTTTTTAACTGAGAAATGTGTCCAGCTCCTTTGTGTCTTGGTCATTGTTATCGTCACCTTGTCATCGAGCTACTCTCTTCATTGGACACAGAAAGCCTCTCACTGTGCCCGAATTTGGTGTAGGGGATTTCAGGGAAGTAAGGCTCCCTGAACTCCATATGCAACTTGATCAACCACCCTTCCCTCCGACACTCCCGTCCTCTCCATTCTGTCCTCTCCCCAGCTTCCTCTCCGCCTACTGCTTATTTATGTTATCCGTGGCTGCTCTCTCCACTAGAAAGCAAGGTCCACGGGGGCAGGGGTTTGCCCTTTTGTTCGATGCTGTAGATGCAGCACTTGGACAGCGACTGGCACCTAGGAAGTGTCGATATTTATCTAAGGAATTTATACCAACAGCTCAGGTGCTTGGAGCCACTGGTCCTGCTGGGCTGCAGAGGGGAGTCCCTTAGCTTCATCATTTCCACCACATCAGAGGTACCCGAGGGCTCTACAACCCCCAGCCTTAGTTTTCTAATGCTAATAACCGAGAGTGTAAGCAAAAGGAAGTTATCCAGTTCTCCATCAAGCCAAAAAGAAGGGTGTGGGTTGGAAGAGCTTAGAAATCCCCGTAGCTTCACGCAAGCAGCGTTCACCCAACCAGAGAAACCTGGGTGAGAAGTGGGTCTGAGCAGGGCGAGCAAGCAAGGCACACAGGCTACCACAGCATGCTGGGACCCCGAAGCGACCAAGTCTAAAAACCAGGCCAGAACAAGAACGTCAATTCCAGGAGATCGGGGACCCAATCTGTCTGCCCACCCAGGCACAGTGATGTGCCAGAAAAGGTGCCTCACGTGCAGAAATGAGAATCGGTCAGGAGAGGCTGTGCCATCAGCCAAATGGAAGTCACACGCCATTAGCCACGCACCCACATGTTCAAGGTTATTGGTGGTGAAAAAACCAAGTTGGAAATCAAACTTGGAGTGCCATCCCATTTTGTGTGTGTGTATATATATAAGCAGGTGGAAGAACATATCAAAATGGGTACTTAGGTTAGGGATGGTTTTAACTTATTTTTATTTGTCCATTTTTATCAACTCAATGCACGTTTGTTACACCCATGATAAGATGAACTTCCGAGCCACCTGCACGGCGTGCCAAGAGTGCGCCTTGGTCCTCAGTCACTACCTGGCTGGAGCACTGAGCCTCTTGTTTAACCCCAGGACTCCTTGGAACTTCAGCTGGCAGAATGCTGGGGGAGGAGCAGGAAGCTCCTCCCGCTTCCCACAGCACCTCTGCCTCTTAAGACTGTCTCCAGCTCACACACACAATGGGGAGAACTCTGCTCTCAGAGGGCCAGTGCTCAAAGGCAAGGTAAGCGTGACAGCCAGGAGCAGAGAAGGAAGGGCTCAGGACCCGGAGGGACATGACCGAGCTTGGCTCACCTCACACACTGCCTTACTGCATACTTTGGCTTTGTTAAAGGGGTTGTTTTTAATGTTAAACCGAGACTCATAAACAAGGTCTGCAAGCGAGTCCAAGACAATTCAGCATCTCTCAAGGGGAAAAGGAGACTAGGATTTGACCAGCGAGGCGTTTCACTCAATTAGTGCTGCTTACTGAGTTACCATGAGACTGTTTAAAACCAGCTAACCTGACCACACCACAGGGACTCTCTCACCTGTGTTAAGCAGTAATGACCGGTCAACTCCTTGACAGGACACATGGCAAAGAAGGTGGCAGTGATCGGAGCCGGGGTCAGCGGCCTGGTCTCGCTGAAGTGCTGTGTGGACGAGGGGCTGGAGCCCACTTGCTTTGAGAGGACAGAAGACATCGGTGGGCTGTGGAGGTTCAAGGTAAGTGAGGTTTCCTTGCAGCTTGACTGGGTGATGCTGCTATTTCAGGGTGAATCATAGCTACTTGTGGCCCTATGCAGGGATTTCAGGGGCGACTTTGACCCAGTTCTCTTGTTAGATATCTAGAGCTGTTCAGGAACCTGAGTCACAGGCTGGCATCTCTGCCCAGGTCAACACTAGGCTAGCCCAGGTGCCAACCCAGGAAGGCATCCTTTGTATCCAGCAATCGTCTCGTGGCCCATATTTTTGTTATTCTCTGGTGTACTAATTAGGGACTATACTAACGTTGGAGAACATCTAAAAAATAGCAGCAACGGGAATCTTTTCAAGGCACTATTTACTCCTTTTTCAATCACTGAGCCAAACGCTTCTTCAGAAAATGTGCCCCATCACTTCTGATATTCTCTCCCACAAATAACCATGTTTGTTTCTCCAAACTACAGATTATGTGCTAGTATAACTGCCATGAAACTCTTCATTAAATATTTGTATTATTTCAATTTTTCCTCTTCATCAAGTGCCAATAGTGACACTGCTAGCCATCCTTTAGGATTTGTATTGAAATCAGAAAGGCACGTGAAGGTTCACAATTATTCCTTCCCACAAGCTTTTAAAAGGTACTGACTTGCCACTTCCTTGCTGTGAGATCTTGGGCCAGTGACTGACATCCTTGTGCCTCAGTTTACGTGGTTATATTGGGGATAATATCAGAGACGTAGAATTATCTCACAGTGCTGCTTTGGGGATGAGGGGAGATCATTTACATGAAGAACTTAGAACAGTTCCCGACTCCCCACAGAGTTCTCTGTTAGCTACTAACAGTGTCTACATAATTTACAGACAAGCAAGTAGAGAAGGAGGGAGGTTGAATAGCTGGCCATGACCACGCAGCTCGAGGCGTCACATTCAATCCCAGGCAGCTGAGCACCTACTTATCACTATGCCCTAACTTGTGTTCTTGCTCAAAAAGGTTAAACCAAAATTCAAGTTCATAACTCAGGAGATGCAACCTAAGGATTATGTATTAGGTATATCTAACTGAGGTATCGAGACACATGAGAACATTCCAGACAGGAGCAAAATGTTCAAATCCATGCAGAGGGAATGTAACTATGTCAGCAGTGGCCATCCAGAGGGCTCTTCCTACAGGCTGACCAACTAGGGGCATGGCAAGGTCACCCGGAATATGTGCTTTGCCAATTCAAAACTCATTCCAAAGGAATGTTTCTAACATTAGGCTTCTCAAATGTAATCTGACCTGAGAAACACCTATGTGGGTTCTTAAAGATACGGATTACCGGACCTACAGAATCAGAGTCTCCTGGGGGGTTTTAATAAGATTTCCAATGAATCTTGTGATGAGACAAGTCTGGCAAGCGCTGCACAATATCAAACAGGAAATATTGCTCTACAAGCACTCTCAGGGTCAGTGATGGAGAGATCGATCCTCACATGAGACACTGGCTTTGCAGAGAAGAAAGCTGGAAAACCAGCTTGAATCACATTCATTTCTTTCAAACGGGTCATTAGACTATTATAGCTGGTCCTGAGAGGGTGATATAAAATGCTGGTCATTTCTGTTGTGATTGAAGACATACTACCTCTCTGCAGGGGAAACAGTAATCAAAACTTCACAGGCTGCCCCCAGGGCCTCGAAAGGATCTTTCCGGAGACTGCCAAGGGGGCCACTTGGCCACTGGCAAGCCCCCTGCTCACGGGGAAACGCCTCTTCACAACTCTACCACCCAGAATCTTTTCTTTTTCCCATTTACTTATCGGTGCATCATAATTCCACATCATGGCACCCGTTGTTACACATTTGTGCTGCACACAATATAATCTATCCCTTTCGTTCCCCGCCACCTCCCCTTTCCCTCCTCTTCCCTCCCTTTAGACCTCTACCCCATTCTACTATCTCCCTTCTATTTTCATGAGATCCCTCCACACCCAAAATTGGTTTTTAAATGAGTTTTTCACTAATTTCTCTGTTTACACACAATCCTTTGGAAATCACTTAAAATATGTAGTAGTGACAGTTTAAAAAAGAAAAAAAAAATGTAAAATCCTTGTCCCAAGCCCAGCTTTGGTGCTGAATTCTACTAGAAGTTTCTCCAGCGCCCCCTAGTGTCATCTTGGAAGGACAGGCAGGGCGGAGATCATGCTCTAGCACTTTTCCCAGCACAGAAGCACTCCGCATGCATCTCTCTTCACTATGCCCATGGGAAGGAGGTCTTGGGATTGTCTTCACTGATATCTGAACCGGAAATTCAGGATGGAGATAAATAACACCCAGGGGAACATAATAGATGCAAAAGAACACAAAGGAAGGTCTGAGCCTTTGCATTTAACAACCTCACTGAGGTACGGAGAGAGCCATTAGCCTTCTCTGCCTATGCCCAATGCCTTGTAGTCATGGGGAGGTAACCAATGCACCCGGCTTTCCTGTTACACACAAGCCTCCCCTCTCCCAGGGCATGTGCCCAGCTATTTCAATTAATTTTCACATAACAATCTCTAGATGTCTCAGTCTCTTTCCTCTAGAGTTGGTCTGAAATATCACTTTAGTCTCTTAAAACATGACTCCACCAAGGTCTAATATTTCAAATAAATTTATTTTCTCCAAAGACATTTTTCAGGGTCAAAGAGATGCCGGGCACTGCCTCAGACAGTAAAAAGTGAATCCGACACCAGCACGGTCCTCAGCACATTTGTGATCACCTGGCCTGGCATTGCACATTGCGCCTGCGCTGCCCACAGCCTGCACAGTGGCCTCCACTAAGGCAGGTCAAGGTTGCATTGGCATTCAAGAAATGAAAGCTCACGTTGGTAGAATTATTTTCACATGCATTATCTCATTTTATACTTGCAATAACCTTCAACACCATAAGGAAGTCAAGGTGAAGAGTCTTGCCCATATGACTAGGCGGTGACAATTCTCAGAAACCACAGAACTGAGAATACGCACATGTGGTCCACCACTGCACTGCTTCTCTCATCACGTGACTCACGCTGATTTGGGGATCTGTTAAAACCCCAGGGTCTTGTCCATTTGAGCAACTGATGATCCAAGTCACTATTATCCTGTTCTTGTGAGGCTCATTGCTTTACCCCTACTTAGAAGAATTCTCATTCGTGTGTATTAAACATTAGTTGGTTTGATCCTTGGTTGAGAAAAGTCTATCTGACATCAACCATTTGTCATCACTGTCTGCTTCCCTGCTTTGGGTCTTCACAACTTTGACGATCTGCGTTTGTGTCCATGGAAGTTATTGATTAGAATGTAGATCATAGAAGGATAAAAATGAGAAGCGGTTACCTGGGCCAGCACCCGGTGGGACTTGTTTATGGTTCCCTCTCCCTGACCTCAGTATCCACTCCACCTGCTTTCCTCCTCCTCGCAGCCTTTCCTGTTTTAGTTGGCATGTGATTTGCCGCGTCCGGCTAACGGAGCCGAGTCCGGCGAGGGACGGCGGGGTTAAAAATACACAGGACACCAAGGTTCTTCATCCAGGAGGGAGCGTGTGCGCGCTTTATTGCCAAATTTGTTCCCCTTATATATCTTTTTAACAGCTGCGGGAAATCACTCAAAAGTGAGGAGGGAAGAGTAATAACTGCGTCCTTGGGTTACCATCACATCACTGTCCCCTATCAGGAGGCTCCAACAGGTCAAGATGTTCCCAAGAGACATATATGCTCTAGGCAGATAAACAGGGAACCGCAAGCCTTGTGAGCTGGCCACATTGACATGCATAACAAAGAACTGGGGGTTGAGTCCCCAGGGGCCAGGGCGGGCCTGCTACCAGCAGTGATTGTTAACTGCATCTGTTCACTTAAGAGTATTGTCTTATCTGGATGAGTTTAGAGCAAAGCGCCATGTCCTTAAAAGAAGACATAACGACAGCCTTACCCTCTTGCAGAGGTTCTCCTAGATAAATTTATCACATCACAATTCACCATAATGGATTTTGACACTCTGCTGCCCATTTGACAGAACCAAATTTTTTTTTTTTTAAAGAGAGAGAGAGGAGAGAGAGAGAGAGAGAGAGAAACTTTAGTATTTATTTATTTATTTTTTAGTTCTCGGCGGACAGAACATCTTTGTTTGTATGTGGTGCTGAGGATCGAACCCAGGCCGCACGCATGCCAGGCGAGCGCGCTACCGCTTGAGCCACATCCCCAGCCCAAGAACCAAATTTAATGTGTTAAATACGTGTAACTCTCCAGGCAATCAAACAAGCAATATAATGATCCCATAGTTCTGTTTACCAGCGGTCTAAGATATAAGTTAACTTTTCCTAACATGTTTAAAGAACAATAGAATAGAATAAAATTTATAGTATACTATCAGATAAACCTTAAAGTTTTTATAACAGAACAAAGTCTATAGTGTACTATCAGCAAAACTAGTGAATGCCTACTTTTTTATTGTTAAGTCTTTTATGCAATGATAGAAAAGGCTCCTGGTTAGCATGACTCATTCAATAAATGTATTGACTGAAGCCTCCTATACTCCAGACTCATACCAAGTGCTAAAAATACTGAGATGTACTGTCCTCGCTGTCAAGGAGCTTGTACCTCAGGAAGGAATACAAAAGAAAATCCCTTCCAGAGTGCAATTTTATAAGGGCTAACACGCTGACTGCTATTGGAATCACAGAGCCTCACCCAGTAGGAAACAGGCTTCCATGAGGTGTGATGCTGTTATGTCTTGACAATAACTAGGGATGGGGTCTGTTGCAGATAGAGAGTCTCAGGCAGAGCAAACAGCATATGCAGAAGTACGGAAGCTTGAGAGACCTGAGTCTTAGAGGACACAGAGTCACAGCACAGCTGGAATGAAGGAGGCAGGTGGAGGAGTGACAACTTTTGAGGCTCCAGAGAATGGACAGGGTCCGTCATGAGGAGACTGTGTCCCTTGTAAATACCTGAGTCGGGAAGTTGCATGAGAAAACTCCGAGTGATCAAGGCCAGTGATCCAAAGAGATGCCAGCCCAGTGGATAGACGGGAGCATGCAGGGATGCTAGACGGCTCCCTGACTCCTCTGCACATCTGAGTAGTGAGGGAGCTCTTCCAAAACGCAGGCATCTGGGCACAATTCAGACCTACTCAAACTTGGTGTTTTTCAGAGCTCCCGAATCCTCTAGGGTAACTGGACCACCAATGCCTTTGGAAACCATAGTTTTGTGTTCAGTTGTCAGACAAAGAAGTAAAAAGTTTCAAACATATTCATGTAGTACAGTAGATGGATGTAAGATCCATCCCAAAGAGTGAAAAGATAGAATGATAGAAAGTTTTCAAAGAAAAGTAATTTTATTATTTCTAACTTTGTAGAGTAACTATCCATCATGGGAGCAAAGTACTGATTGGTAAAGTCAATATGACGATGTTTCACACACACAAAAAAAAGGGCTAATGTGTAGGTTTTTGTAATTCATCTTCATAACAAGCGAATCTAATTTTGCTTTATAAGTTTGTTCTCTTGAGTAGCTTATATATATTCTACTTTGAATCTTACTTAGTTTTGACAACCTTTCTATTTTCATAAAGTCAAAAATAGCTTTAATCTAGTCCATGGTCAAAGATGATAAATCCAGGGCTATGATTGTGGCTCACTGGTAGAGTACTCTCCAAGCATGTGCAAGGCACTGGGTTCGATCCTCAGCACCACATAAAAATAAATAAAATAAAGGTATGTGTCAACTACAACTAAAAATATGTATATTTTAAAAAGATGACAAATCCCAAATCACTGTTACCTGAACTAATTTAGTTTTGAAATACAGTTTTCTGACATTCTGAAAATTTCGAATGAGGAAAATCTTCATATGACCATTTGTCTCAACCAAGTAAACTGCAGCAAATTTGACCCATAAGCAAATCCAGTCTCTATGTGCATTAATATCATCTTTAGGAAGTGCTTGTATTTTAAGTAAACAAGTAAGTTCATTTATCTGTTTTGGAATCTGTATCTCCCTGTCCTTGTCTTGGTTGACCCCAAAGCCTCTCTTCTCTTAGTTTCTTCACTTTCATGTCCCCAAAGCCCTGATGCATTTTAATTTCATAGACTAATAAGCTCCATACAAACCATAGATGTTTGCATCTTACCCCTAAGTTGAAACTCGAGGCCTGCGCAGAATAAACACTTGATATGTATCTGTTTATGAAGTCAGTATTAATCATCTTCCTTTTCTCCTGGGAAAACAACAAACCATTTTACCTAGGTTTATCCAAACACATCTATTTCATCCAACTAAATGCAGGAAGAAATAACATTTAAAAAAAATTCTTTTTATATATATTTTGTTTTGGGGGTGCTGAGGATAGGACCTGGAGCTTCATACACACTGGGCAAGTGCTTTTACCATTTTATTACACCCCCAGCCCAACAAACTTTTTTAAACTACTGTCTACCAATGAACACAACTATAAAGATCTTCAAATAAGAATCCTAATATCATCATCATTTGCTGATAAACTGCACAAGCACAACTCATGGAGGTGAGCCTTGCCCTGGCCTACGGTCACTACATGGGCTCAGGCACCAGAACAAGATCTCACCACTCAAATTCCCTTAAAATTGGCCTGACGAAAATCCACCACATTTTAAAGCCAATTCATTGAGTCTTAAAAACAAACAACTAACATCCTGGCTATAGCTTAACAGTCTCAGTCTGACTGATTTTACTCTATGGTTTCTTTTAAAAGTTTACTCTAGTGGTATGTAATAATAGCAAAAGAGACAAACACTGACTGAGGACATATCTTGAGCCAGGCATTGTGATCAGTGCCTTATTGTGCTGGCTTTATCAGTGAGTCCCACTGTGCAGGGAACAATGAGGAGACTGGCTTATGTAATTGTCCGTGATTACCAAACCATTAGAGGAGGTGGGATTGGGATATCAGCCCAGTCTCTCTGATTCCAGAAAGCCTCACTGATTACTCTGTGCTACTCACAAAATTATCTGGTCTGATCTTAAAAATATTCTTTTTTTTTTTTTTTTTTTGCTTAATGAAATATTTCCTATTCTGAACACTTGATTGGATAAGAAGCTCAGGCACTCAGTCTTGCCAAGGACATTGTGTTCAGTCAAAAACCAGTTTGGCTTTAGTATTATGAAATTTGAAGCTAGTATTTGAAAATTAAAATATCCTTGTTTATTTATCCAGTTTAGATCATTGTATCCCTGCATCAGGCAGAAGCCCCTCCATATTCTATTGCAAACCCCCTTAGGATTCCAATACTTGCTTACAGTTAGCAAAATATCACAGTCAATTCTGACCTCCCAGGAAACTGGCCTGCCCTGACTAGCTGTTCCCAAGCCATGTGCAATCGTGACAGGCATTGTCCAAGTTTTGATTCTGTCCAGGAAAATTAAATACACACCCATGAAAAAAGACCTACGGTAAGTAAGGGGGATGGAATGATCATGAGTGGGTGAGAAGACAGAGACGGGAAGGAGGGCAGAAGACATTTAGGAACAGCCTCTATTTAGCAAGGATCCTACATCATTTAGCTTTGGCACCCGTATTGGTGCTGCTAACCCCTGAAATTAGGACACAGTGAAGTCTAGGACACAGAGGGAGCTTTTCACTTAGGAGACAAGATCCTATAAGTGTACTCTTTTGAACTCTTTGAGATCAAGTTTAACCTCTGAACAGAAAATACTAGAAAGTTCAGGTTGGTGACAGCGAATGCACCCGTGCAGTTATTGGTACCCGTCAGGGCAGCTACCCTGGTGGACTTTCATGCTGCGGTGAGCAGTGAGCCGTGACTGACGGCTGTCTAAGCCTTGGCTTCCTCACTAAGGATGGCCACGGCTGCTGTGCACTGCTGCAGCCCTGTGCACATAAGGGGGGGCTGGAACTTGGGGCACTCACTGGTCCCAACTAAAAACAGTCTGAAGGATGTGAATTCAAACTCGCATCTAACTCTAGAGACCAACGCCCTTCTGCTAGTCCACACTAACCTCCACCTAAAGATCAGGCAGGAAAGAAATGTTCTGTGCGAACAAGGATGAGAAAGAACATGCACAACTGATCTAGGGTGAGGCTGGACTAGAGATGATCTTGGCTTTCTCTTGTCACACGCTGTGGAAGACCCTCTGGGGCTGTCTCAGGAAGTCTGTCACTTCTTTCGATTGGTGAATTCCTACAGGCTTTCTGTGTCTTCATACGGGCCTTGGTGCTGAACCGAATCAGCGAGTGCTATTGCTCTGCGTTACGCCGCAGTCTGTGCATCCTCAGAACACATATTGGGCTGTTCTTGGGTAGCATCATTTAAATTTCCTAATAAAGCCTCTTTGACCACACACTGATTTCACAGACTTTGAATCACCATACTCGGCTCTTTTCAGATTCCCCATGCAGGGCATTTTGCAGAGCACCATTTGTAGGAGAAATCAGACTCAACCATATGGCTGCTTCAGGTTTTGCCAAAGCATATTTGCTGACATCAGAAATCAGGTTTAAGGTTGGATCGATGTCAGTGCTGCTCACCTTTATCACTGGAGGAAGGGAAAGTTGCATAAAGCACAAAGTGAAGGCAGGCAGGCAGATACAAAGCAAGATGTGAAAACTCCCCACTCCCAAATGTACTCATTTTACGTCAAACTCTCTGTCTTGTTCTCTGTCCAATGTCCCAGCGTATCATGGTCCCTAAAGAGGAAAAGGGTGTATGAAGTCCCTTGAGGGCAAATTTAAGCAGTTAACTGGTTCCCAGAAGATGACATTAAATAGGTAGAGACTTGAGACACTAAATATCCTGCAATGTGCCAAATAAATGGTCCCTGCCACACCCATCAACAGCATCCCATTCAGCAAAGCTGGCAGACGCACACAGGTCCCAGCAGAGGAACACACTGCACCTCTCCACCCATGCATTCTATCCTGCTGCCACATTACAGAGTCACTTGACACAGGAGTGTGAGAAAGGTGGGACACCAAAGGATTGCTCCAGTACATGACCACCCCTAATTGTTTCACTCCCTCCTTCAGGAAAACGTAGAAGATGGCCGAGCAAGTATCTACCAATCCGTCATCACCAACACCAGCAAGGAAATGTCCTGTTTCAGTGACTTTCCCATGCCTGAAGATTTCCCAAACTTCCTACACAATTCCAAACTTCTGGAATATTTCAGGATTTTTGCCAAAAAGTTTGATCTTCTAAAATACATCCAATTCCAGGTACTGTATTTTTGGGGAAATGAGTTTCTCTACATGAGTTCGGTTCACTTTTAAATAAAAAAGTTATCCTGATGATAGAAGAAATTGTGAATAAACTATCTTTGTTAAAAGGTTAGAGCATGATATTAATCCCCCCAAAGAGTGTGATTGCCCCTGCCTGGTCTTGTAGATCGTATACATTAACAGAAGAAAATCAGCTGTTAAAATTGAACATTTAATGATGATAATATTGATGGTAAAACTGCATTTAAACTATATCCATTACCATTGAATGTCCCTAGCCTCATTTCCCTTGAGAGGATATATGAAGAAAATCAAATTACTCTTTTTTTTTAACTTCTCTATAATGGGATTTCTTGATATGTGTTAAATAAACTTGCTACTCTCCATTCACCTCAGAAGCCTGTGGGTTATTATCCCTGCTAATTTCACAACCTCCAGCAACACAGAGATGGCAGATCATTTTGAAATACATTTGGAATCATCTTTTCCTGAGCTTTCTCAAAAACAAATAATCAACAACAATATAACCAAACATTGTCATTCAACACACTGCCTTGTTATCATCAACATATACTCTGAGAACTAGTAACTATATGGAAAATGAATTTTAAATTATTGAAAATGAATTTTAAATCATATTTCAGATAAATACTGTTAGGCATATTTGTTTTGATACATCTCATTTTCTTAGTAATTCTACTTTTACATGTACCAGACTTGTATCATATTAGTTTTTAATTACTAATTTTTATGGAAGTCTATATTCGTAAACACTGTCAAAATGTGCAGTTTTACCTAATGTAGTTTATCCCAGTTCCTGGTACTTTTATCTTGTGAATGACTGGTTCTTTAAAACAGAAGCTTAATGGTAGGTCAAACTTACAGCCCTCCTGTAAAATGTAGTTTATACTCTCTGTTCTTCTAAAGATCATGTTAAAGTTAACAAGGGAGCCGCTTCTCCTGTTTATTATGTTACTGCGGCCACTGTTTTCTGGAGGGTGGGGATTTCCGTTTACTGGTCTCCGCGCTGACCTAAGTCATAGATGTTAGGACTTGATTCAAGAAACAGTAGATAATAGGGCTGACAGTTCAGAGACAGTAAAACGAATGCTGCATGAAAACCATCTTGCCTTTCATTGATGTTTATTCACATTGTATGCTGCATCAAGAATTAATAAAGTGAATGTCACCTCATTAAAAAAAAAAAAAAAAAGGCCAGGTGCAGTGGTGCACACCTGTAATCCCAGCAACTCAGGAGGCTTACAAGTTTCAAGCCAGCCTCAGGAAATTAGCAAGATCTGGTTTCAAATTTTTAAAAGTAAATAAATAAAAGGATTGGGAGGGCTGGGATTGAGGCTCAGCAGTAGAGTGCTTGCCTTGCACTTGTGAGGCACTGGGTTCGATCCTCAGCACCACATAAAAATAAACAAACCAAATAAGGGTACTGTGTCCATCTGCAAATATATATATATATATATATATATATATATATATATATATATATATATATATACATATATATATATGGATTGGGGATATAACTCAGTGGTAAAGCGAAAAAAAAAATTAAAAATAAAATAGAAGAAGTAGGTGAACTGTGCAAGGCCCTGCTGCTGAGTGGCAACGTAACCTGCACCAGCTTCTCAACTGCAGATGAAATCACGCAGAGAGCTTGTTCAAGTGCAGACTCTGGTTAAACAGGCTCCCAATGACAACTCAGAGTCTGCACGTCCTACAAGCTCCTGGGTGACCTAAAGGCCCTGGTCCTTAGATCACACCTGGAATAGCAAGGATTCACAGTGCTTGGTTAATGGGCAACTCTGAGCTACAAATCTGAGAGCTTCTCTCGGCTGCTGTCTACCCACGTATTGTGAAGCTCTTTCACATGTTTTCCATCCATGTCACCTACCCATTTTTAAATTGAGACAGCTTTTAAAAGTCACCAAACTGGTATTTTGAAAAAATGTCTAATTTTTTTTAAACAATATTGTGCTAATCAGCTTCAGAGAAGGAAAGGTTCATTTTGGCTCGTGGTTTTGGAAGCCTCAGTGATGTTCGCCTGGCCCACTGCCTTGGGCATGTGGGGAGGCAGTAGCTGTGGAAGGGAACCCACGGTGGAGCAAGGCTGCCAATGTCATGGCATCTGGGAACAGAGACAAGAAGGGACTGAGCCCAATGTCCCCTTCTAGGGTACACCCACAGTGTCCAGACTTCCTCTTGCTAGGCCCCACCTCTTATTTGGTCCAGCACCTCCCAACAGTGCCGTGGGCTGGAGACCGAGCCCTTGGTGAGTGGGCCTCTGGGGGACACTTACCCAAGTCATAGTGTGTACAGAGGAGACTCAGATACTTGAAAGCAAGAGTTACAGCATGTCATTCCTCTAGACGTGTGGCAAGCTTGCTTCCATTTGTTTCTTAAATACCTCCGGCATGAAACACTTAGGAACACTTTTTAAACTACTAGACTTCCAGACAATGGGCTTGTTAAAAACAATTAGAGAAGCAATAAATTATTTCAAGCAGATGACATCCTGAACTGCATAGCTAACTTGTCATACTCTCAACAATAATGAACTTTAACAATACCACTCGATGGAGGGCTGACAACCTGCCAAGCTCTCTGCAGAGTGCTCCACGTGAGACATCTCTGCTCCCGCAGAGCCCCCACACAGGGGCACCCTAAGTGCTTCTTGACAAATGCTCGCTGTGTGGCCCTGGAATGGCATGAGCAGACTTGCCTTCCTTCTCTTTTCTCCCTCAAGTCCTCACTCAGCACGGCCCCCTCAGCACAGGGCCCCCACTGCAGAGTCAGGCCTGGTGCGCAGAGCAGCACATCCCGGCGCTGCCCATCAGAGAATGGGAGGGGCACGCTTGGCATCCTTCGCCTCAGGGGCCTGCAGGGACGGGCGCTGCGGGGGCTTGGAGGAGAACTAAGGGGGGTTCTGCATCACACTCCACCCACCCCCACTCCCAGGCCCCGGGAAGCCCACGCCAAGCCTGAGCCTTTCTCAAATGACGCCCCTCTGTGTCTGCTCCAGACGACCGTCCTCCATGTGAAAAGACGCCCGGATTTCTCATCCTCTGGCCAGTGGGAAGTTGTCACCCAGAGCGGCGGCAAGGAGCAAAGCGCCATTTTTGATGCAGTCATGGTTTGCAGTGGCCATCACATCCTGCCCCACATGCCCCTGCAGTCCTTTCCAGGTGAGGCCAGGGGACTCGCGGTGGGGAGCAGGTGTGCTGGAACTTCACATGCAGTTTGGTGACAGGCAGGGACTGCTGCCAGGGCTGGGGGTAATGGAAAGACTGGGATGGAGCTGGAAAGATCAAAGACTCCAAACACCATCCACGTATCCACCTCTGATGTCCTTTAAAGTCACAAGGCTTTCCAGAGAATTCTCACACACACTGGCTCTCCGCAGGAGAGGCCCTGTTAGCCCTGTGGCTGCCAAACGCAGATGAGTCTGTTGTATCTCTGGAGCCCAAGCCTCAGAGCCATGCCCAGTCGGCAGTCCAGAGAGAGTGCCTGGGACTCAGTGCTGCCACAGCACTGTGACGGGGAGGAGGGCAGGAGAGGAGCACTGCCGCTGTCTGTCCTGAGGCTGCCCAAGCCCTCCCTTGCAGGAAGACCTGGAATGCAGCGGTCCTCCTGCCCCCTCGGACTCCGAGGCTGTGGCAGGCTTGATCAGGGCACTTAACAGGCCATCAGGGTTGGGCCTTCCTGTCCAAAGCAATGGTCCCCAAACAGAATCACCTGGCAGACTGAGAAACACACCCAAGATTTCTGATCCCATATACCTGGCAGGAAGCTAAGAATCTGCAGTTCTAATAAGTTCCCAGGTGATCCTGACATTGCTGGCCACGGCCCCCATTTTAAGAACCAAGATACAATGGTTCTTGCAAGTAACAACACAACCAAAGACAAGTGCTTCAATAAGGTCATGTGTTCCTGGGAAGAGTGACCAGGGTGGCCAGGAAAGCACAAGGAGATGCTTATCTGCAATCAACCACCAACAGGTTACCGACTTACTCAGTGCATACCTTCTATATGCCTGGGTTTGGGCTTATTTTATTTTTTATTTGCATTTGCAAAATTAGAATAATAAATGTATTCTAATTATTATACAATTATAATAATATCATTTCATAATGTGTTTAAAAGATATTTAAAAGAATATCTGCCGTATGATACAGAAGTGTCCCTAGAGAGTCCACAATCAAATCATGAGTTGTCAGAAGCCAGCATCTCACTTGCTGTGTTCATCTAACGTATTTTTGGTCTGGTAAATACATGTGCTGCAGCCTCTTGTTTCAACCCCTCCCTGTACCTTCCTGATCTCCACTCTGAGTTTCCCAGCTGACCTGTGCTGTAACTCCTGTGAGGGGGGATAAAGGAAAATGAGTGACTGACCCCAAAAAGGCAAAGCCAACAATGCCATTTCACTGAAATTAGCCTGACACCCTTGCACCCTTGGACATTCACAGCTTTCTCTCCTCTTCCCCCTGAAGGTATCGAGAGGTTCCAAGGCCAGTATTTCCATAGCCGGCAATACAAGCGCCCAGCTGGATTTGAGGGCAAACGCATCCTGGTGATTGGAATTGGAAACTCGGCCTCGGACATTGCTGTTGAGCTGAGCAAGGAGGCTGCGCAGGTGCGATGCTCTCTGCTGACCTGGTATCCTGGGGAGAAGCGGGGGGACAGGCACTCTGGCACATCCCAGCTGCAAAATCAGTCATTATTCGCCAGTTGGTTGGGTTGCCCAGTATGGTACCTAAGAAAATCTAGATGTCCAGAAGCAGACTCACCTCCTCGCTCTGCCCCTAACCAGCCACGTGTCCTAGACGGGGTCATGTCACTTCTGGGCTGTGGCTTCCTCGTTTGTAAAAGGGGAAGTTGCGACTAGATGATTTTCAGTATAAGAGACCTAGTTTCTCCCAAGGGGGCTTACTGAGAAGCTGACCTGTTCATATTTTGGGGACTGCCTTTTAGAAATTCAGGGTATTTGAAATATAGATAATGCTCAGTTGCACAAATACCAGGAAAGAAAGAGCGAATAGATAGCCAGCCACCCACCGAGGATGGGAGCTGTTCATGTGGCTCTCCAAAACCACCGCACACTCAAGAAGGACGCCAGCCGACCACCAGTCAAGTGTTACCAGACGTGGATAGGGTCAACAGATGGCATATTTAAATAAATGGCAGAAAATAAATCCCTTCTAGAAGGACAGACCCAGGCAAAGATGAGGAACAGCTAAGGGTTCTCCCTCCAGTGTCCGCTCCCGACAGGGCCTGGAGCTGGAGCCCAGTCACTCTACCGTGGGCTCCTCTGCTGCTGTCTCTGGCTGCACAGGCAGCCACAGCCTTGTCTTTTTGTCCTGTAAAACTTTCCTGCTTTGAGTCTTATACAGTGAGCGCTTGAGATGCCCAGTAGCAAATGTGATAAATACACATGGTGTTTCCCCAGAAGGTTAATGAAAGCGTTACACGGGGACCTTTCCGAGTCACCTGTCACTCAGAATTGTTCAGTGCCAACCTAGGGTCACAGCAGGTCACTAAAACCAGAAAAGGACTTATTAGACCCAAGTGTGAAAAGAAATCAGCTTTCACTTTTCAAGGCTTTAAGACCTCGGTGTAAAGAACAAGTGTGAAGGCAGTAACTATCAAAGCTCAAGCAGAGCAGGGGTGTGGGGCCACCTGCCCGATGCCCTCGTACTGGGGACACCTAAACGGCAGGAGGAAGGGCATGTGACTGGGTGAGATGAAGACAGCTGAGCTGACGTAGCCGTCCATCAAGCAAAATCCACCCTCGACCACTGCAGGTCATCAGGCCAGGGCTTTGGGCTTTGGATGGATGCTCCAAAGATACCAAGTCCTGGACTGCAAGAGCCAGTCCTTCACAGGGGTCATGCCATGCACAAGCCCTGCTTGTGATGCCAGATTCAATATTAAGAAACCACCTTGGCCATATTTGTGAGTTTAATAGCTCATTCTTCTTTCCCCAGCCTCCTCAATACTAATTAATCACATAAATATGTACTTATGAAACCTCTATTCAGAATAATGCCTTCTCAAATCTCCTGGGAGAAGACTTACCAGAGGTCTTATGAGAGCTGTGTACACAGGAGACAGAACCGGGTGCAACTGCAGAACTTACATTACAGCTGAATAACCAAGATCCTGAGTGAGTCCTGCTCTGTTAAAAGAAGGTCACGTTCACAGGATCCAGCCCCACGGCCAGAGCCCAGAAGCCCCACTCAGGACACTGTGGGATGGGGCTGGTCATCCATGCACTCCCTCCAAACTCTAAAATTCTGCCCTCCATCCTGAAGCCCATCTCAGAGAGATCAGCCAGAGCCGGACCCCAACTGCATGTGCTCCAGGAGTGGTGGGGCCGGCCAGCTGCGACCCCCAGGCAGTAGGTAGGATCACAGCAGGAAGGAGCAAAGAGAACAGGCACGACGTCTGGTATGAAACAGGGACCAACCCCAAGGGAGAACTGGGGTGGTGAGTAAAGGGAACACTGAAGGACAGTGTCTAGTACCTAACGAAAGTCCTGCCAAGTCAGCCAAGGAGCAAGACTGAAGCCGAGACCACCCAGAGACCAACAGTCCAACAGTGTTTTGTGGGGGTGCTCCCACAGACTAAGGATTGAGGCCCTTGCCACAAACTGTATCTCCAAATTCACGCTCAGTCCAGATGTGAGTCACTGTAGGAAACCAGCCCCTCCAGCCTGAATTTACAAAATAGGAACAGCCAGCAGTGCTTACGGCTCGCCAGGCAGTACCTGAAGTACTTCACACGTAGCACCTCGTTTAATCTGAGAGAGAGAGACACGGAGGCACAGAGAGGTTGAAATAACTCACTCAGGACTACACAATTGACTAAGCAGTGGGTCTGGGATTCAAATCCAGGCAGTCTGGATCCAGAGTCCATGATCTTAACTTCTTAAGTGGATCATTTATCAAGGACAGCCTTAAACCACAGAACTCAAAAGGACAAGTGAAAATCTGAGACAAGCAGTTCTAACGTGCACTTGGAGATTGGGAGAGTAACAGTCAACAAGGAAAACACTTATATTTAAAAAGAGATTTAAAGCACACGTTTTGAAAACAAGGGAAGTCCTAGTACACAAGGTAAAAGAATTCATCTGAAAGGGAACCCAGGTGTGTACTTGAAGAGAAACAGAACCGCAGCATCTGTTCACAGTTTTCAACCTTTAAAACTCATGGCAAATTTCTTCCCAGCGTGGAAGGCAGTTTCCCTTACTGCGCTCCCTCTGGGGGGTGCAGACCCCGCGTTTGCCTGTGTAGTCATCAGGCTGTGGCCACACATTTCCAAGGGTTGTAAACATTCACCTGGACCATAAAAGAAATGGGGGAAGGTGGGCAAGGCGAGTGGATCTACGGGAAGCAGAAAACCACTCTGTAGACACAGCAGAGATGGTGGACCTGACCTCTGGTATTACCCAGAGATACTCTCACGTGTCCACGCAGTCCTCGGGGGGCGTCGAAGCCATGGGTCCCCCATTGATGATAAAGCTGACAGTGAAACTAGAAGGACTTCACTTTGAGGGCAATGTCCCCTCACAACAGACTTGATCTTCACGACAGAATCCCAGGGAATTCTGGGGCCATACGCATTAGATCACCTACCCAGTAGATTCCTCCCAGGGGAACAGTGTTCAATTTAAACTGCACTCCTTTTATTTCCCAGGTATTTATCAGCACCAGAAAAGGCTCCTGGGTCTTGAGCCGAATCTCTGAAGATGGTTATCCTTGGGACTCTGTGTTCCACACTAGATTCAGCACCATGCTCCGGAATGTTCTGCCACGGGCCATTGTCAAATGGATGTGGGAGCAACAGATGAATCGGTGGTTCAACCACGAAAATTATGGTCTTCAGCCTCAAAACAAGTAGAGTCATTTTGCTTTTCTATGATTTGGTGCATCGGTAAGCTAGGTTGTCTGAAGATGACCCTCTTTACAAAGATCCATGTTGCTAACAGGGTAGGTAGTCTGAGCCATAACCTAACAGTACGTGCAGCATACGGGTTCTGCAGTGTGAACGCCAAACTTGTTCCCTATATCTTAAAAAATATATTTCAGAAGATTATGTAGACGTGTCAGACGCTGCTCCAAAAGCAGAATTGGGGCTTATGGGAAGAACTTTCTAGCACCAGAGTTGACCCCACTGGAGAAGGCTACTTCAAGGACCCCAACCTTATTTTCAAGGGACGCGGTGGGAAGCACATAGCTCCCCATCTGATTAGCTCGGCCAGGATGGTGCACCCCAAGGGCTCTCCCACCGGCAGCTTTTGAGGACATATTCCTTTCTCTTTACCAAAAGACAAATATTAGTCGATCTCAAATATATACATCATTGATATCGTAAGCACAAGCAAACATTATGGATGTTTATTTTTCTTTAGTGGATAAGAGACTCGTTCCATTTAAAAAAAATATATAGATCTTTAGATCTTAATAAACACCGGGCAACTGCTGTACTGAGGCCTGACACAAGTGCATGTGCTGTCGCACTTTAAAAAAAAAAGAAAAAGAAAAAGAAAATGGTTCTCAGATCTACATAAAAAAAAAAAAATAGAACTCCAGAAATAGTTCAGTCCACCATCCCGTTACCACAAAGAGAGTCCATGGATACTCAGGATCAACCAATATCTATTTTACATGTTGATTCTCACACTGATCCCCCAGCAGGTTTCATTACTAATTAAGTGAAGTTTTCTCTTCCTTACTTCTGACCAGGTAGGAATTAAATGAAAAGGCAAAATAAAGCTGATAACAAAATACTCAGAAGCACCGATTGGATAATGGTCCCCAGCCCTCCCGGGGATTGACCGAGTGCTGGTTGTGTCTAAGCCCCCGGGGGAGGGGGGCTTTCTCTTTTACTCACTTCACCTACATGTTTTCCTTTCTTTATTGAAGGGAGGGATTTGGGGACTGAGAATGAAGTCAGGCCGAGGCGGGCCAACTAGTCAGGTTAGAGTCGCGGATACCTGAGAAACCCCTTTGTTTTCAGAGCTACCACCCCCAAATGCCAAGGGGGCCCAAGGTGGCTCAGTGAAAGGTGGTCCTGAGTGTTTTCTTCTGTGTGTCCCAGATACCTCCTGAAAGAACCCGTCCTGAATGATGACCTCCCAAGCCGCATACTCTACGGAGCTGTCAAGGTGAAACCCAGGGTGACGGGGCTCACCGAAACCTCTGCCATTTTTGAGGATGAGACGGTAGAAGAGGACATCGATGTCATTGTCTTCGCCACAGGATACACCTTCGCTTTCCCTTTCCTGGAAGAGTCCCTCGTCAAGGTGGAGGATAACAGGGTCTCGCTGTATAAATACATGTTCCCCCCGCAGCTGGAGAAGGCCACCCTCGCGTGCATAGGTCTCATCCAGCCCCTGGGGTCCATCTTCCCAACCGTTGAGCTCCAGGCACGCTGGGCGACACGCGTTTTCAAAGGTGAGTGGGCAGCTTGCCCTCCTACAGCCCTGCAGAGGTGCCCACTAAAGGCTTCTCCCGGGCACGGGGGCAGCTCTCACCCTCCTCGGCAGGTGATTCCCCCCTGCCTCTGGGGTTCAACTCTGCAACAAAATACTCACTGAACACCTGTGCTGGGACCTGGGGGCACAGAGAGAAAACCAAACAAATGCTTTTAACATTATACAGCAAATGCCTCGGTATAGGAACACACAAGAGCTATGGCGTGGGACAAGGGAGGGCATCCGGCTGAGGACAACTTCCTGGGTGGCTGCATTTCTAGGGCAGAAAAGGAACCACCTGAGAGAGCACAAAGGTCCATGCACCTGGCGAGCTGTGAGCTCCTCGGCATTCCCAGAGCACGTGGGTGAGGTGGAGAGGGATGGGAGCAACCTTGGGGAAGGTGACGGGGACAGGAAGCAAAACTGCACCATGGATTGCAAAGTGTAAATTGGTTCTTCCCAAATCTGGCTGCACATAAAATTGTCTGGTGGACACTTCTGGACCCTGACTGATTAAGTCTGGCCTGCGATTAAGCCTTAGAAAGCTCTTCAGCCAGAGACACCAGTGGAGAGGTATAAGCGAGGAACAGGCATCAGCAGATCTGCACTTAAGGTAGATTATTCCAGCAGAGGTGCGGAATAGAGAAAAGAAAGGGGGGAGATTGGGGCCTCCGAGCCCAGCAAGAAGGCCCCTGCCATCGTCTCTGCTGATACACCACGTGCCTGGGCCAGAGCACAAAGCAGAGAAGAGGACAGGAGTGTGCGAAATTGCTCAGGATGAAACCAGCAGGGTGAAGGGTGGTTCAACAGGGGGAGAGCAGGAACCAAGGCTGGCTTGTAGAATCCAGCCCTGGAACCTGGGTGGACAGAGTGCTGGGAACAGGATGCGAGTCTGGACAGGAGGGCTTCAAGGACCAGCTCAGTTTTGACTTCCGGAACCTGAGGGTCAGATGGCTGGCCACGAGCAGGGACTTGACCGTTTCTCAACACCTGTGAAGCTCAGAGGACACCTGTGGGCAGGGGGTGGAATCACAAGCACACGGTGAGGAGTCCTGCCCTGATCTACCTTCCCTGCCCACTGCCCTTCATCAGTGGGGGCCACTCTCATCTCTCACGAGCCTGGGTTTGATGGCCATTTCCTGGTCTCTCAACCTGGAGGCTCACCTCCCTTCAGCCTTCTCCCCCAATACGGCACCAGATGGATCTTTCCAAAGGCAAGTCTGACGTGGTCCCTGTGCAGGAGCTCCCAGTGTCCTCTCTCCCCCAGAACAGAGCCCATGCCCCTCGGCCGGGTTCCAGGCTCCTCAGACGGGCTTACTGTCCCCATCTCTCCTCGTAGCCTCTGCCCCTTGATCCACACTGACTGTGCGGCAGGAGAGCGTCACACACAAGGCCCCAGCAGCCTCGCCCCTGAGTTCGGCTACCCAGCAGCCCTGTCTGGTCGGACTTGATGAAATGGCCTGAAGCGGATTTTTGAACCAACTGCTAGACAGAGCCAGGATGCCGAATCGTGCCCATGACCCAAACCAAACTTCTGTTTTCTAGGCTTGTGCAGTTTGCCCACAGAGAAGACCATGATGGAGGACATCGTCACCAGGAATGAAAGAAGAATTGACCTGTAAGCATGTGTTAAAAAAATGTTTACATAGGCCAGTGTTTCTCAAAGTACGGCGATCGGACCACCTACAAAAGCCACCTAGCTGAGAAAAGTGCGTATTGCTGGGTTGCAACCCAGTCCAGCCAGATCAGAAGCTCTGTGGATGAGACTGGGAATTTGCAGTTTTGTTCTTCCTGGAAGATTGTTAGACATACTACTTTGAGAACCAATTACTTAGAAATTTTGCCAAATCAGAACATTTTCCTTAGAGTAATTTTGTTTCAGTTTTCTATGACAAGCATGTGAGATTCCATATCTTCTCAGGCCACCCACACCCCAGTTAGAGAGGGAATGGGATGGGGCAGTGGTGTGACAGTAGCCTGAAGATCTCCTGAAAGTTAGTTGGGGGTACCCATCAAAATAAATCCGGAAAGGA
This sequence comes from Marmota flaviventris, assembly GCF_047511675.1. Lineage (NCBI taxonomy): Eukaryota > Metazoa > Chordata > Mammalia > Rodentia > Sciuridae > Marmota > Marmota flaviventris. Next base: position 104,283,721 of record NC_092509.1, on the reverse strand, counting down.
TTTTGTTGTGACAAACCAAGGATTAGCCATTTTTGTTTAGGTGGAATGGGATTCAACAGCGATGGAATATCCTGGGAAAGTTGTCTCGGGAGTCTTACGTCTGATTTAAGGGGTTATCTCCTTATCTAACATTTATTGAGCATCTACTACATGCCAGCCAGACTTCTGGGTACATTAGTAACTTAACAAGCAAATATCAAGCATCTTGGCTTTTGCATGTGTCGTACATGACTGCAGCAACCCTGACTGGTACATCCTTGCCTGGAGACTTACAACTGCTCAAAAAAACACTAAATGAGAGTCCCAGTCACCCTTGTCAGCTTCCCCGAGTCCCCAGGGATTCTTGATTATTGAGTTATGGCCCACTCTCCGTCTGACTAAGGGTTTCCTGCCGGGATAAACTCCCACTTTCCACCCAGACTCATTCAAAGCTCATGCATCCTCCACTCACCCTCCATCCTTTCAGCAGCTAGTGGATGCCGCGTATTCCCGTGTGACCTGGAACTCATGTGAATCTGTCCTTTTCACTTTCTTCATTAAGGTTTGGAACCAGCCAGAGCCAGATACTGCAGACCAATTACGTCGACTACCTGGACGAGCTGGCCTCAGAGATAGGTGCGAAGCCAGACTTGGTCTCCCTTTTCTTCCAAGACCCCAAGCTGGCGCTGAAACTCTGTTTCGGGCCCTGCAACTCCTACCAGTACCGCCTGACTGGGCCTGGGCAGTGGGAAGGAGCCAGGAGGGCCATCCTCACCCAGAAGCAAAGGATCCTGAAGCCCCTGAAGACCCGGTCTCTGAAGGCCTCATCCCCTCACCTCGCCTCCCTCCTGCTGACCATGATGGGGCTGCTGGCCATCGTCACGGCCCTGTTTTTCCACATTTAGCGGTTCTGATCTGTGCCCAAAACCACACAGCTGGGCTTGAGATGGAGCTCAAACCGCAGCCCAGGTTTGTGGCTCTATCATCTCGTCAGTCAGTGCCTCTTAAAGGAAACCGAGACTAAAAGGAAAATATCATCATATTCTAAATGTTAGAGTCAGGAGGAACAAGTTAGTGGGGTAACTGTGGGGAATTAGGAGAATTAGGTCTAGGCATAAAACAAGATCGTGGCATGAAATCTCTTTCCCATTCCACCTTCTCCTCAAGTTCACCAGGCTCCAAAAAGTACCATAAAATACCACTGATCCCCAGGTAGTTAGAGTCACGAGCCTTGGGGAGGAAATGGTAGAAATTACACAAGCGGAAAGCAGCTCGCTGGTTTAAATAACTGAAAAAACGTAAACTGTGGTCAACACTTACAGCCCCTGCACAGCGCACTTGATGGTGTTCCTACGCGGGCTCTTTTTGGTACCAAACTTCTCAGATACTAGGTCGTGCTCCATTTGCTTGGTGCAGAAATCACTCAAAAATGCTGGAGGAAAAAATGAGAGGACAGACAGAAAAGCACACGATGCTCAGAGAGACCTTGAGCCTCAAATTGAAAGCTAAACCAACAGCCCATCCCCTGCATTTGACAGCAAAACTGCTGCAAAAATTTTCAAAAAAGAGCATTCCATGTCAGCTAGCTAAAAGCATTTACCATAGACCAGAGATTGTGCTGTGTGCCCAGCTTATGTATTGCTTTATTTAATTCGAGGTAGGGACAGCTATTCCACCCATTTACAGATGATGAACCTTGACTCAGAGCAGTTTTAAAACCTGCCCAAGACCACACAGCTAGGCTTGAGTTGGAGCTCAAATCGCAGCCCAGGTTTGTTGGACTTTCAGCTGAAGGTCCTGTTCTCAGCCCAGAATATGCTTTCTTACAAAAATCTGATGAAGGACTTATCAATATTTAGTGCTGTTTATTATACTATCCATGTTAGTTTGGGGGACCTTTTCATGGACAACAGTACTCCCCTTGCAGATATGATTGGATTAATTTTATTTACAATGTTTAGTTTATGTTTCAGGTGAATCAAGAAAGCATTCAAGTATATTTAAAAAGAACAAATTTTTAAAAGGCGTTTGAAGGAATTTACTGTAAAGGATCCTATGCACCAGCAGCAGATAATTGTTAACAATTTGAAAAAGTAGGAATCAGTGAAGAGAAGGAAAAGTGCGTCTCACAGGTCGATGGAAAGCGTCGTGATGGCTGAGCCTTGAGCCTGGCGCTGACCTTACAGATGACCAAGACAACATGCTGAATCGCACAGAACCCTTGGCATCTGATAAGAGGAAGCCATCCGTTAGTTAGGGGAGACAAACATTTCCTTGGAACTGAAGCCAGAAGACACACAATCAGTCAGGGTTAATGAACATTGAGCAACATGGCAAACATTTAGCCAGGGAACCTTCGCTCTAGCGGCTCTTTCATGAACTGTGCTTTGGCAGATAAGCAAAGCCATGAGCCCAGACCACCAGAGGGCAAGGGGCAGACGTGTTGAAGACTTAGGCAAATCTCTTCTCTTTATTCCTCCAAAACTTTGTGGACACTGTTCTTGATTTTGGCCTGTGTTTCTCTCTGAAGGGCCTCCAACCACGCGAAGGGAGCCTCCATCAGCGGAAACTTTCCTTCAAATTCATTGAAATCACACCAGCATTGACATCCAATTTTTTTCATTGCTCTTATGAGCAAATTCCTTTTTTAATCACAAATGGTGTATATATGTAGTTCTGGATTAAAAACAGATTACTTTGCCAATTATTAAAGGCAAATACGCCTTAATAGCAAAGGTCAGCAACTGCCGCCCGGGGGCCCCCCAGCCTACCACCTGGGTTGGCACGCGGTTTCACTGGTGCACAGCCCACCTATTCAGTTATTGTCTGTGGTTGCTTTGGGGCTTCAATTGCAGAGTTGAGTCCTTGTGTAGAAAACGTGTGGCCCCAAAAAGCCTGAAACATTTACCGTCTGACCCTCTCAGGAAAAGTCTCCAGCTCCTACCTTACGATTCGCAAGGCTTGGTCCCGACTGGCCTGCACACCTTGCCCGATTCCTTCATTTCCTCTGAAGTAGCCCTGGTTCTTACCCTGCTTCTACCGGGGAAGACGCTGAAGGACACCTGCTAAATGAATGAGGGAAAAACAGCTTCATTAGGACAAAACTATGATCAAATATATAGGCTGTGAAAATTTTAGAAATCATTTAAATTTTTCCAGATATTCTAGTTATCTTTTTAAACACATGACTGGTTTTCCTTGCCTCTGAGGAAGGTCTACTCCACCCATCTTCCTGCCTCCCTACATCCTGAATGTGACAAACCACCTAGGGCAGTTCACTCCAAGCTCTGATCCGCAGACCCCCTACATTAGAATACCTGGGAGCTCACAGCAGTGCAGGGTCCAAGTACAAATGTCACAGTAACCCACAGCTGCCGAGTCAGAATCCCTGCTGCAGTCGCAAAAACAGGGGCTTTCAGAGATCAGTCCTTGGCAGTTTCCGTCTCCCAAGGCCCAGTTCCTCCTGAGTTCAGCTCTGACGCTTCGTGCCGCAGTTAAGAGTTTGCTCTTCTCCTGGGAAAGATGTTTCCACCTCCTCCAAAACCTCCCCTTGCAAGAGTTCTTTTCTAACCTTTCCTTTTAACTCTCCTTGTCGGTATGATAGATAACTCCTTGATTTTCTCTATCGAAAGCCAAACATGTCACATTTGTTCTATACAGAAAAATGAAGATATTTTTAAATAAACTAGTAGGACCATGATAAGTAATAAAATTTCAAGCAATAATTTCAAATAATAAAGATTTCAAAAGCTTAACCCAGAGGAAGCCTCTTCCTTGAAACCCGCCTTTCATCCTGAAAGAGGCCACTACAACCTGCAATTTGGGGCTGTTTGCAACAGGTGGGGTATGCTCACGCTGCACGGAACTCGCTCTCTTGTCCACTCTGCTACATGACCAGGGAACACATCAATGAAACTAAGAAAAGGGCTTCTAGGGTTAGATCCTACTTCATCCAAGTCAGAGGACAAAATGAGATTAAACACGGTAAGGGTTTCATTCAGGAAAGTCCCTGTGGGAGAGGAAATAGGAAGCAAGTAGGAAAGGCTGGAAGAGCCATCAGACCACAGTGCAAGCCTGATTCCCAGTGAAGGAGACAGGGGCAAAGACGGGGTGGAAGCAGCTCGGCCTGCTGGGCAATCAGAGGGAAATTCCACAGAGCCACTGAGGAGCCATCAGAGGACCGGAGGAGCTGGTAATTCCTCCACCACCGTCAGGGCCAACCACTGCAAGGACAGGCTGCTCTGCTTACATGGATGCCACGTGTCTATCTAAAACTTGTGTTTTACTACTAAGATGTCCATGCATGTGTGCTGCATATTCTGGGAGATGGACTTTAATTATGACACATAAAAAGGGTTCTCTTGTTAAACATCTCTGTACTTGTAGCTGCTGGCCAGTAGAAAGTGGTTGATTGCATAAAAGCATCGATTTCTCTTGAAGCTGAGCTTCTATCAAAGTTTAGCAACCTAAGCCAGCTGGATAAAATATTAAAAGTCACTAGATGCTATAAACAATTCAATAGTATACCCTAATATTTAACTCTAACGTGTTGTGCACCCAGAAACTGAGACTCAGAGTAAATGACTTTCCAAATTATCTGACTTCTATGTGGACCCAGCTCAGTTTGAGGTCAGGACCAGCTGGTTCTCAAGCCTATGCTACAAGAGATGATGGAGCCACTGGAAAAATCATGACCACCTCTGCCTTTTCCAATATCTATCTCATACCCTAGACGGACTATCACGTTAATCAGTTGTGCTCCTTCTGTATGCACCAAAGATCGAAATGACCCCAACAGTTGATGAAATGCAAGTTGTCAGACAAAATTCAAAATGATTTTAAAAAGTTTGTGTCTAACGACGCAAGATAAAATCATATTGATGTCAATAGACGCCATGTGAATTTAGTTAGGTATTAGGTGTTCCTGAATAGGAATGGGAATTGCATTTGTTTAGGAAAAAAATACCATCACAAATGCATTAAGAGAAAAAGGTGAGCAACCCGGGTTGAGGCAGAATTGGTCTTCAGGAAAAAGAGAAGCATTCAAGTTATTTAAAAGAGGAAAAAAGGGAAAGAAAAAAGAATGAAGAGGAAGAATAGAGCCAGTGGGAGGACAGATGCTGTGCAGGGTGCAAAGGGACCTCTCCCTGTGGCACTCTGAATATTTAGTAAGGTTATTAAACACAAGAAATAATTAGTGGAGTAGGCTTTTTTGTAGAATGCAGGAGAATCCAAACACTTTACTTAAATAGGTGTGGGTCAAACTATGAGAGCACATTCAGAGGTTAATTCAGACATAGAAAGACCATGGAGAAGTCAACAGACATCTGGGAGAGCCGTCTAATAGAGGGCATGTGCCCAGGGCCAGGGATTTGCCAACTGCTATCCAAGGTACATGTATTTCAAATCAACTTTCATGGTGCCTAGGCTTAGAAAGTTTCCTTAAAAGGGTGTTTAAATCACACAAGAGACCAGCTCAGAGTCCTGACTTCTACAAGATGTCTAACATCATGGAGAAACCTAGACTCCCCCCACGAGCAAGGCCATCTGTTCGGGGCTATTCATCCACTCCTTCAACATTGATTAAGCACTGTGCTGTGTCTGGGGATACGAAGATGGACAAGAAAAAACAAATACAAACTATTGAAGTTTAGCTAATTGAGTTACGAGGCATTTACAAAGAGTTTCTGCAAATATTATCTCACCTAAGCCTTGCCACAACTTTGCGTGCTAGAGAGAAGGACGATTATCCCACTACAGAGATGAGAACACTGAGGTGCTCTGATTGCTTGTCGGGGTCCTCTCTGCTTCCCCCCACAACACTCTTCCACTGTACATATACCATCTCAGCATTTCCCACTAATTGCAAACTGCTTAGGCGGATGCAGGACCAAACCTTAAGTGACATAATAGCTTATAACCCAATTGTATGCTTTCCCATTGTTATGGTTTGGATGTGAGGTGTCCCCAAAAGCTCAAGTGTGAGACAATGCAAGAAGGTTTATGATTGAATTATGAGAGTCTTAACCCAATCGGTGAATTAATTCCCTAATGGGATTAACTGACTGGCAACTGAACGCCAGTAGGGTGTGGCTGGAGGAAGTGGGCCCTGGGGGCATGCCTCTGGGGTATACATTTTGTGTCTGGTGAGTGGAGTCTCTCTCTGCTCCTGATCATCACGTGAGCCACTTCCCTCCACCACACTCTTCCACCATGATGTTCTGCCTCACCGTAGGCCCAGAGGAATGGAGCCCGCTGTACCTGGACTGAGACCTCTGGAACCAGGAGCCTGTAAATAAACTTTTCCTCCTCTAAAATTGTTCTTGTCGGGTCTTTTATTCACAGCAGCAAAAAGAAGCTAACTGAAACACCCGTAAGATTCTCACCAAGCTAGAAAGACCTGTAAAGGGATTCCAAAAGAATGGCTGCTGTTGGTTCCAGTCCTCAGAGTGGAGATTTGGATCTCTGACTTGCAGAGATGAGACCTATTTCAAGCACAATAACTGGTCTTGAATAGGCTTGGCGTTCCCTGTACTGGGCTTTGGTGTTTTCACTCTGCAGGTGCATGCTCGCAAAAAGAAAAGGAGCAGCCTCAACAGGTAAGGGACTTGGAGAACTACCCCTGTTAAGAATGTGTGCTTTTTAAACAAAACACTACACAGAGAGGTGCCTGTGGAGAAGCCTGGGCAAATAGGGAACCTCTTAATGAATTGTGTGGAGGGGTTAAAAGGAAGGGTGCTATACTTCTATGAACCTTGTTCTTTTCAGGGAGAAAGAAAAAATTTGCACTAGGTGGTCAAATTTACAACCAGGAATAAAACTAAGTTAAATTTTATGCTCTCTTTCAGCTCTAAAAATTACACGGCTCTAAATATGCATCAGAGGAAGGGAAGAAAGAAAGGGAGATTTAAGATGATTTAGAAATACAATGAAGGATCTAGTAGAAGCTAGGTAAGATGCAATAACAATTAATCCCTAAATCTCAATACCTTGAGACAAAACAGATTACTTCTCTTTGATTCTTGTGTCCTTTGGGGGTCAACTCAAGTATGCAGGCTAATAGAACTGCTATCTTATGTTGCTAGTTACCACAGTGAAGAAAAGAAAGTCTTATGGGATCTTTGACAGGCAATTTAATACTCCCATCCAGAAAGGACACATTACTTGGGTTCACAGTTTCTTGAGCTGCCTAATCACACATTTCCAACCGACCACTAGGAGGCCACAAAGTACAATCCTACCAAGTCCCCAGAAAGCAAAGTGCATATATCTTAACGGGCATTATTGCCTTTGGATCTGGCTTCTCAGGTTCTAGAGCCACTTGAATAAGAGAATCCAGAGATTTTCTCATCTTATGGGCTAAAGTTCAACTAACTACAAGTCCTAAAAATAGCAGAATGTGAAGAAGCCACTGAAAGGCAATCTTCTCATTTTTCATTAATACAAATCTCTAGCTAATTAGGTAAAATAATCATGATTTTGCTCAGTCAACACTTTAAAGTCCTTTGCTACCCCTCAGGTCAGCAGCATGTCCAGTAAGGCCCAGGGATCTCCTTAGTGTATACCACGTATACATCAAGGTAAGTGCTTAATTATTACTAGGCTTTGGGACATTAATGGTGGCCCTAACTCTCCAGGTGTTCCTGACTCAATTTTTAAAATCATACTTGAAGTAATACTAGTCTTCAAGGTGTACCTTCTGGGTAAAAATTAGGTTTGAAGTCATCCAAGTTATCATCATCTTCAGAGCTTCAGGAAGGCACCGAACTCCAAGGACTAACGATGCTATCTCCCTGCCAAGGATTCAGTAAGCCAGAAAGAAGGCCAGGTGTGATCCCAGTGGCTAGCAACATGCTCAGGGTTTACAAGGCCTCCAGATGCACAGCCAGAGGCCGTGGTCACACAGTATTAGGATCAACAGAAAAGATTAATTCTTCCAGAGCCCTCTCCCTGCCTCAGTTCACCAATGTCTCTTCGAGTTCACTCTCTGTGCCTGGAGGAGTCATTTCAACATTATGCATCAGTTATCAATTAACTGGTCTAACAATGACATCATCACCACCATCACCATCCTACACAGAATTCACTAGGTGCAAGGCTTCTGACAGAGATGACGTCATCTAACCACTGCAATTACTTGAGTCAGGTATTATGATGCCTATTTTATTAGCACCACATTCTAATCAACTGAACTAATTGGCCAGACATTACATCTACTTTAAATTAGGAAAATGGAGCTGAGAAATTTTTCCAAGATTACTCTGGCAATAGCTGGTGAACACAAATCACTCCAGGACTTGTGATTTCAAAAGCCACACTCTTCCGATGCCATCTGCCTAGAATTTCCCAAGGGTTTGGGCGATCATTGATACTTTTTTGTGTTTTTAAAATTAAACTTAAAAAATGCGAGTGACGTCCACTGAACTTCTATTCCAGAAAGGAAGGGAGGGGGATGGAAATAGGAAAGAGAAGAATGAATCGGACATAACTTTCTTATGTTCACATATGAATACATGACCAGTGAAACTCCATATTATATACAACCACAAGAATGGGAAGTTATACTCCATGTAGGTATAGTATGTCAGAATATACTCTTACCATCTTATCTGTCCAAAAAGAACAAATAAAAAAAATTTTAAAGAAAAAACTGTGATATATATGATTTTTTAATAATAATTTTGTCTAAATGTGAAATGGTCCAAAACTCTTAAAAGTGAAGTTCTGTTTTTGCAGCTATTAGCACAGTTGTCCAGTTTTATTCTTGTCCCTTTAAAAAAGTTGATAAGCAATGGGGATGGCGCTGTAACCCCCAAACTTATTCACAGATTGCAGGCAGAAGAATGAGTCTAAAGTGCACGTTCCCAGTGTTTTTCTTGGCGTTTCACTGATGCAACAAACCAACAAGTTAAAATGTAAGCAACAGCCAGCAGTAGGTTCAAAATTTTTCATAAGGGTCCTATTTCTGACTCCTCCGGCAACACTGGTTCGGGCTGTTTGATTTCCGCTAGCTCCAGAGTCCTGAGTGGCCGTGGGAATTGTGAGTACATAAAGTAAGTAACCAGATGCGATCTCGGCTTCCTTTGGACGAGGAAGATAGGGCTGGAAGTTTTCCTGTTCTGCTGTGCTTAGGGCAGAGGTGTCTCACAGAACTGGCTCCCTCTGCTCGCAACCCCACCGGGCTCCACAGGGAGCGATGGTGAGTGCTGGGGTACTGTGAAGGGCTGTGAAGTCGGAGACTGCTGAGCCTTGTGTGTGCCCGGGGTGTGAGTTCAGGGTGGGTCAATCACCCGGGAGTTGAAATGAAGGGGAAACTTGGAGCTGTAATGCCAAGGGAAATGGGTCCTTTTTCCTGTGCTTCACCAATAGCCCCCAGCAGGGTCTGCGACAACCCTTAGGTTGTCTACCAAAGGCTGGCACTTGGCACAAGAGGCCAGGAGCAGGCTACCCCTGAAATGCGACTGACTTGGGCTGGCATGTTGTCATTTGTTTGCTTGTTTGTTTTGTATAATAATATTCGGATTTCACTCTTTTTTAAAGAATTTAACCTCTATTTTTTATTCGTTGGTTACATGGTGCTGAGGATCGAACCCGGTGCCTCACCCACGCTAGGCAAGCCTCCACCACTGAGCTTCAGCCCCAGCCCTTATATTTCACTCTTGATCACGATTATTTAATACCGGGATTTATGGACCTGCTGAGCACTGTCTGTGCAAGTCCTCAAACCTTGGAATAAAAGGATGTCACCCCTTCATCTCTTGTTCCACCACAATTTTCCTGCAATGGCTTTTTATCACAGCAACTGCTCAATACCCACTTTGCAAGAATATGATGTCACTGAATGGAGCACAGCCCCAGCACTTGCTAAAATTGCAAAATGCCTTGATCTAATTAGTTCTTGGCAGAATTGCATGGGCTTTTCTTGAAAATGTAAAATTACTCAAGGCACTTCTGCAGTTTGGTAACGACAGCCCAGCCTTGTGTTCTAACCCCCTGCCCCATATTATCACAATAAATCAAAGTGGACACTCCACCTGGCTTCAAGTAAACTACATATTTGCATTTTACTTCTCTGGAGTAGAGGATACAGCATAAAATCCACAGGGGGGTGGGGGTGGGGAATACAGTAGTTTTTAACCTTGTGGTTAAAATTTTGTAATTTGTGCAACCAAACATAACTTCCCAGCTCATTTAGCAATTCTGTGTGGCTAAAGTTATCTTACGTGTTATTTTTTTTTTATGTATATAAAATCACTTTCACTCAGGGACACCTACCTTAGCAGTTTAGTTATATTTTCTTAAACTTTTAGTATTTCTTTCCTATGTAGTCAGCTTTGATGAGGTTGTCTTCATTAAAATAATAAGATGTCTTTTAACACTTCCAACAAAGAAGTGGCCAAATTTTACTGAATATCCATATAAGAGCAATGACCGTGGAAGGTTGATGCTTGCCTTCGCCTGTGAAAAAGCATGCCAATAATCAGCAAGGTAATAGTGTCCTTATCACCCTAATAAATTTCTTATTGTTTTTATCAGTCACTTTATCTAAAAGTATAGCAACCCTAACTGGAAATTATTTTTAGTTAAAGTTAAGGAGAAAAACTTTTCATTTTTTAAAGCATTTATTGAATCACTCTGTTATTGAATCACTCGGGTTCCGTGGTCACCAGCCTTGGAGGAGTGTCGGAAGTGTTGATTCTACCTGAGTGATGACGTCCCCATGTCCCGTACCTTCTGAGGTTTGCTTTTCCAAATGTGAGGCGAGCTCATGGGAGTCCTGGCATCCACCAGGAGTGTCCAGTAAGAAAAGTCAGAAGGAAGGGAAGAGCTCTGGGGTGCAGAGGCCTATCCTCGCGCTCCTCTGTTTCTCCCTCTGCCTTCCTCCTGTCACCATTCCTATGTTTCCCTACTCATTTCTTTCATTTTCTACAAGACATCTTTTTACACATATATTTTCAGTTTTTTTCCAATGACTCTGATTCCAAATATCCTGTAACTTTGTACATAAACCCATGTTGTTAAGGCAGATGTCCACAAAATATCAAAGAAAAATCTCATGAAGATAAGGAAGCAACATTTATGGGGGGGGGGTAACTGCCCCCAAGTACTGTGAAAAGTGCTTTTTATTCATCAGTCAATTAAATTGTACACTGAGCCGGGTGCAGTGGTGCACACCTATAATCCCAGCGGCTTAGGAGACTGAGGCAGGAGGACGGTGAGTTCAAAGCCAGCCTCAGCAAAAGAGAGGCACTAAGCAACTCAGTGAGACCCTGTCTCTAAATAAAATACAAAATAGGGCTGAGGATGTGGCTCAGTGGTTGAGTGCCCTTGAATTTAATCCCCTGTACAAAAAAAAAAAAAATTTTTTTTTACAATGTCTAAGACCAGTTATACTTCTAGCTTCAGACTAAAGAGAAGGAAACTGAGACACATAATCATTAAATCACTTAATTCATGCCATGATAATCAATCAGCACTGAATTTCAAACCCAGGTCTCTGATTCATAACCACTGCCCCAATGACCCAGAAAAAGTCGTAAGGAGATTTACTGCTCAGAGAATTTCTACATGATGCATGTTTGATAAAAGGTCACTTTGAGGGAGGAATCTTTGACCCAGGATATTAGCTACCTGCAAATATTTGCTCAATTAATGTTTTTTAATTGAGAAGTATATAAGGTGAAGCATGAGTTCATTTACCAAACACGCCAGAGGCGGCCACAGAGGACTCAAACTGAGAGACCTCCTTAATCCTCAGATGCTTTTCCTGGTTGTCGGGGCTGCCAAGGGTGGGGTGGGGCTTCTGTGGATCCAGTCTTAGCTCCGCTGCCTTTTCCCACTCAGGAGATCATGGCCAAGCGAGTGGCGGTCGTGGGAGCCGGCGTCAGTGGCCTGGCCTCCGTCAAGTGCTGTCTGGAGGAGGGGCTGCAGCCCACCTGCTTCGAGAGGAGCGAGGACATCGGGGGGCTGTGGAGGTTCACCGTGAGTGGGGTTCTGTGCTTCTGACTGTCGGAGGTGGCTTGAGCGGTGTAACAGGAGACCGTGTTTCTTTCACAAGGGCTGGTGGCCCCGGGAAAGGCCAATGTCTGCGGGATGGGGGGGCAGGAGGGGCGCTGAAAGTGTCAGAGATACAAATGGGTCGGCCGAGGGCGGGAGGGAGGTGTGCCGCAGCCGCAGCCTACGACTGCACCAGGGGGAGGTGGGGGAAATGTCAACAAGCAAGCCACAGAGTTTGGAAGGAATGGGGTGACCGGACAAGCCCAGGACCGGGAGCAGGCGCAGAGCCAGGGTCTAAGCAGCCCAGAGCCTGCAGCGTGGGGGTAACAGCAGGAACTCCAGCCTCTGCCTGCAAGACCCCCGCTTTACGGACACCTGCATTAGAGTGGCCAGGGCTCAGTGCAGGATGAGTCCCAGGTCAAGGTCCTGGGCCCAAGCAATCCCAGACCAGCCGGGAACAATCAGAAACAAAGCAGGTGAGTTTGGAGTCTTTTTGGTTCCCCAAACAAAAGAGAAGACATATTCTAAAACTGGTTGCAGGCTGGATAGGAGAGGGGACTAGAACTCTCACCTTTACTGGCCTGAAGCCCAGGGGGCGCCCAGCAGCCCTGCTTCCGGCCACTGAAACCCAACCCAGGCAGACAGTTTTGTGGAGCCCCAGTGCTCTGCCGCGGGGCACTACAGCAGAGCTCCCCAAAACTCTTGTTTTTGCCTCTGCAGAGCAAAAATATTTCCTATGAGGTTTAAATCTGTGAAGAGGAACATTGTCAGGAATCGTGACAACAAGGTGTCCGACAGCCTCAGAGCCTCTGAGAGGCTCAAGGGGAAAAACTCAGCGTTCCTCCATTATAGCACTGCAGAATTTGGAACCAGAGTCAATAATTTTATAATTCAGGGAGCAAAGCTTCAGAGAGGCTAGGGCTGCTGGTTTGTGCACAGTCCGCCAGCACAGGCCAGCGTGGCTCGCACACAGAAGTGTGCATCTGAGAATGCGGCCAGCCACCGTATGTGATCACTGAGACGCGCAGGCTCTCCAAAAACAGATGCAACGGAGCACATCTGTCCCCATAATTCAAACTGCATATGGTCCAACAGGATGGCAGAGCCCTGATACCTGAGCCAAACTCTCCCCACCCTGTGTCTACTGAGGACAATACTAACCAGTCAACCTTTCCTCTAATAAGTCTCAGATTCCTTCAGGTATTCCAGACAAATACAACCAGTCAGAGCTGGGAGTTTCCTGAAAGATAAAACTGCCCAATTAGCAGAGTTATCTGGCTAAGGTGATCTCAGTCAAGGCAAAAAGCGAGTCCAAAGACTAAAAGCTGTACTTTGCCTCTTGGGATGACAAAATGCTCCCTAAGCAGGAAGCAAGCGGTGACATATACCTGTAATCCCAGGGGCTCAGGAGACTGAGACAGGAGTATTGCGAGATCAAAGCCAGCCTCAGCAATGGCAAGGCACTAAGCAACTCAGTGAGATTCTGTCTCTAAATAAAATACATAATAAGGCTGGGGATGCTGGCTCAGTGGTTGAGTGCCCCTGAGTTCAATCCCCTGTACAAAAAACAACAACAAAAAATTCTCCTTATTCTTCACACTAAAACTCACTCATCTAAGAATCAAGAGAAACAGGTCTCCATCCATCTGAAGCCAACTGGCTGTGTGACTTGTGCAGATCAAACACCCATGCAGGGGGACACAGAAATGAGAAGGGTCCGCCTGCGCAGGGAGCCGTCAGGCAGATGGGAGAAGCCCGCATCTTGCAAGTCAGAGATGGCGCCTGGGTGGTCACATGGGGGAGACTCAGGAAGCCAGGGGAGGTTCGTGGAAGAGAGGCATGATGGTGGCCCTGAAGGATTTCAACAGGCAGAAGAGGCTGGACAGAAGGTGCCAGGGAGGGACCAGCAAAGAGAAAGTGCCAGGTGTGTTCAGGAAATTAAAAAGCCTTTTGGTTTAGAGGAATAATGGGAAGGAGGAGGGTGGCTGAATGTCTGGGCCAGAAGTTCAAATTCAGCTTGAAAAGCAACTTGAGCAACATCACCAGTCGTGGTTGTGCTTGCAGTTGTTCTCGATGAGTTGTGTTGTGTGCGTGATAGGAAGACCCAGAGAGGTCTGTAGGTGAAGAGAGGATCTATGGGCAGCAGGAAGCCACTGACCACTGGACACCAGTCCAGGCTGGGACAAGACCCTGGCAGACAAGAGCAGTGGGACTGTACCTGGAGAGGCAGAGAGGCCGGCGCTGAGGGAAAGGGAAGGTGGGCGCAGGAGCAGCACCCCAGGGCCTCAGCTTCAGCGGCAGGGGGCGAGGAGGGTGCAGGGGTGGCACATGGAACTGGAGGACTGGGGAAATAGAGGAGCTGGCGAAGAGACGCTGCGGGGAACGTGGTAGGACATCAGAGGACGGTGAGTAGTGGGCAAGGTAAATGCCACCCCGCCACCAAGTCGTTCCGCCTGTCACCTCACTTATAAAATGAACCCGTGGAGCAGTTTGAAAAAAAGACAGTGCTGAATCATCAGTAGCCTGGGAAGTAGGAAAATCCACCCGACCTTCATTTAGCAGCCTTCTCTTGATATACAAGTCTCTGGGAGAACCTTTATAGTACTTTGAAAATGCCCAAAGTCGGTGTTCTTGAAGGTGCTTTCCAACTCGAACACACTATGTATGAGCCTCCTGCACTGACAAGGGACGTGACCCTGCTGGCTGGGCCTGGGCCCAATACCCCAGACTTGGGCTTTTCCAGGAAAAACAGCCAGTGGGAGGCAAGAGGGCAGCGGAGCTGTTCTTGGATTCCACCCTGAGGGCTGAATTTCTCCCTCCACCGCTCCTCGGTGGCTGCATCTGTGATACATTATCTCACCACAGGTTCCAGTGTTCCGCCAAGCCTTCTTCTAAGTTATGCAAAGAGGGGGGTTTTCTCTTCTGTTTTCATTTGTTTCATTTTTTATTTCCATTTGCTTTAAGGTCTCATAAAACACAAGGTGCCTGCTTATCCGGCTCCTGCAGGTCCCCTTTACTCTCTGATGCTGAAACAATCCGTTACAAATGCTTTCAATTTTGAAATACTCTTATGTAAATCTTCACAAAGCACATCATGTATCTCAGCCTCCTTCAACTTTCCGTGTGTTAGAGTGTGAGTGTGTGTGTGCGTGTGGGTGTGAATGTGTTAGCCTTGTATTATTAACAAAAACTGCCAGCATTAACAATAAAGTATTTACTCTGTGGCTTGGGAGCCAGGAAAGTGTGAGAGGGAGTTGCCCTTGCGCTAGTCAATCCCACCATGTTTATGATGCATGTTTTTCTCCCCCTCTGCAGCTTCCCCCCTGGGTGTGTGCTCGTCTTATAGATCCTCAGGGCTACTCTTCTTATTCCTGTTCCCAATTACCATTTAGATTAAAGCAAACCAACTTCACATGTGATTCTAATGCCCACCTTCACGTTGAAGGATGTTCTCAAACTAGGCTCTAGAATGCGGTGGCCACTGGCCACACAGAGCCATGGAGCACTTGAAATGTGTCTGGTATGACGAAGGAACTGAATTTTTTATCTCAACTGATTTCAATTTTAAACTCAGTTCAGTTATTGTAGAACTTCTAAGTATATTTGGATCAACATGGGTGAGTCCACTTTTTCTAGTGAAAATTGAGCATATGTTGGCATATGTAGAAAACACACATCATATCTTGAAGGCAGTCTGACAAGAAGAATGTGAAGCCCTTCAATAATAATCTTATATTGATTGCATCTTAAAATCATAATATTTAAAATATATTGAGTCAAGTAAAATATACTTTAAAAATTAATCCACTTGTTTCTTTTTACTTTTTGAAAAACTGTGGCCACTAGAGAATTTAAAGCCACATATGTGGCCCCCTCTGCATTCCTACTGCGCGAAGCTGTTGTAAAGCCTTTTACTCAACGCGTGGTCCGTGGGCCAGCAGGATGTAACTCAAAGATGGGACTATGTTTTGGAAACTGTTAAAATGCAGACTCTCAGGCTCACCCAGTCCTACTGAGTCAGAATCCACACATTAGTAAGATTTTTCCCAGCAACTCTTAGCAACATTCAGAGGCACTGGGATGGATAGCTGTGCTTCTCAAACTGGAGAGAACAACCCGATTTTCTTCATTTCCAATTAACTAACTATAGGCTATTATTTATCAAATGTAATAAAAACAAATTTTTAGAAAAAATGAAAAATACACAACAAAAATGTATGAGAAACAATGAATTCAAAATTTGTATTGAGTCAAAAGTCATAAGATTAATTTTCATAAATATCACTAAACATAGAAAATAATGACAAAAAAGGACACGTTGTTCTCTGTGCACATAGGTAATTAACACAGACAGCCACCATTACACTTGTACCTTTCAGCCAAACAAAACACTTGGTATGATATAACAGTTTTCGATATTAAATACCTGCAGACACACTCTTAATACACAGTGTGTATTGATATTTAAGGTTTTTTTTGATATGAGGATCTTGCTTCTTGCTTATCAAGGTACCTAATCTGAATTGGATGGATGGAGATAATCTTTCAGTGGAACAATGTAAATCTACACTAAGTGTTGCCTACAGTGCTCAGAGTAGGAAAACAAGGCTCAGGAGTGTGCTGACTAGACTGAGGAAGAGGTTTTAACACCATCTCAGCAAGTGCAAGGAATTCTTTTTTAAAAAAATAAAACTACTATGCGAAGTGAAGCAAATAGTGCTGTTTTTAAAAATCTATCTTCTGTCCTTTCTCAGGAGCCAGTTCAAATAATTCATTCTGTAAGTTTACATTTAAAGATAAGGTTTTGTTTCTTTCAGTGAAATGAAACGATTCCAGATTTTATGCACTTAGGTATGACAGTTTCCAACAAGGCTTGAACACCACACATTCTGCTGCAGTTCTAGGCCTGTGGCTAGAGCACAGGCTAGACTCCACGCAACTCAAAGGAAACAAGGAAACAAGGCCCATCTACGTCCTGTGCCACAAAGAGGGCTGCATGAACTTGGATGCTGAATGGTGTCCCATTATTGCTGTAGAAGGTTCTGAATGCTTACTCTCAATTTCTGCATGTATCTTGTCACAGACTGGTGACCACCAGTTCATAATGGCACCTCCAACACGCGACACTTGATTAGTGCTGCTGTAGGTATTCAGTGAGATAACAGAGCAAGATTTAGAGTCACCTTCTCAGAGGCCTTTCAGCCTCCAGATTTCTAGCTTTGTTCTAGATCAATGAAGCTGTCAGATATGGAGTCACAGATAAGCAGGTTATAAAAAAAAAAAGTCAAATCAACTGATGAGATCAGTCATGTTGATTTAAACCACAGAGGTTTTTATCATTGCTTTTTAGTCTCAATGATTACTGTACATTTCATGCAGGTCTAGGTTTCTACCTCATAGAGGCAACAGTAAGCCCTCTACGTATATGAGGTTCATGTTCACTTACTTATGTAAATAAAATAATTTCGACATCACTGGAAAAAGAAACTATACAAATCCAAGATAGTGAATGACATTGAAATACAGGGACCTTCCCACCGAAATCAGGAGCGCAATCCTCCACATCCAAAGACAGATGCAAAGTAAAGATATTACGAAAACTTCTTGGGACAGTCTAATGAGATGCTGATGTTTACTTGTTATTCCAGTCAAAACAGAGGGTAGAAAACTGGTCAGAATGTGCCATCCACACAGTTGTTCAATCTGGAAACCTTTGGCTGTTCTACTGGAGCCCCTAAATCCAACTGTCCCGGAGTCCTATGCCTTCTACCTACCACCGGTCACAAATGCCAGCTTTCTGGGTGGCAACAGCCACCACCTGTATTCAGGTCCTCACTAGCAATCACATATTTGTGTTTTAGGCTCTTAACTGACCCTCTTCCTTTTTTTCCAGCCCTCTCTAATCCATCTTTTGTAGATCCAGAATAACTTTTCCAAAATTTAATATGAATCACTTCCATGTTTAAAACTTTCAGTGGATTACATGACCTTTCCATAAAAATCCACATCCCTTAACTTTGGATACAAAACTTTCATATTCTGTATAATCATTTCAAGAATACTCTATGAAACCAAAGTAGCTAACAATTGTTCATTGTCCAGAAACTGCTTCCAGGCTCTCATCTGTTTCTCCATTCTCCTGTTCTTTGTAGTGATACTGCATGAATTTGAACAGGTAAGTTTACCCTGGATTTATTTGTTAGCATGTGATGAATGAAAGAATGATTCTGATTATGTGATTTATACTAGGGACGAATGTCACCTCCTAGATGCAGAACAGCAAATCCTATTAGAAAGGTGGCAGGCATCATGCGTCATCTGGATCACCTTAAGCTTGGTCAATGTTGAGATTTCTAAAAGGTTTACATCCATTGTGTGTGTGTGTGTGTGCGCACGCGCACGCACGTGCCTGCTCACCCATGAGCACTGTTTCTACAGGAACATGTTGAAGAGGGTAGAGCCAGCCTCTACAAGTCTGTGGTTTCCAACAGCAGCAAGGAGATGTCTTGTTACTCGGATTTTCCCTTCCCAGAAGATTGTCCAAACTATGTGCCTAATTCTCATTTCCTACAATATCTCAAAATGTATGCAAACCAGTTCAACCTTCTGGAATGCATTCAATTCAAGGTAAGACACAAACTTCAGTTAGTAGTCAGAAAGTGTTCTCCTGCCTATTTTCTATTCCTTCTCTATAGCATAGCTCTGGATTCTGTAAAGAAGAGCTGAACTGGCAAGCTCAAAGACACCTTTTCTAAAAGACAGAGTTGATAATACAAATGTAGAAACTCAATAGGCATATCGAATAATATGAAGCTAGGAAGATCTGAGAAGCCCATCTTCCTTGAAAATTGAATAGAATAAAAAACAAAGTATCTCTGTTAGTGCATTTTTTTTTTTTTGCTTTTAAATCTGACTTATATTCGGTTTACTATAAATATATTTCCTGGGGCTGAAGGCAAAGTCAGTTGCCTAGCATGCACAAGACTCTGCGTCCAGTCCTTGGTACTGCAAGTAAATAAATAAACTTCCTGAATTCTAATACTCACGTACATGTATGTACTCAATGAGTACAAAATATTTGAATTTATACCACTCCCAAATGTTCAGGCCATAAGCTTAGCAATTTCCAAAAGCTCTCTAGGTCAGGAAAAATCTCAGCAACATATTCTATAGAACTTTCCATAAGCTACTTGGGAGCAAACTTAGGTCTTCAAGAGTACATCCATTCTCTATTAAAGGAATTGTTGTTAGGGCTCAGAGACAGAGAACATCGCACCACAGAAACAAAAACCAAGAGACATCTGGTACCTTCCGTATAATCTTTGTTCTGTCACTTGCTGTGAGGATTTGAGCAGGTCCCTTAAAATCCATGACCCCAAGCTTAGAGTATTTCCAGCCAAGAAATCATGGCTAGTCTGAGAGCCTGATTTGATTTGAATGAGGTGCTTATTAATTCTGTTTGGTCTTTGTTCTAGAACTTTTGAAATGTCCACTGGCACATTAGCCAGCAAGTCACTAAGGGCACCTTGACAACTGCTAATCACGTCTGTGATTCTTTTTTCAGACCACAGTCTGCAGTGTAACAAAACGCCCAGATTTTGCCGTCTCTGGCCAGTGGGAGGTGGTCACAATGCATGAAGGGAAGCAAAGCTCTGCCACCTTTGATGCGGTCATGGTCTGCACTGGTTATCTCACCACCCCGTATTTGCCACTGGACTCCTTTCCAGGTACACACAGCGCGTTCTGCATATGACCTTAAATGGTTTCCTGGGACCCATGCTGATACTTGATTGGTCTGGGGATGCATCCCTATGGCTCCTCCAGTAAATACCTGTGAGGGAACAGTTTTCGTAATTGGCACTTCTTCTAACTGTTTTTTTCAAACAACCAATGAGTATGGAAGAGAATGACGGGTAACTTAACTTAGTGAGCAGCTTTATGTCCCTGAGGTTCCCTGTTCCTCCTTAAGTGATACCCGGCAACATGGGCCACTTGAACAAGCTGCTTACCTCAGCAGCATCTGCACAGTGCCAGAGCTGAGCTTAGAGGCCACAAAGGTCAACCTGTGAATAGAAGAAAGAGCAATTCCATTTTTTGTTTGTTTTATATGAGCCACAGCAATTAGCTAGATTAGGGGTTTATGGAAGTGGATCAATAAATAGTCAACAGAGAAATGAACCTTGGGAGACAAGTCCAGACACCTTTGGGTCTTACTTTCTTTATTTAGCTTTTGCAATCATAATTCATGTTAATCTGTGCCAAATTTCAATTGGACTTCAACTGAAGGGAATAGAAAACACAATAGTTTGGTTTATTTCACCTGCAGTAAGCATTTAAAATGTTAAAACTCCTGGGCTGGGGTTCTGGATCGGTGGTGGAGTGCTTGCATCACATGTGTGAGGCACTGGGTTCGATTCTCAGCACTGCATATAAATAAATGATTAAAATAAAAGTCCATCAACAACTAAAAAAATATTTAAAAAAAAAATGTTAAAACTCAGTCGAAGTCATCTCAATATGGCCTGGAGTAATCCCAAGACTCATCTTAAACAATAAATTCATGTTCTTCCAATGGTTCTGAATCTTCCCCAGAGACTTCTCAAGTCAGGTCCAATGAGGATAATGCGTATCCTGAAAACTGCCATAGAACAGAATCACTGGATTAAAAAGAACAAGTTCGGTCTTCTTCCCAGGCAGGAAATGGTGCCTCAGGTTCCAGGGTCTGAGTGTTCAACAGGCTTTGCTCTAACACACCCAATTATGGATGCTCTCCATCCACAAGACGACACACCTCCGAGTTCTCACCTGCAGAGCAAAGCCCCAGGCAGCCATTCCTCTGATCTCTCAGGAAAGAGTGCCTGGCTTAGGGTCATCCAGAGAATCCAGAAAGTTCCATAGCACAGGGGAAACTGGACTGATTCATCACCTTTGGTGAATTACACAGGTGCTAGCAATATACACGAGGACCTGACCACATGTGGTCTGCATTGAAGGTATGAATACAGTTTTATGGAGGAATTAGTCTATGTATGACCTGGAGGGTACCAATACACATGTTCAGTGAAGTCGTGTGCCTCCCATGGTCTTAGATCTGCCCTAGAAGCCTCCTCAGGAGTCCTGTCAGAGTAGGATAAAGCACACCCTGCCCGCACAGAGGCCAAATGTGCTCAGTTTGAACAGGATGAGCTTGGGACCCAGAAGGCATGAATTCTAAGCTACATAACTAACTAGAGCTTACCGTCTTTTACCTCCCGCTGCTTCTTTCCTCCATAAACGGAGGAGCGTGGATCACCTCACCCAACAGCATGTGTCACTCATCAAACAAGGAGGCTCTGTGAGACTTAACCAGCCACTACCAATCTGAAATCCCCAGCTAACAGCTGTCACAGAGCCTTTGAGCACCAGGAGTCTATGATCTGGATTGAAATGCAGCCCCCCAATCTCTACAGCCCCCTTCCTTCCTAACAGCAGACGCCCTGCTCTGCACATACACCCTGGGGTGGTTGTTAACCCTGACAAAAATCCAAATTCACTGAAGACATTTTAAAAATGTGTCGCCAGTTCTGGAGGAAACTCCAAAGGAGGTATTCCAAAAAGTCTTAGTGAAAATAATAGATATCAAAATTAAAATAAATGCAGAATTTCCCCCAAATGACTATTTTTATTCACTCAGCTATATACAGTCTGGTATTCACTAACACAGCCACATTCACCTAATATAAGTTCCCACTCTATCCCCGATGAGGTAAGAAAGCAACTCAGCCATATGAAGTCTGTTTTGTCTCTTGGTGACCCAAATAGCCTACTCCGGGGAGAATCTAAGGTAACCTAAAGACTAGAGATATTTCTCTTCAGCTTTTCCTTCTCAGGGGTTCATGCTGGGTTTTTGTACTGAGTTAATATTTGAACTTGTTTGCATCCAGGCTATATTCTATAAGCTGTGGACTGTGGTCAGGTTTTAACCAGGATTCAAGCTAGAATCCTAAGGATTCAGGGTCACCTGGTCTTGACAAGGCCACTACTCACAAGCAGATACCTTTATCCCCCAGGAGAATCTCAGTATCTTATCAACTGGTTCTTTGTTCAGTTCAAATTACTTCTGATTGTGAAACATGGCCTTGAGAGAATTTTCAAAGAGTCTCCGTTTGCATTGGATGTCTCACTAAGTTTAGTCTGGCACTGACTGCCTGGGATACAGCTAGCCCCAAAATCCTGGTGTTGGCCACAACCCAGTTTTCTCTGGATGACTCAGCAAACTCAGGCCGAGTTACCGTCAGTCACCGAGGTGAACTACCAGTGAACTTCCCAAGCTCACATGGATCTTGGTGAATTTGTCTTATTTCCCCATTTCGTCTAGCACAGTGGCAGGCACACAGCAGCAGGCACACAGCGGATGTCCCCGAGTAGAGGCACTGGTTCACAGTTCCCTTTAGATTCTCTACTCCTGTCCGTTGGATGTGAAAAGCTATGCAGCGTGTAAGAGTCGGGTATTAGTGAACAGAACATCATCCCGCTGACTTCCAACAGCCCTTAAACGTAATGACTCCTGCTTAAAACATTTTTATGCCATAATGCTTCAGCCCAGGAGTTAACCATCTTGTAGGTACCGCTCACGGCCCGTCTAATAACATGGAGTCATTCCCTGGCGATATTTTACAAAGTCTTGAATTTGTATTTCAGATTTCCTCAAACTTGAATGTATTAGTAAAAATAACCTGAATTATCTGTCAAAAGGGTGCTATCAACCGAAAAATATTATTAGTATTTTATTCACTGACCCTATAAATCTTCTATTTGACCTTGTTTTATCTCTAGGTATACATACTTTTAAAGGCCAGTACTTTCATAGCCGACAGTATAAATATCCAGACATGTTTAAGGATAAGAGAGTCCTTGTGGTTGGAATGGGAAATTCCGGCACAGACATTGCTGTGGAGGCCAGCCACCTGGCAAAGAAGGTACCACTCTTGATGTGACTTAGTGAAGAGCTTTGTCATAGGCTGCATTTGACACCGTGACAGATGTTCAGGGAGCACAAAAGCCTAACACAATAGATTTTTATTGAGTGTTCATAGTTTGTATTGAGTGTTCATAAATTTTACTGTGAAATCCAGTTGTCTTCTCTCCTCCAAAACCAGCTTCTCTGACTTGTCACACGTGTCATTTCCCAGCCAACCAGCAAGAGCTCTGGGACACACCTCTTCTCTATCCAGTCCCGGAAGTCAGAAGATCCCGGCAACTGTTTCTGGCTAAGGTCTCCCACCTGCCCCATCTCTCCTTACTCGTTGCCACTCCCCCATGGGGGTCCATGCCCCTCTCCCAGTGGGCCCACTGCAGTGGAAATGTCACAATTAGGAGATGGTGACTGCAGAAATTGTAACTGCTGATTGGGAGACTCTGCCAAGCACTGCACTAAACGCCTTCCACTGCGTGGCCACCTCATCACCAAAACAAGCCACTGAAGTAGGGCCCTGGTCTCCCTGCATGCAGAAGAGGAGGCCAAGGGCTTGATGATTGATTCGCTGACTGACAGATGGACTAATTGATTTGAAGGAACTTAGGGTGAATTATCTGAAGAAAGGATAAGGTCCATCCCCCGGGCCCACCTCGTGTGGGTGTGACGTATGGTTATTTCTGTGTCACTAACCATCTGGAAGTTTCTTTAATCAGAAAACATGCTTTGGCATACATCTTATCATCAGCAAAGAAACCCCCCTTAGCTTTGGTCACAATTCATATCCACTGAAAGGCCACCTCTGATTCTGCGTCATGACAGAGGCAGGGTCGTGCACAAACAGTCAGAGCAGCCATGGCCTGCAGCTCTAGCGGGCCATGTGCAGTGCCAGACGCTACACTCCGTGTCATAAAGTCAGACAAAAGCACTGGCGCTGTGGCTGTGGCCCTCGTGCCCCGTCAGGTGGGAGATGAGCACTGTTGAATCAGTTGTCTTGTATTAACAAAGTAATGGATAAGTTAACCAATTTTGTGTGTGTGTTTTGAACAATTACACAGGAAATTACTTGTCCTGTAGGTACCAATACAACAATGAGCTTAGTGAACTGGGTGGTAAACTCAGCCAGCCAATCTGATAAAAAAAAAAAAAAAAAGACTGATTGTATTACTGAATTTTACTGCCAGTTAAACCAGTAGTGTGTGGAGAAATTAACTTTGAAGACAGCCCTGATGGCTTCCACAGCCTGTTCTCATTGCAAACAAGTGGAATTAGTGCAGGTACCTGCGATCCCTGCCCAGCATCTTCCCACGTGGCACGCCGAGGTCCCCAGGTATCTCAAGCCTGGCAGACAATAATGCTTTAATACGCTACATATTCAAATATTATCCCATTAGAATAACTTATAATTATATATTATAATAATATAATTATAACTTATAATTATATATTATAATAATAATAAAAGAGTGGTTAGAAGAGCCAAGACTATCTTGTTAGGTCTGCATTTTGAGGGTGACAGACACATGGTGCCTTTCAGGTCATGACCCATCTACCATCTCTGATTGCTTCCAGGTGTTCCTCAGCACCACTGGAGGGTCATGGGTGATGAGCAGACTCTCGGACTCAGGGAACCCGTGGGACATGGTGTTCACAACACGATTTCAGAACATGTTCAGAAATGCTCTCCCAACTCCAATTGCGAGTTGGTTGCTGGCAAGAAAGATGAACAGCTGGTTCGATCATGTAAATTATGGCTTAGCACCAGACGACAGGTAAATATCATCTATCTGTCCAGGGCTATCAGGGAGATGGGGTCTGAGTGGCATATGCAAGCCAGGCAAGGTCACAGCAACACGACAACAAACCAAAACTGCATTTGAATCCCCTTGATAATAGTAGCTCGCTGTTCCTAAGTGATCAGAGGGTGAATGGAGTACTGTGAACAGCTCTTTGAGGTAGGAGTTATCACCTCTCCTCATTACTGTGGGAAATGGAGGCTTAGCAAAATACAGTCACTTTCACTGATTGTGCAGCGAGTGGGCGCTGGGGCTTCAGCAAGCTACATGGGCCTCCACAGCAGCAAACGGACTTTGTTCACAAAACAACATACTTGCTTTGCTTCATTATGCTGGAAAAACGGAATCCTGCGGTTGCCCTTCCTTGCCTCTCTCATGGCAGAGATGACCGTGATGTCGGTCTGTCTCTTCATTTACAACCTACAACTTATCCCCCAGCAAGAACCAAAAGTCTTACTTCTGCGTTCAGTAGGGTTACAGGGTGGAAAGCCACTACCAGCTGACACTGTAGCTGGAGATCCTGTCTGGTCTCCCTCCAGACCTCAGTCTGGACTAACATGGATGGGTGGTCCCAGTCACCACTGGGGGCCTGCAGCCCCGTCCTGTGCTTTCAACATGCCCTTCTCTCTATTGTCCCCACCACCACCACCACCTAGTTCTTATCTCCACTCCCTGCCTCCAGGTATCTCAAGGGCTGGGACTCCTTCCACCACAAACTCTGACTAGCATAGATGGTGGTTCACAGGACCATAGTACATACATAGAGCTATAGTATCTCCTCTCTTCAATGCAGGTTGTCCTTTGCCATATGTTCTGCATTCTACCCAATGACTTAAGGACGGCAAGTGTCAGTGTCCCAGGTGTTGGTGAATAGAAGAAAGCCTATAGGTGCTAAATGGCTTACCCAAGCTTTGTTAGATATAAGCAGTTGGACAAGGAACCACCCTTATTACCATCTATTGCCTCCATTTCACCACACCATCTCTTCCTGTGCATTCACCATAAGCCATAAACGGCTTATGCAAGAGCAACTCACAAACTGCTCGTCTTACGATCTCAAAGGCATAGCCATAGAAGAGGGCTCTCGCCTGGTTCCTTTGAACACATGGGTTTTCCTTACACAACTGCTTTCTGGAAGAGAAGGGACTGGCTAGAGCTCCCAGCAGCATTCCCAGGATACAGATGCTCCCCTCCCGGCCCTTCAGCACCGGGAGATCTCTAGATGACAGGTGACTGCTGAATACTGAAGACAGGGAGGGTAACAAGGGCTGGGAACGCACTGGCTCCTTACAGGCTCCCAAACTCTAATCAGTTGTAAGCCTTGGACATCCCTGAATCCCCTCCCACCCAGGGAGCTTCCCCCAAGACTGGCACCTCTTGTCCAGCCAGGGAGAGGCCCCGACTGGAGAGTCAGGGAAGGAGGAGGGAGGCTAAGCTGTTTGGTCAGCACTCTCCCCTGCCTGTGCTTTGGTTCAGGGTGCAGTTAAGAGAGCCCGTGATAAACGACGACCTCCCGGGCTGCATCATCACTGGCAAGGTGCAGATCAAGCCCAGCATAAAAGAGGTGAAGGAAAACTCCGTGCTCTTCAGCAACACCCCAAAGGAGGAGCCCGTTGACATCATCGTCTTTGCCACTGGGTACACCTTTGCTTTCCCCTTCCTCGATGAATCTGTTGTGAAAGTTGAAGGTGGCCAGGCATCTCTGTACAAGTATGTCTTCCCTGCACACCTGCAAAAGCCAACCCTGGCTGTGATTGGCCTCATCAAGCCCTTCGGCTCCATAATACCCACAGGAGAGGTACAAGCTCGATGGGTGGTCCAAGTCCTGAAAGGTGAGTGTGGGAAGCAGCAGGGCAGGTGACTTTGGACACTGGAGGTTTTGAGACCATTACCGGCTCCCATTTAAAATGACAGCATCTTTAAAAGCAGGATCCATTCTATATTTCCCTGGATTAGCCTGTCAGGGTGACTTGGACCATTTACCGGGTATCAAAAATATAAACTCCATCTTCCTGTTATTTTGACTGAATTGACAGGCTCAATTAAAATGTAAAAGTTTGGCCAACAGAGTGATAAGTCTGAACGCACTGTGACGTTCTGCTGCATTAAGTAGTGAGATGAAGGGGTGCCTGTGCTTTCTGAGGGAGATAGAATTGCCAGGAGCACACCATCAGCTCAGGCCGAGGACGTTTTCCCCAGAGCTGATGAGTTGCAGGGCACTGGACATGAAGGACGAGGCAGTAAAGCTCCCTTGTCCACAAGCGGGCACCAAAGTCAAACTGCATGGTCCTGTCTACCCATAGGTCTGCATACGTTGCCGCCACCCAGCGTCAGGATAGAGGAAGTGGAGGAAAGGAAACAGAACAAGCCCAGTGGGTGAGTGCACCGCGTAGGCGTGTTTTCTGAATCACAGGGAGGTGGGAAACTGGAGCAGAGAGGTGCAGTTACACTGGGGAAAAGAGGGGAGCTTCTGGAGCATCGGAGACTCGCGGCGGTGGGGTCAGTAGAAGAGCTGGCCAAGGAAAGAGGAGCCGGCGAGTGGGAACCCTGCTGGGCCCTCAGCCCCAGGGTGCAAGCCAGCGGGCCCTGGCAGAGGAAGCTGCTGGCGCAGAACCAGCACATCGGAGACTCCACCCACAGTGTCCTGGCTCTTCCCACCTGCATGGTGCAGTGATAGCTGAGTTTAAAGAGGCAGAAGGAGCCGGCAGCTGTGTTCTAAGGTTATCATCGTGTTGTCTTTTTGTCTCCCCCCACCACCATCTTCCTTTTACAAAGGTTCGGTTTGCACTACTGCAAGGCTTTACAGTCGGATTACATCGAATACATAGACGAGCTCCTGACCTATATCAATGCAAAGCCCAATCTCTTCTCTCTGCTCCTGACGGACCCACGCCTGGCCTTGGCCATCTTCTTTGGTCCCTGCACACCATACCAATTCCGCCTGACAGGCCCAGGAAAATGGCAAGGAGCCAGAAACACCATCCTGACACAGTGGGACCGAACCCTCAAGGCCACCAAAACTCGAACTGTACGAGAATCCCCGTCTTCCTTTGAAAGTCTGTTTAAACTCATTAGTTTTCTGGCTTTCCTTGTTGCTATTTTCCTGATTTTTCTATAAGGAAAAGATCTTCCAAAAGGCTCTTCCGATGCATAGAGTAGATTACAGCTTCTGACCCCTCCATTACAGCGACACTGCCTTCACAGTTAGAAGCCACAGTTACATACTGAAGGCCACCACCCTCCTCCCCAAATGGCTCCAGGGGAGACCTTGATACTCCCGAGCCTCTCCCACCTGTTATGTCTAATGCTAGAGGCTGATGCCCAAGACTTCTGTGCACCTGAAGGCACTGGAAAGTCCTGAGACATTTTAGGAAGAGAGCTGTCCTGGGCAGCACATCTAGAGCCAAAGCTCTCCAGCAAAATCTTTCCCAAAGACCTCACCCAAGAGCCCGGCCCACCTCACAAAAGACTGCTTTGCACCCAAATGATGCTTTTATGTGGCTGAATAAAGACAAAGAAAGAACCCTAGAAACTGGTCTTGAGTGGTCTTTTGTTCTTTTTTTTTTTTTTTTTATGCAAAGGGCACTGCCTTTGCAACCAAATCCCACTGGAATCCATTAGAAAAAGAACTCAGCCAAGCAGCCTCAGAATGAGAGCTAGCAGGGAAAGGAAAAGAGGAGCAAAAGCAAAGAGCCAGTCAGTGCTTTGCCAACCGGGGCCTGCCCACCTCAGGGCTACAGCCGACGAACACGTGACGCTGGTCAGAGAAAGCTTTGCCTTCCCTTGGCCTCATTAATGGGCTTGGATGACAAACCTCACCTCAGGATGACCAAAAGGTGGGAGACAGGTGGGCTGAAGGGGTAGGGCAGGATGGAGCAGCCCAGGACACTTTAACAACCTTATAGCTCCCTATAGGGAGGGGCAACTCCTGGGACAGGTTACCTTGGAAGCAGATTGGGGCAGGGGCAGGCTCTTGTAAGGGTGGAGGAAGGGGTCTCAAGGGATTAACATTTTAATCCCTCAGGGGACAGTCTCCAACTTCCGGGACTCACTCAAAATTGGCCTCCTTGATCCGACCTGACTCCATTTACCTATCCACACTGACTGCCTGTCTGATTCTGGCTTCACTTCCAGGGCAGGAGCACCAAACAAAACCCGATAAGCTCCCCACACCAGTTTCACATGCTCCCTCACTTCTGCTGAGCCACTCCAAGCCAGCAACCTCCAGAAGGGGACATCAGAAGCCTTCTCTGTTCCTCATTATGAAAACCCCTCTGCCCTCCTTTGCATCTATGCCAGACACTAGAGACAGAGGCCGAACATCTTGCTATAGCCAGGTCTGTCTTCATTTATTTCAACAGTACTAAGAAAAGCATTCTATAAAGGGGTAGTTATAATGTTGCACATCCTAAGCCATAGTTAAAATTAATAAATACCGTCCACTCTCCCCTTTAGTCCTCACGATGATAATTATGGGGTTGGAGAGGCAAGTATCTTACAAAACTTAATAAGTAAGAAAATTCAGACAAAAAGCTGTCAGCTGATTTGTCCAAGTAAACAGGTAACAGGGTGGACGACAGCCTCCAGAACACACATCCAGGGCTCTCTGTCATTTAAGACAAATTACTTCAGAATACTCAGCAGTGACCTCAGAAGAGTCCTCAGGAGCACCTGTGTTTCTCTCATTGTGTGGACCCCCCCCGTCTCTCAGTGCACTCTTTCCTGCCGTATCCCAGATTTCACGGCTCCCTGTCTGTGCACACCACATACATCTTTCCCCTGTTTCCCCTCCCTTTTCCGGACTATGACTATACTAGCCCTACTTTATGGCCAAAATATAAAACAGACATGATAGAAACGAATTCCCAGCCTAGAAAGCACCCCATTTTGTCATATGAGAAAGCAGCATCAGGCCTGGGGGTGTAGTGCAGTGGTAGAGCACTTGCCCCGCAGGCACAAGGCCGGATTCACTCCCCAATGCTGCAAAAACATTGCATTCTGATTTTAAATTTAAATTTAAATAAATAATCCCAGAGAGAAAAAAAAAAACACAACTAAATTACTTATTGCCCAGAAATCTAACAAAAGAGAAATGCAGAGAACACCTTGGCTTCGCAGACTTTCTTGCACACCCTTTAAATCAGAAGGGCTTCTGAGGCATTTTATCTCCAAGGATAATTTTATATTTTCTGAAGCTCTTTTTAACATATACAAATAGTACCCCCGCTGACCAGCCTTTGGCACTGAACCTACCTTCTTGCACACCAGTGCTCTGGACCTCTTGGTATGCCCACTGGGGAGGGGCTAGAGCACCAGGCCCAGAGCTCAGGATCACGCGCTCTGCCACTGCTACCTGTGTGACCTGGACCAAGCCACAGCCTTTCCCAAGCCAGTGTTCCCTTCACAGCATGGCACCCCCAGTACCTCCTGCCTCACAGAGCTTCACGTTGACTTAACCAGTGGCTTCCATGATTCCATGGGTCTGCCCTTGTCCCTGGGGCAGCTCCATACTCAGCATAAGAGGCCAGCTTCCAAAATCCCAGACCACAATCCTCAGAGGAGAGAAAAAGAACTTCTAGAGCTTTTCCAGGTATCCAAAGGTGTGTTTATCCCTTCCTCCTGGTCACGTGCCACCTCGCTAGTGACTGCATTTCCCAGCCTCCTTTGCACTAATAGGATCACATGGCCCCAGTCTTGCAAAGGGAATGTGAATAGAAATAAGGTATGTAACATAGCCCTTGCTTTCTCTTCTATGTGAGTTACATCATGGTCATGGCAGCAATCCAGTGTTAATCATGCAGAAAAGGACAAAGTCCTAAAAAATGATAGAGCAACCCAAATAGAAGGAACGAGTTTCCTGAACAGCCCGGGTCACAAAGTGGCTTTATGGTCCTAGACTAGTCAAGCTGTTGCATGACAGAAGGAACTTTTATCTTATTTGAGCCATTGTATTTAGGGGGTCTCTTTGTTACATCAGCTCAGCTTTTACACACACACACACACTGAAGTCTCCAGTGAATCTCTCCTTGCATCTTACATCCTCAGTAGCTTCGGTGTCTCCTCCTAAGGCAATCATTTGCAAGGGAGCTGGGACTCACCTTAGACCAAAACCCTATGCTTGGAGCTGAGGATGGGGTCAGCTGTCTCAGAGAGATCACCCTCCGTTCAGCTAATGTCAAATCCACTTACTCTCCCAACTCCATTGTCCCCTTTCATTCATTCATATTTGCATGTCAGAATTCCAGCTCTGGTCAAAATCCACCTTTCCAGCTTCTTCAAACCTCCCTCTGAGCATCTGCCCTTAGGTAGAAGAAAAGCACTCAGCACCCTAACTGGTCACTCCTGGACTCCAGTCTACCCTGCTGCCCCAAATCCTGCCAGGTTCCCCTAATCCCTTCACTCCCAGGTCTCTCTCCTCTCCCCACACACCTATACCACTCCCCCCACCCCACTCTCTGAGGGGCAGGCAGCAACAGTTAGCAGAGAACATCAAGAGATTTCCACCTCCACATCTCTGGGTCCACCTGCTGCTGTGCCCATACACTCCAGTTAGTAAGCACAGGCCACCTGTGTCCCCAAGCCCCACCCCTGCACTTGTGCTATGGATCCCATCCTTCCACACTTCCCAAGAACTTTGCTCAGATAATTGCCCCCTTTCTACTGGATCATTCTCTATCTCTGAGAACAGATCCCTTCACTCAACATCTTATATGTCAGAGGGCTGAGCTCTACTTTACAACTTAGATCATTCTGGAGAATGGATTACAGGGGAACAAATAGAAATAAGGACTATAGTGAAAAGGCTATTGGAGAATAGTTCCAGGACTATCAAACTGGAACATGCTGACCACTCTTAGACTGGACTCTCTGGAAGCTGGAGAACTGTGGCAGAATAAGGAAGACGAGAGAGACCACACAGCCAAATGCAATCTATAAACTTTACTCCATTCTCAGGAAAAACGTAACTAAAAGAGTTGTATGTGGCTCAACATAAAGAATCAATTAAGGTAAAACACTACATGTCCCCTTTCTCCTGGATCATTCTCTAACTCTGAAGGATAAAAATCATAGAATCATCTCAATAGACAGAGAACACGCTTTGAAAAAATGTAACACCTTTTTCTGACTAAAAGAAAACAAACCCCCAACAAACTAAGCGTAGAAGGAATTTAACTCAAATACCAAAGGCCATATTCAGAAAGCCCATGGGAGAGTACGCAATGGTGCAGAGCTGAATGCTATCCCTCTAACCTAGGGAACAGGACAAGGTGCCCACTCTTGCCACTTCTATTCAGCGCAGCAGTGGGAAGAAAGATGCCAGAAAAAAAATCAAAAGGGAAAAAAAAAGGGAGCTAGAGAGTAAAGAGAGCCTAAGTTTGCGAGTGGAAAACACAAGGTGCCAATGTGGTCACTGACTGCCATAAAGTTGAGTAAATGCAACAAGATGGCAAGAGCAGGCAGAACGTAGGTGTGACACACGGAGGGAATGTTGGCAGAGGAAAGAGTTCACAGAGAAGTCCAAGGCCAAAGGAAGGCATCAGAGGCCAAGCTGGGCGTAGCCTCAGCCAAAACCCGGAGGTGAACAGGTGAACTGCAAGCACCTTCCTGCAGAGGGCGCTGTCAATCTGAGTCTAGGCACCACGCTGGGTGTCACAGAAGAGTGGGAGCTGACAATTCAGACCTCAGTTCTTGTGTCCCATGAAAATCAAGCAAGCAAATTTTATTGTAGGTGTAATAAGTAAGGCTCAAATAAGCACACTCTCAAGACAGAGTACATGTCTCCAAGCAGAGAAGGACCAGGAAACTTTTCTGCTTCCAAACTGATAACTGTCTGGTGTTCACCAGGAGAACCAGAGTCCATCTTCTGCAGCCTTTACCTGTCAGATGTGTAAAAAAAAAAAAGGCAATTCAGAGAAGTTCTTTGCCCTGCTGTGCTATTGGTTCATGTTTCACTGCTCATTATTAAACTACTGCCTAACAGTGAGACACTCTTCCTGGATTAGAGAGATAGAAAAGAAGAACAATCTAAAATTCTCATGGAACCACAAAACACCACAAATAGCCAAGGCAATCTTGAGAAAGAAGGAAACCGTAGATATCACACTTCCTGGTTTAAAATGATATTATGACACTCTAGTAATTAAAACAATGTGGTGCTGGCATAAAGGCAGACATAGAGACCAACAGAACAGGATGCAGTCCCCAAAACAAACCCACAAACACATGGTCGTCTGATAAGAGTGCCAAGCATATACAACAGGAAGGAGCCTCTTCAATAAATATGGCCAAGAAACTAGAAATCCTCATGCAAAAGAATGCCTTTATCTTACACCATACACAAACATCGACTAAAACAGGTTAAATAATTAAATGTAAACATGGGCTAGAAGACTTAATATTGCTTTAAATATCCACACTTCCCAAAGCAATCTACGTGCAAACAGCCAACTTCTCATTATATCCTTCTTGACATTGGTCTTGGCAATGAAATTCGGGCTATGATACTGTATTAGCCAACTTTGGCATCACTGTAACCAAAATACCTGAAAAGAATGAGTTAGAGGAGGATACCTTTATCTGAGGCTCATGATTTCAGAGGTCTCAGTCCATAGATGGCTGACTCCATTGCTCTGGGCCCAAAGCGAAACAGCAAACATGGGGAAAGGACCCAGTAGAGGAGCTGCTCCGCTCATGGTGGGGTCAGGAAGTACTGGTGGGAAGGGTCACAGGGAAGATGCACCTCCCAGGACAGCCCCCAGTGACCACCTCCTCAGCCATGCCCCACCTGTCTACAGGTACTGCCGCAGTCTGGCTGGGCACAAATCACAAGCCACTGAAGCAGGAACAAACTTTATTTCTGAACTCCACCAGCACGCTCCACACACGCTCCCAGGAACTTCTTCCGAACGCCACGCGGCTCCTCCAGGAACCAGCAGCCGGAAATGTCCTCTGGAAATCCCTCCTCCTGCACTTCCCCAACCAATGGGAACTCTCCGGGAATC
This sequence comes from Marmota flaviventris, assembly GCF_047511675.1. NCBI lineage: Eukaryota > Metazoa > Chordata > Mammalia > Rodentia > Sciuridae > Marmota > Marmota flaviventris. Next base: position 104,249,993 of record NC_092509.1, on the reverse strand, counting down.
CCCACGAGAGCTCCAAAGTAGCGTGAGAACTGCAAAGTAGCAGCCGAGGCGGATAGTAATGCCTCGCCTGTCAATCAATACTATTGGCAAAATGCCAGGGGCCATTCCGACTCAGCTGTGGCTCTCAGAAAGGTACCACCAGTCAGCCCATTCAGACTAGGACGGGTTGATCAGGTGACAGCTCCCACAGACCAGTCATTTCACCTCTGAGCACTCCTGCATGAACAGGAGCTTTTAGGAAACACCTCACTTCCAAATCCTAACAGGTACCAAAAGAACAGGCAGCAAAAGCAAAACCAGACAAGCGGGATTCCACCACACTACACGTCCTGCGTACTGCAAAGGAAAGGCAGCCTGTGGGAGGGAGAAAGACCGCGAACCACGTATCTGAGAAGATCTTGGTCAGAAGCCAAAACCAAATAACTGATTCTAAAATTGGCAAAGGACTTAACATTCTCCAAATAAAACACACAAATGACCAAGAGGCAAAGGTGCTCAACAGCACTAATTGTTAGGTAATGCAATTAAAACCACAAGGATTTGCCGCAGTCCAGCTGTAGCAAAATAACCAGGGGATGACGAATAACTTGTGTAGATTGATACAGCAGGAGTGGAAGCCATTTATTGTAGGACAGGAGCAGTATTTATACATTCCACACAGCTTATCTAATTAACATAAACTAGATACATCAGTCAACCAATAAGGAATCTCCACACTTAATGGCTCGCTTTTGTTACTTCTCAAACCACTCCCTCTGGCAAAATGCCAGGAGCCATCCAGACTTGTTTACAGACTCTAACATTTCCCCCTTTTGTTTGATTTAAATAACGACCATAGTGGTTTTTACAGAAACACCATAAATAACCTGCTACAAACAGAAAGGGAGGATACAAAATGCCACAATACCAAGCCAATTGATGGCTCCATGCAAGAAGCCCTTGGAAAAATTATACCAGCAATGACACCGTTAGCAAAGATACCGAGTTACAATTTGTTGTAGATTACAGTTTGTTGTCTCAGTCCAGGTAAAGCAGTGTCTCAATAGATTAACTCACAGTCCAGGTAAATCATAGTCCAGGTAAGTTCTGCAGGCAGCTAGTTTAAATCACAGTCCAGGTAAGTTCTGCAGGCAGCTAGCTTGATCCCAAGTCTCGTCTGTTTCTCAGCCGAAGCCTCGTCCGGTTTTCAGCAACACTGGAAATTCTTCCACCTTGGTCTTTACTGGCACTGGGACGATGGCTAAAGAAAATCCTGTAGCATTCTACTAAGAAAACAACCTTCTGAACAATTTAGTACATTATCTCAAGGTTTTTTACATTTGAAATAAGCATTAATAGTGCTCATTACTCATCAGATTCCAGGTGTGGGAGAACCATTGTAGCTTAGTTATTGGCATTGAAAATGACCAAACATCAGGGACGCCGGTAGTGTCTTCTGCTGGCTGTAGCGCCTGGGCAGCCCCAGATGGCCCCGGGGAGTGTCCTGGACTCAAACTGCTACTGGTCACAGGGAGCAAGAGCCTGCGAGACTGTGCCTCCAGGTCAGGTCTAGATTTGGGCTCCGGCAGTGGAAGAGCCAGCTCCCCGGCCAGGAGGCGGGGAAGGGCCAGTCGCTGCCGCCTCTTGGAAAATCCTTGCTGCGCTGTGACCAGCTTGCACACTCGGCAGCCGCCTCTCCGCTTCACACACCCTCCGGTAACGAAAAGTATTCAGTAATAGCCTTTTGCTGCAACTTTTTTCCTGACAATCCTTCTTCTTCTGAACTTTCTTTTTCTTTCTGACTAGAGTTCCTGGGCTCTTATCAACACATGCCCTAACTATTCTTGGTTCCACTGGGGTGCCTTCTTCCCTTAGTAATTTACTTCTCACCCCTTCCATATTTTCATCACAAAGACAATACAACATTTCAAGACAAAACAAGACACAAACATACTGTATCAATCTTCTCCATTTTCTCGAAATGGTCATTTTACTCTCACCGTATCTGCCTAGGGACGAGCAGATTTGCTCCCGTCCTATCTATGGACGGGCAGCTTTTTTTTTTTTTTTTTTTTGTCACTTACCCCCGAGGGTCCCGGGGCTCCCCGTACGGGCCACCATCTGCCGCAGTCCGGCTGCAGCAAAATAACCGGGGGATGACGAATAACTTGTGTAGATTGATACAGCAGGAGTGGAAGCCATTTATTGTAGGACAGGAGCAGTATTTATACATTCCACACAGCTTATCTAATTAACATAAACTAGATACATCAGTCAACCAATAAGGAATCTCCACACTTAATGGCTCGCTTTTGTTACTTCTCAAACCACTCCCTCTGGCAAAATGCCAGGCGCCATCCAGACTTGTTTACAGACTCTAACAAGGATTTATCACCCCACACCTGACAGGATAGCTATTATCATAAACAAAGCTAACACACAGCGAAGACGTCCATGCTCTTGGTAGGAATACAAAATGGTGAGTTATTATGGAAAACAGTGTGAAAAGTCCTCAAAAAATCAAAAGTATGATGGTATATGATGCACCAATCTCACTTTGGGGTGTACATGCAGGAAAACTGAAACCAGGGTCTCACACCTCCACTCTCCCCTTCCTTGTAGCATTGTTCACAATAGCTAAATATGGTGAACAAATGCCCATCAACAGATGAATGGTTAAAGAAAATGTGAAATGTACACACCATAGAACATTATTAAGCCTGAAAAAAGGAAATTCTGCCTTAAGCAGGACATGGATGAGCTTGGAGGAGATTATGCTATACAAAATCAGCTAGTCGCAGACAGACAGACACAGCATGATTCTACTCACATAAACTATCTAACACAGTTGAATTCATAGAAGCAGAGAGAAGGGCAGTTGGCAGGGGCTAAGAGTGGGAGGGAATGGAGAGTTGTCAGACTCTTTCAAAATGAAAGATGAAAAAGCTCAGGAGATCAGATATAGAACACAGCAGGTAACTAAAAATACAGTATTGTGTGCTTAAACAATTAAGATGGAAGATCTCCTGTTATGTATTCTTAACCCCCCCCCCCCGCCCCCAACACACACACACAGAGGAAACTTTTGAAGGTGATGATTACGTTCATTACCTTTCTTGTTCATTACCTTTGTGGTTTTATGTTTGTATCCAGTCCTAATTGACTCATCAAATTGTGTACTTTAAATGTGCACAGGTATTTTTGTATATCAGTCATACTTCAATAAAGCTGTTTCTAAAAAAAAAAAAAACAAAAAAGGTGAGGGTGCTGATAAATGTTTAAGACTGGCTCAGAGTGCAGGCAGCCAACCAGACCATTTGCCAATTTTCATTGTGTAAATTTTCTGACGGTGACCAAAGTCTCTTGATATTCTCAAACTCAGAGTTGGAAGAGGTGTATACATTCTCTCACTACAAGCCAACTCCAGCACACCACTAGGACGCTTTGGACATTCTGCATTTTGTGGAGGAATTTTAAGGTAGACTATATGTTGGACTATATATTAAATTTATATAGACTTTCTCACATGGAGTGTGGAACTGACAATATGATTGGCAGGGCATGAGCCCTTGCTTGTGAGACCCATGCTGAAGCATCTGGATGGCACCGATGTTTCCAGATTATTTTCAGATGGTTTGGCAAGAGCCAGCAGGGTCGGGGGAGAGCGATGGGGGGCAGAGCATGGGGGTGGGGGGGAGAGCATGTGTGGGTAGTAACCTCTTTTATACATTGTTGTTCATTAATGAAACAGGTTCTTCAACAGTTTCAACTGTCTCTTTATATTTTGCAAAAGAAAAAAATTAATTTGTTACCAACAGATTAACATCTAGATCTGCAGCTTCTGTTGAGCCTAAAGCCTTGTGATATTGGCAACATTTATCTAAACTAAATCCACAGGTGCTGCTTCCAGTCAGACGTTATCTGACCCACTTCTTGCCTTCCTGTAGACGTTTGCAATTTGTGACTCCTGGTTCAGAAACTTCTAGAGGACCGTGTGGGAAAATGTCCCCAGACACAAGACCTAAGACGGTCTGCAATGCTAGGTTCCCAGCGCTGGGTGGAGAGAACAGGAATGCGGGGTACCTCCACTGTGGTCCTCCTGTTCCTCTTGACAGAGTGGATGTCTCAAGGTTGTCTTAGGCTTTCCCAGACACACCCCACCAGCTCCCTGTGCTGACCCAATCTGAAGGATGATCCCGCTGGAACTCCTTGTGAATCCTCAATTTTAAAATCACACTCAGGGAGTCGGGAAACGCCAGCCGTGGAACCACCTGATTGGAGCCCCTTGGTGCAGGTCACCTAAATTGCTCTATCTTTTTCGACCGCACCTGATGCTCCAAGAGGCCAACTTAGGAGTCAGGGTGAGAAGTTTGTGCCCAGTTGGTTGGGCTGGGGGCTGTCTGGCGCCCCCTGCCGGCGCCCGAGGCACAGCGCGCCTGCCTCCCGGGCACTGCGCCTGGGACCGCAGGAGACGCCCGTCCCTCCAATCCGAAGGCCGCTTCCACCGTCGCCCAGCCCCCAGGACCGCGCAGGCCCGAGCTCCCGTCTGTACCAACTCTTTAGAGCGAACACTTCCTGCTGTCACCAGCCTGAGAGGCCAGTCGCTTTGCTTTTAGGCAGAGAGGGCTGTGATCAAAGTCAGCCTTAGGTTTACTGTTAGGACAAGTGATTTGGGTTTCAGAGAGAAGGAGACAGGGAGAGACACTCTCTGGCTGTTCGGCTCTGAGCGTCTGCTCCATGTAACGAGGTAAGTGTCCCGGGGTTTTGTTTTCAGGGAAAATGTTTACAGAAACTGCGTTTGCGGGGGACGCTGTTCTTGCAAAGCCCATTCGCTGAGGAGGAGGGTGACTGGAGCCTCTTGGTGCAGGTCACAGCAGGACAGTTAGGAAGTCAGGAAGCCAAGGGAAGTGCTCAGGAGACCAGGGTCACGTTGGGGGTGGGAAGAAGTTGTCCCTGAGAAGAACAGAGTCCTGGACTGCCTGAGTCCAGCTTGCCTCTGATTTCCTCTTTGGAATGACAGCAGAGCCAGGCTCTGGAAACCGAGACACTCCACAGGTGGCGGCTGGGAATCTGTGAGATCACGGTGCACAGGAGGGGAAACGCGGCTGATTGGATCCCAAAGCCCACACCTGATACGGTGTGCAAACCACCCACATCTCTCCATGTCCCAGAAGATGAGTGCGGGGGGTGGGGGTAGTATGGGGTGCAGATTCCTGCTGTACAAAGGTCCAGTTCAAAAAGCAGGACTGCAATCCCCAAACCCAAAGGCCAAGTGTTTTCTCTGATAAGCAGATGCTGATCCATAGTGGGGGGTGGGGAGAAGGAAGGAACTTTGGATGGTGCAGAGGGTAGTAAGGGGAGGGAGGGGCTGGGAAGGGAAGGACGCAGGAATGGGAGGACATCATTACCTGTACACACCTGTGATTGCACGCCCCTGTGACTGCACCAGGCCCAGCCAGAGCAAGGGAAGTGGTGCTCCGTTTGTGAACAGTGTGTCAAAATGCACTCGACTCTCATGTGTAACTAATTAGAACAAATTTTTAAATTTTAAAAAATGAAAATAAAACAAAAAGCAGGGCTCTTTCTGCCAAAGGACAAGCAGCCTTCGGGCACCTACCGGCTCTCCAGACCACGGTGCTCCCTCCCTTGGAGTTCACGTTCGGTTTTGTTTCTGGTTAGATTTTTGAGAACTAATTACCTGGTTTTCAGACACACACACAAAAACCCCCAATCCTTTCAAGCTGGAAAGGAAGAAAGAGAAAATTGGTTTTTTTACAAATGTGAAAACCATGGCACAAAGAAATCTGGTGTTCTGTGCAAGGTCCCATCAGCTGGTGAGAGGAAGAAGCAGAAGCAGAAGCAGAGCTCAGACCTCTCTATTTCAGGTTTGTTGGTGACCTTCCCAAAATGACCTAAAGCATATTTTGAAAGGGCTGCCCCCATTCAAAACTGTATAGTTTGTAAATGAGTTAATTTTAAATGATACAAGTCCCCAATTTTTTGGCCATCAGTACGTTCTCTAGTCAACCTTTAACAGACACATGTTCCTGCCCAGTCCTGTTGTGTCCCAGGCCCACAAGCCTTCGTACCCAGAGCATGCTGCTGTTACAGGCCTTCACATGCGTTGTTTGACTGTCATCCTCTCTCCACCTGGCAGTGTCTCCGTGAGGGCCATCACTGTGGCTTTTTTTGTTGTTTTTTGATTTATAAGACTTTACTGCTTTTATGTAGTCACTGAGTCCCACTTGTTTGGGGCCCTACACTTGGGTACCCAGGGCACACCTGTTGAATGAATTCATTTGCCACCTGTCTGTTCAGTTCAGTGTGTTTCTCACTTTACTAATTCAATGAATGACTATTTTTGGTGTGTGTTGTTAATGACAGAGCACAGCAGAGATCTGCCAGTGCCAGACTTTCACCCAGGGGCCTAGCAGTTTCATGCCTGTAATCCCAGCAGCTCAGGAGGCTAACGCAGGAGGATCATGAGTTCAAAGCCAGCCTCAGCAAAAAGTGAGGCGCTAAGCAACTCAGTGAGACCCTGTCTCTAAATAAAATACAAAATAGGGCTGGGGATGTGGCTCAGTGGTCAAGTGCCCCTGAGTTCAATCCGTGGTACCCCCTCCCCCCCCAAAAAAAAAAAGAAAGAAAGTCCAGTTTCTTTTTGATAGAGGCCATTTATTTCCTGTTAGAAGCTGCTGTTACAGGCCTTTCACAGTGTTTGCCTCCTTGATTCCAAGTGTGTTGATGAATTTCTTCTGTCTGAGCTGTCTTTTCTGGGGAGAAAGGAGGGAGGGAGAGAGATGATAATGAACACTGAGTAAATGTTTTATGCTAGGCACTTTTGTGTAAATGATATCACCTTGTCTAATACACAGTCCTTTAGCTTAAGTATTTTTCCGATCTTCCAAATAATGTAGGTAAAAGTGATTCTGTAGTTTTTAAAGGTTCATATGTCAAGTCAGCAGCAGAGACAAAGTTCAGACCCATCCTACTGACTTCAAAAGTCCACTCTCCTTGCAGCCTCCTTGGCTCTCCCAAATAAACCAAGAGTCTGAAAGAGGAGTAAGTTTTGCGACAGATTGAGCCGGTTATGGAGATCGCAACCTTATGAAGGGCAGAGCAATAATTAAATTTGTAACAGGCAACCCCAGGAAGTCCCTCTGATTCTCACTGCGAGTGCATGAATCTGCCAGAACCAGTTGAGTCTAAGGGTCTGTGGGCCCAGGAGCCTTCCTTGCTCTCCATAATACAGAAGAGACATTGTGTGTGTGCCTGGAGCTTCTGATCTGATTAGGAGGCAAGTTCAAGAACCATAGGGGCAAACTCCCCAGGCCCATGCCAAGTGTCAGCACAAACCTGAGCATAGGGAAAGAGGTCCTACAAGTCACAGGACCCCTCAGGCTCTCTGACCAACGTCACGACGTGCACTTCCTGGCCTCAGAGAAAGAGAGCCATGTGTGGAGTGGACTCTGCCTCTCCTTAGCAGGGCAGCCTTTGCTTAAGCTGAGGAGGATGCTGTGCTTTCTCCCCTGGTTGCTCTGCGGCTCCATGACTATCTGCTCTTTCGCCCACCCCCCCCACTACCAAGCCAGACACCACTGTGGCAAGTGGCACAAGACTACAAAATCACACAGAGGATACATAGCCAGATCCCAACTCAAAAAGTATCCTATCTTCAAAGGCAAAAGCAAATGAGAGTATTTTGTAAAGCAGTTAAATACATGGAGGTCTCAATGACTGCTTGTGTGTTTTCTGAACTGGCCAAGGAAATTGCAGGGAAAAACAACCCTTGTGACTAAGTCCACTAGACGTGTCGAGAGCCTCATCACGACGTGAACCTGGATTACTGGAATAACTGGTTACCTGAGTGAGGCGAGAAAGCTGCACTGAACCCCGGCCACCCCTGCTCCAGTGCCCCTGACAAGCACAAGCCTCTTCGTTTCCACTTGACCTCACCTTGGACTCCAGAATGGCCCATATGGCTCTCCAGGGGATTCTGTTCTCCAGTATGTCCATCAGTCCTGCCTCTGCACAGGGTTAAGGATCCCCACCCAGTCCATAGGAGTGAGACTAGTCTTTCTGCATAGTGATCTCCATTGCTATCCACCCTCCTGCAAATAAAAGGACTTCATCATTCTTGTGGAGGAGAGGTATCCCATTGTGTATATATGCCACACTTTCCATTTGTCAGTTGGTGGACACTTGTTTCCATTTCTTAGCTATCACAATAGTACCCCGAAGAACATGGAGTGTGGCTGTCTCTTCAAGGTACTGATCTCATTTTCTTTGGATGTATGCCCTGCAGTTGGAGTGCTGGGTCATATGGCAGACTTAGCTTTATTTTTTTTTAAGAACTGCATACTTTTTTCCATAAAGCTATGCTGGTTGACATTCCCAACAGTGTGCACATTCTCACCAGATGTATTGTCTTTAGTCTTGAAATATATAACTAACTATATAAAATACATATATATAATACATATATATATAGTTAGTTATAGGTGGACATAATACCTTTATTTTATTCTTATGTGGTGCTGAGGATTGAACCCAGTGCCTCACGCATGCTAGGCAAGTGCTCTACCTCTGAGCCACAACCCCAGCCCCTGTCTTTAGTCTTTTTGATATTTAGCCATTCTTTCTCAAGAGTGGGGTGAGGTGATATTGTGATTTTGATTTGCATTTTCCTGAGAGTTAGTGATGTTGAGCATTTGTTCATCTACTTCTTGGTCATTTGTATGTCTTCTTTTGAGAAATGTCTATTTAGGTCTATTGCCCATTTTTAATTGGTTCATTTGGGGGTGTTTTTGCTACAGGGCTTTTGGAGTTCTTTATAGAATCTCTTACACATTCTGGATATCAACCCCTTGTCAGATGTACACATTACAGAGGTTTTCTCCCACTCTGCAGGTTGTCTCTGCATCATGTTGATTGTTTCCTTCCACGTGCAGTTTTTAGGTTTATATAATACCATTTGTCTGGTTTTGCTTTCATATCCTGTGCTCTTGGGTCTTGTAAAAAAAATCCTTGTCTGCGCCAATGTCTTGAAGCATACCACACCGCCCCCCAGGATTTTTTTCTAGGAGCCTCATAGCCAGATCTTACTCACACTGAAGTGTTAATTCATTTTGCACCGATCTCAGTAACTGGTACGAGACGGGGGTCTAGCTTCTCTCTTCTGCATGTGGATCTCTTAATTTTCCCAGCACTATTTAGTGAAAGGACTGTCCTTCCTCCCGTATGTGTTCGTAGCCCCTTGGTTGAAAACTGGATGGCTATAAAAGCATGGCTTTACTTCTGGGTGCGTATTACTTCCACATTCTTCCACATGTCCGCTTTCATGTCAATCCCATGTTGTTGATGACCAGTACGTGTTGAAGTCAGGTAGTATTCTATATGCTGCTTGGTTCTTTTGGCTCAAAATGGCTTTGACTTCAGGATTTTGTGTGGTTCCATAGAAATTTAGAATTGCCTTTTTTCTAGCTCTGTGAAGAACACCATTGTTTGGGGCAGTGGCTGGTTGGTTGGTTGGTTTAATTTGGGGTACTGGGGATTGAACCTAGGGCACTTTACCACTGAGCCACATCCGACAGGGTCTCACTACTTAGGGCCTCCCTAAGTTGCTGAGGTTGGCCTTGAACTTGCCATCCTCCTGCTTCAACCTCCCAAGCCACTGGGATTACATGTGTGTGCCACAGTACCTGGAATCATTGGCATTTTAGTATGAATTTCACTGAATTTATAAATCACCTTGGGTAGTACGAACATTTTAAAACTATTGATTCTTCCAATCCTTGAATATCAGATATCTTTCCACGTTTTTATGTCCCCTTCAATTTTTTTCATTCATGTTTTATAATTTTCATCATAGAGATTTTTCACCTCTTTGGTTAAATGTATTCCTAGGTATTTGATTTCTTTTTGCAGCTATGTACATTGGATGGTTTTCTTGATTTCTGTATCAGATAGTCTGTCATTGACATACAGTAACTAATGATTTTTGTATGTGATTTTATATCTTACAATTTTGGTGAACTCATTTATTAGTTCTAATCATTTTTGGTTGTGTTTTTTTGAGTTTTCTGTATACAAAATCATGTCATCTGGGGCTGGGGTTGTGGCTCAGTGGTAGAGTGCTTGCCTAGCATGTGTGAGGCCCTGGGTTCAATCCTTAGCAGCACATATAAATAAAATAAAGGTCCACTGACAACTAACAAAAATTTTTTTTAAAAAATCAAATTATGCAAACAGTGATAATTTGACATCTTTTCCAACTTGAATGCCCTTTGTTTTTTTCCCTGACTAACTGCCCTGGCTAGGACGTCCAGCACTATGATGTGGAAGAGGATGGTAAAGCAGGCATCCTTGTCTTGTTTCAGATCTTGGAAAGTTTTCATCTTTTCCCCATGCAATATAATGTCAACTGCTGGCTTATTATTATAAATGGTCTTTATTGTGCAGAGGTACATTCCTTATGTGCCTAATTCATTTAGCATTTTTATCATGAAAAGATGTTGAATTTTATTGATCCATTTTCCATAATCACATTTGAATATTATGAACCATCCTTGCATTCCAGGGATTAATCCCACTTGGTCATGGTGCATAATCTTTTTAATATGCTGTTATATTTGGTTTGCTAGAATTTTATGGAGGATTTTTTGCATATATGGTCATCAAGGATACTGGCCTAGAGCTTTTTTTCTTTTGGGGGGGATGGTGGTGGTCATTATTATTGCGTCCTTGTCAGATTTTGGTGTCAGGATAATCCCAGGCTCATCAAATGTCTTTGGAAGAATTCTTTCTTATTCTATTGTTTTACATCTTTAAATGTTTGGTGGAATTCAGCAGTATAGCCAGGTACAGTGGCACATGCCTGTCATCCCAGCAGCTCGGGAGGCTGAGGCAGGAGGATCACAGGTTCAAAGTCAGCCTCAGCAATTTAGTGAGGCTCAAAGCAATTTAGAAAGATCCTGTCTCAAATTTTTTTTTTAAAAAATGGGTCAGGGATGTACATCAGTGGTTAAACACTCCTGAGCTAAATATCTAGTACCAAAAACATAAAAAATCAGCAGTGAAGCCAACTGGTTGTGGGCTTCTCCTTGATGAGAGGCTTTGTATTACTGATACAATCTCATTACTTGGTATTGGTTTGTTCAGGTTTTCTATTTATTCATGTTTCAGTCTTGGTAAGATTTTTTACCTAGGAATTTATCCATTTCTTATAGATTATCAAATTTGTTGGCACATAGTTGTTCTTAAAAATCACTAATATCTTTGTATTTCTGTGTTGTCGGTTGTAATGTCTCCCTCTCCATCACTGATTTTGAGTCCTTTCTCTGCTCTTCTTAGTTATAGCTAAGGGTTTGTCCATTTTGTTTATCTTCGAAGAGCTAGCTCTTTGTTTCATTAATCTTATGTATTGCTTTTTAGTGTCTGACTCATTCATTTCTGCTCTGATCTTTATTATTTCTTTCCTTCTACTGATTTTGGGTTAGTTTGTCCTTGTTTTTCTAGTTCTCTGAGATGCAGCGATAGGTTGTTTAAGATCTTTCTACTTTTTTGATGTGGGCATTGATTGCTAAAAGCTTTTGCTTTTGCTGTTATCTCATAGGTTTTGGTATGTTGTATCTCCATTTTCATTTGTTTCAAGAAATGTTTAGCTGGGACTGTGGCTCAGTTGATCTAAAGTAATTTCCATGTATTTATATAGCTCCCAAAGTTTTTCTTGTTTTGATTTCTAGCTTTATTGTATTTTGGTCAAAAGAATACTGTATATGATCTCATTTTTTTTTTATTTTTGAGACTTTTTTATGACCTATCATGTGATCTGTTCTCTAGAATGTTCCATGCACTGATGAGAAAAAAGTGTGTATCCATCATCTGTTGGATAGAGTGGTCTCTAGGTGTCTGTTAGGTCTATTTGGTGTAGGGTAGTTTGACTCTATTTCTTTGTTGATTTTCTGTCTGGATGATCATTGATAAAAGTGGGGGAGTTAAAGTCCTCAACTATGGTTCTTCTGGAGTCCGTCTCTCTGTGTGTCTGTCAGTCTGTCTGACTCTCTCTCTCTCTCTAGGTCTATTAATACATGTTTTATAAATCCGGGTGCTCTGATATGAGGAGCATATATATTTAGAATTGTTTTTTCTTTATGCTGAACTGACCTCTTTATCATTATGTGATGACCTTGTCTCTTTTGACTGATTTACAGTCTAGTTTATCTGATATCGGTCTGGCCGCTCCTGCCTTCTTTTGGCTTCCACTTGCACGGCACATCTTATTGCATCCTTTCACCATCTGTCCATGAGTGTCCTCAGAGGGAAAGTGAGTTTCTTGTAAGCAACAGAGTTGGGTCTTACTTTTGTGTCCATCTGGTTACTTTGTTTTTTAATTGAGGAATTTAATACATTTCCCTTTATGGTAATTACTTACAGGTAAGGTCGTATTAGAAGCACTGTGTGACTTGTTTTCTGTTTTGTTTTTTTTTGTAGTACCTTTCTTTATTTTTCCCTCTCCGATAATCTTTGTTGGTGACTAAGTGAATACTCGAGTAGTGTATTATTATTTTACATTATTTTTGATTTGTTTTGGATTTCTGTTTTTTTTTTTTTTTCCTTCAGTACTATGAAAATATCATGCCACTAGCTCCTGGCTTACAAGGTTTCTCCTGCGAAGCCAGCTGTCAGATGAACTGGGGCACCCCATGTGTCTTGAGAAACTTCTCTTTAGCTTTTGCTTGAGAGGGCTTGATTATAAAATGTCTTGGGGTAAACTTGGGTGAGTTAAATTTGACTGGTTGACTTTGACCTTCCTGTTCTTGAACATTTGCATCCTTCTCTGGATTTGGGAAGCTTTCTCTGAATATTTCTTTGAATAAACTTCCTACAGGACATTTCCGAAGGACATTCCCAAGTCCGCCCTGAACCCCAAGAACCTTAATATTTGCTCTTTTTAAAAAAGATATTTTTTTAGTTGAAGATGGATACAATGCCTTTGTTTTTATTTATTTATTTGTATGCGGTGCTGAGGAGCGAACCCAGGGCCTCACACGTGCTAGCACTGAGCCCCAGCCCCAGCCCAGTATTTGCTCTTTTAATGCCGGCCCAGGGTATAAGCTTTCTTCATGACTCGTCACTTTTTCCTTTTTTTCTCCTTCAACTGTGTATTCTCAAATGGGCTGTCTTTGAGCCAGTTCTTTCTTCTGTTTATTCTATCCTTCTATTGATACCTTCTATCACATTTTTAACTTCACTGAGTGTAATTTGTCAACTCAATAATTCAATTTTTTTTAAAATTGCTTTCATCTCTTTGTTAAGTTCCTTAGAGTATTAAAACTCTGTGATTTCCTCCACCCTGGTTACTGCCTGGTAAGTTTCTAGCCCCTTATTCTGAGTACCAGGTGAGGCCATGGTTTTCTGAAAGCTCTCAAAGCTTGTTAGTCTGTGGGATCATCCAGGTGTGCAAGATCAGATATTTATTCTGTCTTCCCGGTCAGGCTTTGTTTGTGCATGTCTTTCCAGAAATTCTAAGCAATCCAGGCCCAGGTTTAACCCAAATACCCTGTCGATATGTTGTTCAGAAGATGAGGCAAGCACCTAGAGAGAGAAGTCTGTCTCCACAAGCCTCTCCCGGGTCAGGGTCGGCCTGATGCCCTGTCCACAGTTGCTGGCCTAGGGGCAGACACTGCAGGATTCTGCCAAGTTCTGTCAGTCACCATGGAGAGAGCAGCCCAGCTCCTGTCATACCTATGGCCATCAAAGCCACCAAGCTTTGTCAGACCGTGAGCCCCCACAGCCCCCAAGACTAGCACAACACTGGAATGGGACCGAAACCCCTGCAATCAGCCACAGCTGACGCTAGCTAGGAGCCCAGGAGAACGGGGCTCTGGCTTCCCCTGGCTTTGGAGCAGTGGCAGAGGCTCCATTCACAGGCAGGCCTCAAGAAGGGGCCATTAGGACCTGCCCAGCGTTAGTTTCACCTGCAGCACTAAGTTCCATGGCTAAATCCTGTGCTTACCACCTGCCTACCCCATCGAATGGAGTCTGGCCCCATCTGTGCCGCTCAGGGCTGGGGTGGCACTGGTAAAGGCGGTCCCCTGGCCACCTGGGCTGATGCTCAGCTGGGCATGACTGAGTCTCACAGCCACAAGGCCCTGTGCAATCCCAGAGGTGCACTAAGGAGCATACCACATTGGGTGGTGACGGAGGCCACAACGTGCATCAGTCCTACGAGGCTCAGTTCTCTTCTGCTGCCAGGTCGATTCTGGAGCCCGTTTGTGAGCGCTGGCCTAGTGATAGCTGTGCTGCCCCAGGTCGAGGGATGGGAAGTGGAGATAGTCCCTTGTCCACCCGGGCTCACACCTAAGTCTCAAAGCCACAGGGAGCAGGCGCTCTCAGCATTAGCCTATGAGTGTCATTTACCATTATCATCATCATCCCCATTTCACAGATGAGAAAAGGCACAGAGAAGGCAACACTTAGCCCAAGGTCACACGAACAACAAGCAGTGAAGCCAGGAGGCAGCCCAAAGCAGCCTGATTTTAGAGTCTGCATTTTTAACCAAATTGTGATTCTGCCTCCACTCTAAGGTGAAAGAAGGGTATTTCAAGCACTATAAAATTCCTGTGTCAAGGGCTCCCTTTCAACCTCGTCACTTGAAGAAGCTCTGCTTGACCTTCCTCCAACCCCATGGCCAAGAGAGTTGCAGTGATTGGAGCTGGCGTGAGTGGCCTGTCCTCCATCAAGTGCTGCTTGGATGAGAACCTGGAGCCCACCTGCTTTGAGAGAAGTGATGACTTCGGGGGACTTTGGAAGTTCACTGTGAGTGGTCACACCCTTCCATCTCCATCAGTCACACTCTGGCCACTGGCTTTGTTTCTGGTCAGAAATGGTGGCTCTTGCCTGCCTTGGTGATCAAGTGAGGGAGTAGCTCACTCTATTCACAGACATGTGCATGGTGCAGGGATCGACGCTGTGCAGGACATGGTCTCAGGGAGGAGCCTGGAGTGCAGGCAGAGCATGGCTGGGGACAGGGAAGAGAAAGGAGGAGACTTGAGTCTGATAGGGTATTGGGATGGTTTCTGAGCCGCAGACATTCTAAAAGTAGCAGAGTGTCCCCTCAAGTAAGCAGAGCAGCACTGGTGAACAGGGATACCTCCCAGCTAGGGAGGAAGCCAGCTTCAGGCGGTGGAGGCACAGCCACCAGGTATTTTTCAGGTCTTTAGGAAGAAAACCTGCAAGAGTGAGGCAGGATCCCAGGCCTTGGAAGGTCTGGTGGGTAGGGGAATAGCTTTTGCATTATCAGAACAGAAAGAACCCAGGAGCTGACCAATCCATCTTACAAGTAGAATATGCCATGTGCAGAGCTGTGCTCAGGGTAGGTCAGCGGTTAGGTGACTTGAGCATCAGAAAGTGGGTCTGGAAGTGGCTAGATACTTGCCTCAGGCCAGGAATGGTCCTGAGGACCATTGGTTACAGGGAGTAGCAGGGTATTCAACAGGGACTAAGGGAGAATTAGAAGGTGTCAGAAGATAGGATCCAGGCAGGTCCAAGTACTCAGCGTCTCAGGGGGAAAAGCAAAAGCAACATCCATTCAATGCTATGAATGAGGAAACCTTCGTGAAAGAGATGGCATTTGCCCAATCTTTCATAGATGGTGGAGAAAATAGAAAATGCAGCAGGAGTGGTCCAAACCCTAGGGGAATAGGGTACCAGGGGGAAAACAACAATGCCACCTTTTTCTAATACAGTCTGAGCCTCAACCGGACACGACGATTGGTTTGATTTCTTTCTCCTAAAGTAATACAGATTAATTTTTTAAAATAATATTGAATTAAACAAAAGGAAAAATACAAATAAAATATAGTAATATACCCACATGTCAGCACTATTAAAATTACAATGTTACTCTTCAAATCACAATGATAATCTTAATTTTCATTCATTCGATAATGTCCTTCTGCCAGGACACAGACAGGGACCCTGCCCTCCTTTGTCGAGTGGAGAAATAGAAACAGCAAACAGATCATTGCAACATGGTGTGACCAGTTCTGTGTTAGAAGTGCAAGAGACTTCTTAGGTAGAGTTAAGGAGAGACTGGAGGGAAAGATGCAGGTTCGCCTCACCACAAGAATTTCACCGGTGTCTTTAGATCTTCTTGTTTTGCTGAGTGATGGAGATTGAGAGCAGACAACCAGCTGAGGACACGGGAGAACACAGAGGCTAATGGTGATTCTTTCCTGCGGACTGAGATGGGATGAAGAGAGATGGGGTACAGGGGACATAGGTTGTTTTGTGCTGATGGGAAGGAGCCAATAAAGAGACAGTGATGAAAGTATACATAGACAATAGTGAGGAATATCAGCGGGGGTTCCCTGCTCAGAAAGGACTGTGGTGGTGCACACCTGTAATCCCAGTGGCTCTGGAGGATGAGGCAGGAGGATCACGAGTTCAAAACCAGACTCAGCAAAAACCAAGGTGCTAAGCAACTCAGTGAGACCCTGTCTCAAGATAAAATACAAAATAGGACTGGGGATGTGACTCAGTGGTCGAGTGCCCCTGAGTTCAATCCCTGGTTACCCTCTCAAAGGAGGACAATAACCAGAGCAAGTGTGCAAGCCATAGCCATGGCAAGGGAAGAAGGAAAAGAACACTGAGCAGGCCATGGGCCCTGCATTCTCGGAGTCCACTGAGGATGACGTTGGTCTTGGGGGGCCCTGTTACCTTTCATCACTTCTTGCAGTTTGAGGAAGATGCTGTATTCAATTACTCTAATCGTACTACTGCTTCCTCATCGTTAGAGCACGGGGACCCAATGTTGGGTTTCCTGGAACTCTTCAAAATGACAAGTGGAACAGTAACTGCTGTGACGCCCTCTCAGCTGGGCTAGCACGAGCCACCAAGTTCTCTGTTCTCTTCCGCCTGTCTCCTTCATTCTGTCCGACTAACTCTGCCTTCACCGCAGGAAGATTCCAAAGATGGGATGACCAGGGTCTATCGGACGTTAGTGACAAATGTCTGCAAGGAAATGTCATGTTATAGTGACTTCCCTTTCCAAGAAGATTATCCCAATTTCATGAGACATGAGAAATTTTGGGACTATCTACAAGAATTTGTTGAGCGCTTTGACCTCCTGAAATACATTCGGTTTAAGGTAAGATATTTTGGGTTATGCAAGTTTAATGAATGGGAGCTGGTCTCTCAGGGATGTTTAAAGGAACATTTTCTTGATTTTTACCTCTGTATAAATAAGGCAGATAACAATGTCTCCTCCTGCTGCTCCTGTTCTACTCAGATCATTAAAATACTGAATATCCTGATTTTTCCTCTAAATGCTGAACTCTCATTTGGGATGAAATTAATTTATTTTGGGGGGGGGAAAGAAAAGGAAAGTAATTTTGTTCACTAAACTCATTAGGAAGAAATGACTAGAAGTCTGAACCACAGAAATTACAACGGAGCAAATCTCATTTTCCTAGATCTTTCCACTGCCTCGGGTATTGCAGTTAATTTTCTTCCCACCAGGATTAAAAACCTGCAATGAAAGCACTCAGAGGTCTTGGGTCCTGGTCTGGGTGCCACTGCTTTGGGAGTCTGCACACGCTACCGCACTCCTCCCTTCAGTCCTCACCAGCTCCTGCGGGAGGGCCTGGTCCACTTCACATAGCAGGCCTGGGGGCCGAGCCAGGCACCGCCACGCTCAGAGGCTGGGGCAGGAAGCCAGTGTTTGTCTGTCACTTGTAGACCACTGTGTGCAGCGTGACAAAGCGTCCAGACTTCTCCGAAACGGGTCAATGGGATGTCGTCACAGAGACGGAGGGCAAGCAGGACAGAGCAGTCTTTGATGCTGTCATGGTGTGCACAGGACACTTCCTGAGTCCCCATTTGCCTTTGGAGTCCTTTCCTGGTGAGTCGTTTTGACCCACAACCATGCCTACTCTTTGGGGTTCCTCTAGAAGAAACATTATTGATTTGTAGTTGAAATTGCCACAATTATAGACAACTTTCTATTTACTCTAAAAAAAATGTACAAAATTACTTTGAAAGGTACAAAGCACTGTGCAGATATTAGGTCTTATTATTTACTTATTAATATAAGTGTCATTGTTTAAGCTTTATCATACATGTCTAATTCAAGTTCAGTGATTAAATAAGGTTCTGAACTATTAGGTCTGTCATTAAAAAAAAAAAAAAAAACAGGTTTTGATTTTGGAGGTTGAATGGCAGGACATTTGAATCAAGACTGCCCTGTAGCTCAAGAATTTAAGTGAGTATCAATATCAGGAAGTCTGACAGATTGTTTTAAGATGAAACAACCAGAAAATATACATGAAGAAGAATCTATTCACCCTGCAAAAGTCACCACAATAATAATCCATTCATTATACCCCTTAGATCAGGGCCATCCACATACAGGAGGTTTTGAAACTCCTTTTTGGAAATGCTTTTAACTCCAATAGCACCTTCTTAGTATACTCATGATCAGCAAATCTCTGTCTCAAACCTTCATCTTTTGAGATCAAAACTGATTATTTGGGAAGCCCAAACCTATTCAGAACCAGGCATGGAAAACAAAGTCAAATGAGAATTACTAAAATGTTGTATAGCTGCTCTTCTGTCACTAATGGCCCTAAAGGCAACTGAATAAGTATTGAAATGTTTTGGGGGAGTGAAGCCACTTAGAAGGAATAAAACTTGTTGACCTTGGCAACCAAAAAATGAAATATAAATATCATAAAAGCAATCACAAATAAACAGAATGTCCTTAGCAATCAAATGAGAATTCAATCCACACTTTAGTAAGAAGCAATATTGTATCTGTGGCTTGGGCTTAGGTGGGCCTGGTGGCTGAAGAAACACTTAGTGTCTCTTATAACAATGTTTCCACGGGAAAATGTCTGGCAAGTGCCAGACAACCTATTCAGAATCTCAGGGCTGTTCATGTGGGGCAAAGTCCCTTTCAATTCGCAGCAGATTAGCACTCTCCCTGGTTCACATGAAATATGGGAGGCAGAGGTGAGAAGATCACAGGTTCAAGTCCAGACAACTTAGCAGGACCCTGGCTCAAAATGAAATTAAAAAGGGCTGGGGAGAGACCAGGCTGAGGAGCTTCTAGCTCAGAGGTAGAGTGCTTTCCTAGCATGCACAAAGCCCTGGGTTCAATACCTAGTATTACAGGGAAAAACAAATCAATGTGTAAACATTTTATGTATATAAATCACATTCTTTTTAAATTGTTTAATTAACCATAAAAGTGTACACATTTGTAGGATAACATGATGTTCTGATAAATGTGCACATTGTGTAACATTCTATAAGGGTAAACATATCTATCTCTTCTAGCATTTGTTAACTACTTTGTGGTTAAAACATTCAAAATCCTTTCTTTTAGCGTTTTTGAAATATATGGGATGTTGTTGTTATTTATAATTACCTTGTGTGCAACAGAACATCAGAACTTACTTCACTTATGTAGAAACCACTGAACAACCTTTCCCCATGCCTCCCCCTACTCTCTTGCCTTAGATAACCACTATTTCTACTCCCAAAATCTAGGAGATAAACTTTTCTTACAGTCCACCTATGAGTGGAATCATGCAGTGCTTGTCTCTTTGTGCCTGGCTTAACTGCACTCACCATGAGCACCCCCAGGTCCCACCACGTTTCCTCACATGACAGGATCCACCCTCCTTTGTGGCTGAGAGGTACCCACTGTGTGTGTGTATCCAACATTTTCTTTGTCCATTCATCAACTGATGGACACTTGGGCTGTTTCCAGTCGTTGATTATTATGAATCATGCTGCAATAAATCATGCAAGTGCAAATGTCTCTCCAATAAATCAGTTTCATTTCCTCTGGTTACACACCCAATAGAGGGATTGCCGGATCACGGGGCAGTTCTACTTCTCATCTTTGAGGAACCTTCACACTGTTTGGCACAGTAGCCACCCTAATTTGCCTTCTGCCGACAGTGACCAAGGCTCCCAGTCCTCCACACCCTCACCAGCGCTTGCTCTTGTCTTGTTTATCACTGCCCTCCTAACTGCAGTGAAGTGGGATCTCGCCATGGTTTGACATGCATTTCCTAATGATTAGTGATTTGAGAATTTCTTTCCAGAAATTAGCCATTAATAGATCTTCATTAGATAGATATTTAGGTGTATTGCCCTTTTTTAAAAAAATCAGATGATTTGGGTTTTTTGTTTGTTTTTGCTGCTGAGTTGATAAAGTTCCTTATATATTCTGGACACTAACCCCTTGTCAGGTGTATATACTTCAGATATTTTTCCCATGCTGTAAGTTGTCTTTCACTCTATTGTTTCTTTTGCTGTGCAGAGCATTTTAGTTTGATTTGTACATGCTGACTTGTGTTGCCTATGCTTCTTTTTTTTTAATCAAAAAAAAAAAAAAATCCTTGCCTATTTTAATGTTCTAAAGCCATTCCCCTTTGTTTTCTTCCACTACTTTCATGGTTTCAGGTCTTTTTTAAGTGTTTTGTCCATTTTGAGTTGTTTTTTGTGTATGGTGAGAAATCTGGTCTAGTTTCATTGTTCTGCATGTGAATATCCATTCACTGAAGAGAATGTCCCGTCTCTGCAGTGTGTCTCTTCAGCACCTCTGTTGAAGACAGTTGCCTGTGGGTGTGTGGGTTTACCTCTAGACCTAGTCTGTTCTGTATGCCAATACCAACCATGCCATTTTGATGACTGAGTCAGATTTGAGGTATGTTTTGAAGTCAGGTAATTTATTGATAATTGTTTTGTTTTCTTATTTCTGTTTCTAAGATTGCTTTGGCTAACTGGGAATTTCTGTGGTTCCAAATGAATTTTAGAAGTATTTTCTAGTTCTGTGAAGAATGTCATGGATGTTTAGATGGGGATTGCATTGACTCTGCAGGTTGCTTTTAGCAGTATGAACATTTTACCAACGTTGATATTTTAATCCACGAACATGGCATGTCTTTCCATTTTTTAAATGTCCTCTTCAATCTCTTTAATCAGTGCTTTAGAGTTTTTATTGTAGAGATCTTTCACCTCTCTGGTTAAATTTATTTAAATGGGACTGTTTTCTTGATTTCTATTTCAGAGAATTTGTCATTGGCATATAGCAATGCTACTGATTTTTATATGTTGATTTTGTATCCTCCAACTTTGTAGAATTCATCTATTATTTCCAATAGTTTTTTCTGTGAAGTCTTTGGTTTTTTTTTTTAATGTAGATATATAAAAGCATGTCATCTGCAAATGTGGACAATATGACTTCCTCCTTTCCAAACTGGATGGAGTTTTCTTTAGCCTGATTGTTCTGGCAAGGATTTCCAGTAGTACAATGTTGAATGAAAGTGGTGACAGTGGCATCTTTGTCTTGTGCCAGATCTCAGAAGCCCTCAGCCTTTTCCCACTCAGTATGATGTTAATTGTTGGCTTATTATATATGGTCTTTATTATGTTCAGGTATGTTCCTTCTGTACTTAATTTGTTCAATGATTTTATCATGAAAGGAAATTGAATTTTATCAGAAGCCTTTCTACATCTATTTAAATGATTAGGTAATTTTTGTTCTTTGTTCCTGTTGATGTGTTGTATTGCATATGTTGAACCATCCTTGCATTCCTGGGGTGAATTCTGCTTCATTGTGGTGAATAATCTCTTTAGTGTGCTGGTGAATTCAGTTTGCCATCATCTTGCTGAGGATTTATGCATCTATTTATTTATTCATCATAATAAATATTATTAGCCTCTTTTCTGTTGTTGTGAGCTTGTCTGGTTTTGATATGGGGCCTCACAGAATTAGTTTAGAAGAATCTCCTCTCTTCAGTTTTTTGGAATGGTTTAAACAAGTGTTGGTGTTCATTCTCCTTTAAATGTTTGATAGAATTCAGCAGTGAAGGCATCTTGTCCTGAACTATTTTTGGTGGGAGACTTTTTATTATTGAGTCAGTCTTCTTACTTATTAACGGTCTGTTCAATTTTTCTATTTCTTCATGTTTCAGTCTTGGTAAGGTACATGAACCTGGGAATTTGTCTGTTTAGGTTTACTATGTCTTCATAATTCAGTCTTGATAAGGTCTGTGTGTCAACAAATCTGTCCATTTTTTTTAGGTTATCAAATTTGTTGATGGATAGCTTTTTATTTCTGTGGTCAGTTGCAATCTCCCTGATATTATAAGTCTTCTCTTTTGTTTCTTAGTCAAGCTAAGAATTTGTTTATTTTCTTTATTCTTTTGAAAAACAAGCTCTTCATTTCATTGATCATTTAAATTTTTTAGTCTCCCTTTAATTTGTTCTAATATTTATCATTTCTTTCATTCTATTAATTTTTGGTTTAGTTTTTTCTTGTTGTTCTACTTCCTTAAGGTGCAATGATAGGTTGTTTATGTGAGATCTATTTATCTATCTTTCTTTCTTTCTTTTGGTACTGGGGATTTAACCCAGGGATGCTTTACCACTGAGCTGCATCCCCAGCCCTTTTTATTTTGTGACAGGGTCTCACTAAGTTGCTGAGGCTAGCCTCAAACTTTTGATCCTCCTACCTCAGCCTCCCAAATAATAGGGATTACAGGAATACACAACCATACTCAGCCTTCCTATTTTTTTGATGTGGGCATTGATTGCTATAAACTTCCCTCTTAGTGCTGATTCTGCTGTATCCTATAAGTTCTGGGTTTTTTTTTTTCCATTTGTTTCAAAAGATTTTAAAATTTCCTTCTTAATTTATTCCTTGATTCACTGGATGTTCAGGAGTAAGTTCTCTATGTATTCATATAGTTTCCAAAGTTTTTCTTGTTATTCTAGTTTATTGCATCATAGAAAAAAAGATACTTTAATAAGATTTCAATTATTTAAATTTGTTGAGACTTTTCTTGGCACCTACAATATGATCTACTCTAGAGAATGTTCCATGTGATGTTAGAATAATATTTATTCATTGGTTTATAGAATGTCCTGTAGATGTCTATTACATCCATGTGGTCTAACTCTGCTATTTCTTTATCAATTTTCCATCTGGATGATCTGTCCAGTGATGAAAGAGGGAATGTTAAAAGTCCCCTACTATTATTACATTGGTCTGTCTCTCTCTCATATATATTCATATTGTCTCTCTCTCTCTCTCTCTCTCTCTCTCTCTCTATATATATATATATATATATATATATATATATTTGCTTTATATTATATTTAGTGCATACAATATTTGGTACATATATATTTATTTCCTCTTGCTAAGTTGACCCTTTTATTATTATACTATTATGTATGGCCTTCTTTTTATTTAGTCTACTTTATGTGAAATTAGCATAACTATTCCTGCTTTCTTTTGGATTGTCATGCAATTCTTTTTCCATCCCTTCACTTTGAGTGTTTATGTGTCTTTAGAAGTGCATTTCTTGTAAGCAGCATATAGTTGGGTCTTGTTTTTATGCATTCAATCACTCTTTTAACTGGAGAATTTAACCATTTAAACTTAAGGTCTTTAATAATAGGTAAGGTCTTACTACTGCCATTATTTTCTAATTTTATTTCAATTCCTTTTTTTCTTTCTCCCTCCCTCTCATATAGTCTTCCTTCGTGTATAAGTGATTTACTCTAGTAGTGTGTTTTTATTCCTTTCTTATTATTTTTGATACATCTATAGTACATTTTTGCTTTGTTATTACAGTGAGATTTACAAAAAAAGAATTTTGTGATGATAACAAGCTATTTTGAAATGACAATAACTTAACATTGATCATAAAAATAGGGAAAGAAACAAAAAGAGAAAAGAAATACTAATTAAAAATTCTACCATTGCCCTCCATTCTTCTCTATATTTTTAATTTTTGTTATCCTATTTTCTATCTGTCTATATTGCCTATTTCTTAACATATTGATGTAGTTATTATTTTTATTTATTTGGGCTTTTAGTCTTCACATGAAAGATATGAATGGTTTGTGCACTATTTACTTTATTAGAGCATTCTATATATGCCATCACAATTACTCTTACCAATGAGTTTCTGATGTTTTCTTCTTACACATTAGCACCTCTTTTAGTTTAGAGAACTCCCCTTAGCATTTCTTGTAGGACAGATCTAGTGGTGATAAACTCTCTTGTTTGAGAATGTCTTTATGCCTCTTTAATTTTTAAAGGATGGCTTTGTTCAGTATAGTCTTTAAAATCACAGTCCTTTAGAATATATCTTTTAGGTAAAGTAACATAAATCAACAACCTACTTTTTTTTTTTTAGTTTGAAATGCTTATTCAGACTCCTAAAGAAGAAGATGTTAATTACATAGTTGGATATGAGTGTAGCACTCATGGGAGAAATTATAGTTGAGTATAATAATATAGAAGGGGTGTCATTATTGAGGACTAGAAATAACCTACTTCTTCCCTAGGATGTTCAGGATAGTGCATGGGACATTTCTTGCTACCTGCAATGAGTTTTATTTCCCAAATTGCTTTGAAAGGGAATGCATATGTGGCAATATATGATCCCGTGCATTTCTAACTAGGCAGGGTGCACTACAGGTATATCTGGGCTAACTGCATCCCAGGAAATAGGAGCATCATAAGCTTGTTCTACTTCCTGCAACTAGTGGCAGGAGCAAAGGGCTGCCATATTTCTGGAACTTCCTTTTTTTAACGAACCCTATTCCTGCTTGCTTGGGAATTACAGCCTCCGGTATTTCAAACTGCCTAATCCTTTCCTCTCCTCAGGAATCCATAATTTTAAAGGCCGGATCCTGCACAGTCAAGAGTACAAGAGCCCAGAAGGCTTTCAGGGGAAACGTGTCTTGGTGATTGGTCTTGGGAACACTGGAGGAGACATTGCGGTGGAGCTTGGCCGAACGGCAGCTCAGGTACCACTTCTGAATCAGTGCCCTACTCCCGTCTTCATCCTTGGCGTCCAGAGACACGTTCTCAAGACAAGAACGCCTGCGGGCCAGTTCCTAATTGTGCTGACGTGGGCAAGTGAATAAACTGAAAGTCTTCAGGGCCACTGTTTTAGAAGCCAATTAACAGAATTGAACCATCTCCAAAGAGTCTAGGAAGGGTGTCAATGCCAGGCCACAGGCATTTTTCAGAAGTGCTCCTTCAGGAACAAGACCAAGTGGGCAGAATGCTCCAACCCAGGCAGTTGACCTGTTTTTAACTCACTCTTTGCAATTCCAGCAAAACCCCACATAAGAACAGAAAGAGGAGGTTGTTTTCTGGATGTCTCCAAGTTTTCTACTAGAAACCAGATTTATACCTTGGTTTAAGATAAAAGCAACCTTTTCTTTGCCTAAGAAGTATATATAATGATTTTAGAAAGCCCAAACATAAAATCACAAAAATCTAAATCTATTCCACTTCAGCATAAAGTATAAGATAATGATTAGATGTGGAAAGAATATGTTGGCATTTAATTCAGTTAAAATTGCTTTTCCAAGCCCTCATCTAAAATTTTATATTATTTACATATAAAAAATTGCCAGGTCAATACCGTGTACCTCAAAACATTCTAATCCTGTTCTTATAATTCTATAAACATAATGAAATTCTTAACATAACTAAATCGGGTAAAGTGCTTTTTAGAACACTGACAACAGGAATATGTAACTCATATGTAGATATATGGGACAAATTTATAAAAACTCTGTTAGAAGACCAGAATGCTGTAAGACCACTTAAAACACAGTTGAATAAAAGTACTACAAAATGATGACACATATTCATCCCTGTTGCCTTACTTTCTAGGTACTTCTCAGTACTAGAACTGGCACCTGGGTTATCAGCCGCTCTTCAGACAGAGGCTACCCTTTTAACATGATGATCACAAGAAGATGCTATACGTTTATTAACCAACTGCTGCCTCCATGTTTCATAAACTGGATTCAAGAGAGGCAGATGAGTAAAAGACTAAACCATGAGATTTATGGATTGAGTATCACAAAGGGGTACTTCAATTCTTTTATTTCATAGAAAAATTTTTATTTATTTATATTCTTTACTTTTTATTATCATGCAATAACTGCAATGCTGATGGGGTTCATGGTGATATTTCCAAATAGATAGATAGATAGATAGATAGATAGATATAGATAGATAGATAGATAGATAGATATCTCCACACACCCTCTTCCCAATCTCTCTGAATCAATGTTCTACTTTCAGATTGACTTTTTTAGCTTCCATGTATGAGAACATATGGTTCTTGTCTTTCTGTGTCTGGCTCATTTCACTTAACACAATGTCTTCCAGTTCCATCCGCTTCAAATGACGGCATTTCATTCTTCTTTATGACTCAATAGAACTCAGTTGTACACATATATGCATTTCTTTATCCCTTCTTCTATTGATGAACACCTAGGCTTACTCCATACCTTAGCTACTGTGAAGAATGCCAAAATAAATGGGCATGCAGGCATTGCTTTGGTATGATAATTTCACTTCCTTTAAATATGTACCCACAACTGGGGATTAGCTGGAGCACATATGGTAGATCTATTTTTACTTTTTTGAGGACCCTTTATACTATTCTCCACAATGGCTGTACTCATTTACATTCTCACCAACAGTGTATAAAAGCTCCTTTTTCTCAATAGCTTCACCAGCATTTGTGACTTTTTTTATTACAGCCATTCTAACTGATAAGGTAGTATCTCATTATAGTTCTTATTTGCATTTCTCATGGGAAATATTTTAAATCAATATTTTTTATTCTATATTATTCAGAACTTGAGATGTGCAATAACAAAAGTAGGGATTCAAGAAAATGAAGGGTGCTGTCATTTGCAGCTTGAAAATCAGGAAATTTAGAATGGCCCTGAAGACCCTTGAAAATGCTGCCATGTGAAAAATACAGTGTGGCAGCATCCGTGTGTGCAGCTGGTCTCTTCTCACCAGTCTATAATGAATGTTCTGGCAGAGTGAGGAGGAGGTCTGCACTCACAGTAGCATTTCCTGAAACGATGTGTGGTGATGCACCTCTGCACAGAGCTGCACACTGCCGAGGGGGGAAAAAGGCTGAAATGGGTATAATAAGATCATTAAAATGTCATTTTTATCATGTGCTGACCCAAATATTCTTTGGTAAGATGCATTTCAACCTTCAACTTATAAAAAAAAAAAAAAAAAAAACTAATGGCTCTTGATTTTATTTCTTGCACTCTAGGAGTCTTATTACAGAAGTCAGGGCCTAATCCCACATGATGAAGATTTGGGTCTACTTTTTCTTCTATTAGGTACAGGGTCTCTGGTTTAATTCCTAGGTCGTTGATGCACTTTGAGTTGAGTTTTGTGCCTGGTGAGAGACAGGGGCTTAATTTCATTTTTAAGAATTAAAAAATGGGATGGATTTAAACTAAAAGTCTTCTCAGCAAAAGAAACAATCAGTGAAGTAAATAGAGAGCCTACACTTTGGGAGTGAATTTTTACCATATGCACATCAGATAGAGCCCTAATCACTAGGATATATAAAGAACTCAAAAATCTTAGCACCAAAAAACAAATAACCCAATCAATAAATGGTCCAAGGGACTGAACAGACACTTCTCAGAAGATGATATACAATCAATCAACAAATATATGAAAAAATGTTCAACATCTCTAGCAATTAGAGAAATGCAAATCAAAACTACTCTAAGAGTTCATCTCACTCCAGTCAGAATGGCAGCTATTAAGGATACAAACGATAAGTGTTAGTGAGGATGTGGGGAAAAGGCACATTCATACATTGCTGGTGGGACTGCAAATTGGTGCAGCTGTGGTGGAAAGCAGTATGGAGAATATTTGGAAAACTGGGAATAGAACCACCATTCGACCCAGCTATCCCTCTCCTGGGTCTATACGCAAAGGGCTTAAAAACAGCATACTACAGGGACACAGCCACCTCAATGTTTATAGCAGCACAATTCACAATAGCTAAATTGTGGAACCAACCTACATGCCCTTCAGTAGATGAATGGATAAAGAAAATGTGGCATATATACACAATGGAATATTACTTAGCAATAAAAGAGAATAAAATCATGGCATTTGCAGGTAAATGGATGGAGTTAGAGAAGATAATGCTAAGTGAAGTTAGCCAATCCCAAAAAACTAAATGCCGAATGTTTTCTCTGATATAAGGATGCTGATTCATAATGGGGATATGGGGGAACATGGGAGGAACATGGAGGAAATTTAGATAGGGCAAAGGGGAGGGAGGGGAAAGGAGAGGTGGAGGTAGGAAAGACAGTGGACATCCATTACCCAAAGTATATGTATGAAGACACTTTGTGTATAACCAGAGACACGAAAATTGTGCTCTATATGTGTAAAATGAATTGAATTGCATTTTGCTGTCATATATAACAAATTAGAATAAAATTTTTAAAAAGATTAATATGGTAAAAAAAAAAACTAATGGCAAAGGATGATCAGATGTGTAAATCTAATAAAGACAGCATGTCTGATGATTAGGCAGAACGGTGCTCACGATGAAAATACTTATCAGCATAAGTAGACTCAAAGTTGGCATTGAAAGAGTTTCTTAGTAATGTCCTCTTTGCCTGATGTCATTCCTAAAAGTATAGGTGACATGAAACCCCAAACTTGTCATCCAGTGATTTGTTATATACTCAGTGCTAACACTTCAAGATAAAAAAAAAAAAAAAAAAAAAAAAGCTCTAGAAATTAATTATAAGAGAGAGAGAATTGTAAAATTGAGTCAGGAAAAAGTGGGGTCAATCATTTTCCACGTGTCTTCTACTGGGAACAAGAAAAGAAAACGTGTTATAAACAGTAACCAGACAACTCTGAATCAGACATCATGACTGATGAATAACTGGACACTCACTTCTTTGGCTTGACAGATCGTTTACCTTAACTGACTGAATAAATCATTGGCTAGAGTATTTCACAACTATAACCACAATGAATATTTTTCTCTTCTGTGTCGAAGGAAGAAAAAAAAATTCATCGTGAATGACGAGCTGCCAACCTGCATCCTATGTGGGCTGGTCACTATGAAGACCGGTGTGAAGGGATTCACAGAGACCTCTGCCATCTTTGAAGATGGGACAGTGGAGGCCGACATTGATATTGTCATCTTCACTACAGGATACATATTTTCTTTTCCCTTTCTTGAAGAACCTCTCCAAAGCCTTTGTAGAAAGAAGATATTCCTACATAAGTGGGTCTTTCCCTCAAGCCTGGAGAGAGCAACATTAGCCATCATTGGCCTTATCAGCCTTAAGGGGTCCATCTTATCAGGCACAGAGCTCCAAGCACGGTGGGCCACAAGAGTGTTCAAAGGTACCTTGGCTATTTAGTTAGAGTCCTGTATGATCAGCCAAATCTTAAAATCATCTCCCTGCCGTTTTAGCTAAAATCAAACAGATCTGAGCCAAAGTGATATAGATATTATAAAAAATTAAATGAGCAATTAATCATACATATGTATAGTGGTATAATGAGTGTGTGTGTCACTCCATCTGACTGAGCAGAGGAGATTCTGACTCTGTAGATGGGATAAATTTGAACAGAATGTAATCAAATTTCTCAGATGAACTGAACTTTTTGGAAGCTTCAAGAGCCTATTCTATTCTAGTCCAGTCTGTTTACTCCTAAGTCTTTCCATTTATTACTAGAAGTAGAATTTTATATCACTTTAAAAGGTGCTGGAGTAATGCATGCTGTGGATAAAACTGAGGTATGAAGAGACAGCGACCTCTTAAGTGCGTGTAGCAATACCATAGGCCCTGGGCACTCCTTTGGGCAGATCCCACAAGAGCACCAGTGCAGGAGCCAGGGCTGGTGGGTCCAGAGCCACTGGGCAAGGACCCTGTGCACCTCAGCCCCTTCGTCTGCAAAGTGAGGATGGCAGACCCTCTTTCTCAGGACTTGTTAAAATTTACAACGTCTGCCAAGCCTCAAGTGGCACACTTGACACAGGAGAGAGGCCTATTAAGTGACCACTGTTGCTGCTTCTTGCCATTCCCAGCATGCCTGCTACAGAGAGCAAGATTTAGACGAGTGAGCGTTCCAAAGAACTGCAGAGTGTGATCTTTAAATATAAACAGCATTCACAGTTGGACCAACCAGCTGTCCTTAGTGAATAAAAACATCCACCAATAATTTACAAATAGCATATAAGACAGTATTAAGTAGTGATGACTTCTAGCCCACTGTACAAATGCAATAGATATTAACCACACCTAAAAACCTGCGCTCTCAGCCAAGCATGGTGGTGTAAGCTCCTAATTCCAGCTACTCAGGAGGCTGAGGTAGGAGGATCATAAGTTCTGAGGCCAGCCTGGGCAACTTAGACCTTGTCTCAAAATATATATATTTTTCTTTAAAAAAGCTAAGAGACTGGGCCTAGACTGCATGCCTATAATCCCAGCAATTTGGGAGGCTGAAGCAGGAGGATAACAAGTTCAAAGCCAGCCTCAGCAACTTAGCAAGATGCTAAGCAACTTAGCAAGACCCCATCTCAAAATAAAAAATAAAAATGGCTGGGGTTGTGGCTCAGTGGTTAAGCAATCAATCCCTGGGGCAAAAATTAATTAATTAATTAAAAAGGCTGGGGGGGGCGGGGTAGCTCAGTAGCAGAGCACTTGCCTGGCATGCACAAGACTCTGGGTTCAACTCCCAGGACCACAAAAAAAGAAAAGACCTAAGTACTTGTAGCTGGCAAACATGCTATTCAAATGGCAGAGAAAGTGTTTAGAAGATTTTCACCCTATTTACATTACAGGAAAAAAAATCCACCCCCCTTCATTAAGTTACCACAAACTTGTATTTCTTTAAGAACAACGCAGTGCTTTCACGGCTCTGTCCAGTTAAGTGAAAATCGTAGAGGACTTAAGTGCTGGTTTGGGAGGTATTTTATAGTGAGCTCCAAACTGCTCATTAGGATGATAAAGCCAAGGCCACCACAGGAGTAGCTTCACCATCCCCAGACGGCTTCTGGGAACCACCAAGTCTTGCTAGTTCTTCAGGATAACATGGTCCTAGCAGGAAGTGCACCCATGAGCTGAGTCAGACCTCTCGTGTGGACCTGGAAGCCCACACCTGGGGCTGGCCCGTGGTACCCAGCAGGGCAGGACTGGCCAGAGTGGGATGGTGAACAGGGAGAGCCCAGTGCAGGGGGGTTCACATGAGAGCAGGCATGGACACACCAGGAACCCAGAAGACCCAAAGGGGTCTCAGACGGGGGCTGCGGGGCAACTGCAGAGGGAGGCCAGAGTCCACGCTGTGACGGCAAGAAAAAGGCCAAGTGTGACACTGAGCACAAGGCCCTCGCACAGCTCAAGCAGGCACAGCCTCTGTGAGACCCACGTGCTGCCAGCACCTGTCACTCTTGAGGATTCCCAGGTACAAAACCAACGATGTGCCAAAGCTGCACTGTGAGGCGGGGTCGTTGTAAGTGTTCCCATCAGAACTAGTAAGAGCTCTAACACCCACCCAGGTGCCTGTGGAGGCGTATGTGTGAGCGAGAGGCGGGAGAGACCCTAAGAGCAGGTGCAGAGGGACGGGGCAGGCAGCTGCCGCAGCAGGGGCTGATGTCTCCTGGGTGGTGCAGGCTGAGGCTGGGCCAAGGTGCGTCTTCTCGCCCTCTGGCAGTGTCCTGCGCACTGCAGCCCCACTCAGCTCTGGCTGTCTCACGTCCTGAGGGTGGAGCCGTGGGAGATCAGAATGAGAGGGAGGAAACTTAAATAAAGGAAAATCTAGTGGACTTCAGTGTGTTTCTGATCTTTCTCACAGGACTCTGTAAGATCCCTCCACCCCAGAAGCTGATGGCCGAGGTCACTAAAAAGGAGGAGCTCATTCAAAGGTAGGAAACACAGGTTGCCACAGGGTGGACTTGCCAGTGGATTCTGTTACTAAGGAAAGCAACAAGGATTCCCAGTTACTGTGAGAGCCACTCCCAGAGGCAGTACGGAGGAGGGACACACCTCTGCCACCAACCAGACTGTGGCCTCAGACATGTCATGGGGGCACCAGGTCTTCTCAGTGGGACCCAGTCCTGCCCTCACTTGGCCACTGAAACCCACTGTGTGTCTCCTTCCGTTTCTCAGGCTGCGCTTTCTCTTCTTGCTGGTGTCCCCTCTGGCTCACTCCTAGGCCTCGCTGAGCCCACCCCTTGGTCCCCAGCAGGACTCTCCTCACTCCAGCAGGGCCTCATCCACCTTTAAACACCTTCAATCCTATGGCTCCAGGTGTCTTTAACCAAGGCTTTCCTCCAGCTCCTCTGGATAGCTCCCTGCACATATAAAGGTGCCTCAAATTCGATGTCTAAAAGTAAACATTTTGGGGCTGGGGATGTGGCTCAAGCAGTAGCGCGCTCGCCTGGCATGCGCGGGGCGCTGGGTTCCATCCTCAGCACCACATACAAATAAAATAAAGATGTTGTGTCCACTGAAAACTAAAACATAAATATTAAAAATATTCTCTCTCTCTCTCTCTTTAAAAAAAAAAAAAGTAAACCTTTTTTTTTTTTTTTGAGATGAGGTCTTGCTGTGCTGCCAGGCTGCCTTGAACTCTGGACTGCAGGCATGACCACCATGCCCAGCTTAAAAACAAACTCCTAAGGTCCTCTCCACCGCTCCGCCCTGGCAGTGCGCCCCTCTGACCCTGCTCCCCTCAGTGACACCCGCTCGTTCCGGCTGAGTGGCACTGGAGCAGCGCTAGTCTCCTTTTCTCTCACACCTGTGTCGGCAAATACTGTCGGCCTCTGCCTTCCAGAGGAATCCAGGACTCGGACACTTCTCACGACCCTGCTGCTGCCACCTCAGAGCAGCCTCAGGACACTTGTGCCCCTCACCTGTCTCCCACTTTCTGCTCTGACTCAGCAACAAGCACAAGCCACACCACGCTGCTTTCTGTTCAAACCCTGGGGTGCCTCCCTTTCCCCCAGGAAGGCTCCCGGTGGCTTCTGCAGTCCCCGGGGCACCCTCAGTGCCCACCCTTCCCTGCCCCTGCCCACCACACCTCAGCCAGGCCCAGCATCGCCCTCCTGAGCCTTCGCAGTTGGTCCCCTCTGCCTGAAGTTTCTCCCCAGGCACCTGCATGGCTCACTGCTCAAATGTCACCCCGTGGGGGAAGTCTTCCTTGACAGCACTGCATAAAACTGCCACCCGGCCACCCCACTGCCTCCCCTGCCCTGCTTGGGTCTCTCATACGGCCCACCGCTGCCTGCAGATTACACGTCTGCTGGACTGAGCTGCTGATGGTCTGCTAGACCCCACCAGGGGGCAAACTCGGACAGCAAGGCTCTGGCCTTGCTCACTGCTGGCTCTAGAATGGTGCCTGGAATGTCTGCCTCATTGACGGACTGACTGACATGGACCTTATGAAGGTTTAAGGCAGACACAGACGAAGGCTTCACATAACGCTAGGCCCCTCTCCATGTCTAGCTCCGTTCTGGTACAGCAAGCCGTGGCCCCTCAGCTCCCAATCACATGAATAAAAACGTAGGTGCCCATGTACGCGAAGCCTGCTGGCCCTCCTCACCCACAACCACGGCTGCGCTCGGACCATCACACTTTATCCTGTTCTTACCAAACGCCAGGAACAAAAGCGTCTCCTCCCAGGGCCTCCTTTCGCCTCCTCCTTCCGCAGGTGGATCTTCCTCTGAAGGCCATTCCTTACATGGAAACCCACCTCCAAGACATGGTTTGATTCCGAGGCAGAAGTAACACCCAGGAGGAGGGTGGGCTCTGTAACACGGGAACGCGGGGCAGGGAGGATCGCCAAACCCATGCTCCCTTCTCCCCACAGGGGTGTGATCGCGGACGCCACTCAGGACAAGCTGGACTACATCCTCTACCTGGATGAGCTTGCTGCGTGCATAGGCGCCAAGCCCAGCCTCCCGCTGCTGCTCCTCAGGGATCCCAGACTCGCCTGGGAAGTCTTCTTTGGACCCTGTACCCCTTACCAATACCGCCTGGTGGGCCCCGGAAGATGGGAAGGAGCCAGAAATGCCATCCTGACCCAGTGGGACAGGACCCTGAAGCCTCTCAAAACCCGAGTCCCTCCCGACACCCCCAGGCCTGCCTCCACGTCACACTGCTTGAGAGCTTGGGGTGGCCCTGTCCTGCTGGCCTCTCTCCTACTTATCTATAAGTCTTCACTTTCCAAGTGGATGCAGGACAGACTCTCCCCTCAGCTAGGGCTGTGCTTTGGGTGTGCC
The DNA here is from genome assembly GCF_047511675.1 of Marmota flaviventris. NCBI lineage: Eukaryota > Metazoa > Chordata > Mammalia > Rodentia > Sciuridae > Marmota > Marmota flaviventris. The sequence continues at coordinate 104,215,869 of NC_092509.1, read as the reverse complement.
CCCTGGAGTTCATGGGCTGGCAGACTGGCCTCCAGCGTGGCAGCACTGAGAGGTGGGGACTAGGGGAGGGACTGGGGTCATGCAGACTCTACCTACCCTCACAAATGGATCAGTGCCACTCACAGAACTGGATTAGTTTCCATGAGGTCGTTATAAAGTGAGGCTGCCCCTTGTTTTCTCTCCTTCTAAGGCACCTGCTTGAGAGGCAAACCTCCCACCTTTCAACATGTCATGAAAGCACAGTCCTCACCAGAAGTTCCCCTAGGCCCTTGGACGTCCCAGCCTCCAGAACTGTGAGCCAAAGAAACTTATTTTCTTTATAAATTACTAATCTCAGGTCTTCTGTTACAGCCATGGAAAAATGGACTAATACACCTATAGTGTTTGGTGAGGACGAAGCTGATTGGTTTCAAGGGTCAAACCATGCCATGATGATCCTATCTTCAAGTATCTTGTGTATCCCTTCTCTCCTTCCACCGTAACGTCTACAATCCAAGTTCAGGTCTAGTCGTCTCTTAGCAGAATTATTATATTGTGTATCACTCTTTGGTCTCAGTACCCTCTTTCTCTTTCCAGTGCACATTCTATCCTGCTAGCTAAAGCAGCTACCCTAAAATAACAGTGTGATCATCATTGCCAAACATAAAAGTATGAGCAGTCCTGCCTAAAATTAAAATGATCATCATTCATATCAGGGTCCTGAGAGGAATAAGATGATGATACTCAAATAATTTGTGGAAATTTAATATAAAGATTAATCAAGAAGATGTGAGCATTGCTGGGAAATTGTAGGGATCATAACATGCCCTCAGACTACAGTGAGGTGGCTTTACTATCCCTAGACCAAAGCAGGCCAGGAAGGAGAGGAATCACTAACCAAAGAAGGAAGGAGCTTTGTACAACAAGAGACACGGCTTTCAGCTGCGCGAGGAAGGAGGGCCTGATGGCCCCCAGAGTGGGAAGCTGAGGGGCAGACAGTCTGTACTCTCTTCCTTCCCTCATTCACCTCCAAAGCCAACCAAGAGCCTGAGGCGGGATGCCAGCTGTTGTCCAGGAGTCGGCCTCCAGGGCCGGTCACCTTGATCTGTGTGCAGCTGAGACTACTGACTGGCAGCTGAGACCACTGGTCAAGGTCACTCCCTGGAGAAGGAGACGTGGATCATCACCTTAACTCTGGTGTCAGCCATGAGGCCCTGGCCAAGCCATGTAGCCTTTCCAAGCCTCAGTGCCCTCACCTGCAAAGTGAAGGTAACAATAGTACCAAGTGCAGGGTGAGCAGTGAGAGACGGTGCAAGGCATCTGTGCAGAACTGAAAGACATTTCCTAATCTCTGCATTAAGGGGCTGTTGTGTAACCAGGAGCCTTGGCCTGTACAGCTCAGTCACTCTTTTGTCCTTGTGTCCCCTCCACCCTCAGATGGACTCTCCTGAATGCAGCAGGTAAACATTAGCAAAGGAGGGTTAGAAATAGCCATCCTGAAACGACCAGTGAAGGTGTCTGGGTTTACCTGTGCTCCTCGGTGGACTTCAAACCCCGCTAAAGCAGACCAACAGGAGCAACGTCCAGCTTAAGCTAACTGCACACCCGTTCTTGAGGGAGAGTGTGGAACTGAGAATGTCTCTTAGTTCATCAGAACTTAAACTTATAATGTGCTATTTTTTCAATGCAGTAATTTTTAAATAATGAGTCAAACACTCAGAGAAGTAATTTACTCTGGTTTTCACAGAAAGGAGGAGACAGAACAGGGATTTTAACCAAATATATGCAACCCTGGAGCCACTAGCTGCCTTGGGAGGTAACTTCCCTATTGTCTCAAGCCCTTCAATTGGTCAGTGAAGCCCGGACCTTTTCCACCTCTTCCTCCAGGAAGCCTGCGCCTGCCTGCCTGCCTGCCTGCCTGCGGGCTCCCTCCTCTGCACTGCCTTCCCACCCTGAACAGACTGGGAGCATTGTGCTTGGCAAGTCCATGACTCTAGGCCTCAAAGAACCCCCAATACCAGGAAAATCCCATTGGGAGTTAACCCATTGACTTGAGATTTGATTTGAGAATCAAATTTTCATAGTAAATATTAGGGGAAAATACTAGGTTTGATCAAGACTTCATTGAGAAATGAGATCAGAATTATGAAAATAAGTTTGCTTGTTCTTTTTAAATGTCTTTTGTTAATATATTAACTTTTTAAATTTTTTTCTAATCAGTCTTACATGACAGCAGAATGCATTTGTTTCATCGTACACAGAGCACGACTTTTCATTTCTCTGGTTGTACACAATGTAGGGTCGCACCATTTGTGCAATCATACATGTACATAGGGTAATGATGTCCTTCTAATTCTACCATCTTTCCTACCCACACACCCTCTCCCCCATCCCTCCCCTTTGCCCAATCCAAAATTCCTCCATTCTTTCCATGCCCCTCCCCCATTATGGGTCAGCATTCTCTTATCAGAGAGAACAAGGCACACTCATGCATGGCTGGTGGGACTGCAAATTGGTGCAACCACAGTGGAAAGCAGTATATAGATTCCTTAGAAAACTTGGAACGGAACCACCATCTGACCCAGCTATCCCACTCCTCAGTCTACACCCAAAGGACTTAAAATCAGCATACTACAGTGACATAGCCACATCACAATTTATAGCAGCTCAGTTCACAAAAGCTAAACCATGGAACCAACCTAGATGCCCTTCAATAGATGAATAGATAAAGAAACTGTGATATATATATATATATATATATATATATATATATATATATATATCACTAAAAGAGAATAAAATCATGGCATTTTCAGGTAAATGGATGGAACTGGAGAATATCATGCTAAGTGAAGTAAATCAATCCTAAAAAAACAAAGGCCAAATGTTTTCTCTGATACGTGGATGCTTGGCCTTTCATTTAGCCAAATTTGGATTATAACTGGAACCATCTTCTAAAAGGAATTGCCTAGTTGTGAGAATTTACATGACAGCTAGATAAAACACCTTTATGACTTCCTTTACTACATATTCAACTTTCAAAACTAGGCTATAAGTTAGCAATATTTTAATAGTCAAGGTTTTCATTGATTTTGCCAAGGAACTAAAATTTCAATCCTCTCATATTTATACAAATCTCTTTTGAAACTCCTGTCATCACACATGCCAATCATCTCTAAGCCATTCTTGAAACGTCTTCCTGGTTTAATGCTGCTAGATCCAGAGTTGCCATGGCTTAGCAGTCCTCCAGTATCACCTTTGGCAATTTTTTTTTTTGAAATCCTTATTTTGCAATATATGTAATTTCACTTTGTCAGTGATTTGCATTAGAGTCTGCATGATCAGACAATCACCAGAGTCTGACCACAAAGACATTGGCATCCAGAAGAGGCTGTCCCGTTGAATAGGCATGTGGGTTTTAGAGAAAATAAATTTTAAGTGCTCAGTTAATTCATTCATTAACTCAACAAATATGCATTGAGCACTTACTGTGTTCCAAGCACTCTTCTAGACTGAGGTAACCATGGTCAGTAAAGAGAAAGTCCTTGACGTCATGGAACACATACTGCACTGTGACAGGCAGCGATGTGACAACTGCCAGGAAGACCAACCAAGCAGGCTTCAGAGAGGGTGGGGGAGCCAGCTGGGACGCTCACACAAAGCTTCTCTGAAGAGGTGACACCCGAAATGTTCCCAGTGGAAGCTGGGTAAAGTGAGAGAGTGGCCCCGGGACAGTCTCACGGAAGGCGTTGTTTCTGTCAGCAACCAGTAAGTGGCCTTGGGGCAGGCGTGTTAGAATAGTGGCCACCAACCTTGTTCACACCATGATGCACACAGAAAATGAAGACAGTCTTTGTGAGCCACGCTAAGATAAGCCGATAAGATAAGGGGAAGGGAGATCATTGCGAGCACAGGGAAAAATCATCTTTTCATATTGAAGTAAAATTGCTTAAGCCAAAAAATACCGAAATATTAAATATAGAATCTATAATATACTTCCAAATACAATTTCACAGGTTTTGGTTAAAACTTGAATTCATCTCTAGGGGTTTTCTATCATAATTGATATCCTACGTTAACTTCTAAATAAGATTTTTAAACGATGATCTCTTTATGTTATTACAAGTTGGTATGAAAATAATGTAAAACCATTTCACAGCCATTCAAAAAAATTGAGACCGTTGAAATATTTTCTTTCATCAATCAATGTAACATTGAAAGCTGTTTGTGTTGTGAGAATGGATCCAAGTCCCATCAAACTTGCAGGACAAGCAATTCAAAGTGAGATCAAGCTTTAATAGTGAGACGCGCTCCCTTGGCTAGCGCACTCACCCTGAAGGCGCTGGGTCAAGAGGGCACAGAACTGTCTCCCGCGGGTGAGGACAGGAGCTCCAGGCCACAGGAACCTTCCCTCACAGCCCCTGCCCCCCGCCCCCCAACACCCCACCCACCATCGCCACCAGGCTCCCTCACAGCGCCCCTCCAGCAAGGCCCCAGCTCCTGTAGACAGCGAACGTTCTGTAGGCCGGCCGAGGCGGACACCCAGGTGTTTCCCCTCCTTTCTGACTTTTCGACAGAGTCCCTGGAGAAGCAGGGACTGCAGGACTCAACATGCCAGGCTTCTCCTGGGGCCACGTGGAACTCGAGGTGCTCCGGCTTCCCCGGGCCCCACCTGCCAGCCCGAGGGCACAGGGTGGGAACCTGCGTAAGACAGGAGGAAGGCGGGGGAGTGGAGGGACCCAGTGAACCCTGTGAACAGCATTAGTGAACAGGCTGCACGTGACAGCTTCAGAAATACAGGTACTAGGGAGTCTCCTTGCCATCATTTCTTCACGTCTCTTCCTGGTAGTGCGCTCTTTGAACACAGACTGACAGCCAGTTCATAAAGCTGCCCACCAGGCGGACCTGCGTTTCTCCAGGCCAACAGGCTTCTGACCGTCTCCCTGATTCACTGAGTCCTGAGAACGGTGTCATGCCTAGAGCTATGGGTCAGGTCTTTGGGGCTCTCAGTAGTTCTGACGCCTGTGTCTCCGGGAATGAAGAATGCACGGTTAATTCTCCCAAATCCTTACATTCCAAAAGTCCTTCCTACCAGTAGGTAAGACTACACATGCTCTACAGAAGCTCCAAGAGACTTCCCCTGCAGTAGCCTGATGCCATTCTAGATTCCCCCTTTATCTGGCCTCCTGGTGGATTCCCTAATCAGAATAAATCCTTCCGAGGAGTCCACGATGGTTGTAACATGGTCCCAATGCACACGGGTCACCACTTTAGCTGACTAACTTAATGAAGCATCCATTCTGCACAGGTGACAAAGATCCTGTAACTGACCACAGACAATGAAAATGGACCACAGTCCACCAAAAACAATGTTTGGTATGAAAAGCTGGGGGAGAGAAGATGGCTTTCTTTTCAAACATAGAGGCCATGCACAAAGATAGTAATGGGTAATCAACCCATGGTGTGAATTACTCGAAACAAATATTTTTTTAAAAAACACAAATATTGAAGTCTAAGAAGAACTCTTAGTTTCTATATTGCTGCTAAAATCTGTTTCTCTAAGATAATCCATTTTCAGTACAGTTTCAATCCACCGCACAGAGTCAAAAGTTTTGTTTTACACATATATCTTGCTTGCTGTGCTGACCTTAGGAATCTACAACTGCCTTTCTTGCTCCTTCATTCCATCCCTGTCCAAGATTTCTGATCTATGCACATCCAGGTGCAGCTGGGTAACCTTTCTCTGGATCAGGATATCTTCTCCCTTTGAGTCTAGCTGATCAAAACTGTGCAGGTGGGGAAGAAGACTGCATAAACTCTCACCCCAGTCAAACTGTCTGCCTCAGCATTCCCACTGTGACTCTCTGTCGCTGATGACCCGGGATTGGACAGACTGCCCGGGCTTCGCTCTGTAACTGAGCCGGTTTCTCCTCGTTGCCTGTGCGTGCCCTGTGGGTCTGTGTGTAACACCCTTCCACGCTGTCTTTGTCCTAAGTCATAATGCCTGACATTCAACAGTTGCCCCTTTGTTCTCTTCCGATTTCAGGATCTAATTTTCAACACATACGATCTCTCTTCCTCATGACCATTTGAGAAGTGTGCTTAGTGTGTTTGAAGATGATTATCAAGTACTTAGAGTGTGGCTCCAAGGCACCTGTCCCGGGAAAACTTCTGTGTGGGTTTTGTATCACCCCGTGCCGTCTCTAGGCCCTGACTTGGTACACTGGCTGAAGGGAACACTGGTTCATGCTCGCGGTAAGCCCGCTGAGCAATTCCTGAGTCCCCAGCTCCCTCTTCGGTGCATTCTGCTGGGCCACACAGCCCCTCCCGGCTGCCCCTGCTGCCACTCCCCTCCTGCATGCAGAGCGCCCTCTCGGCTTCAGGGCTGCTGTGGAGTGCACAGTGGTACACCACAGCTGATCTGGCCTTCTTCAAGACCACCGGGCTGGAGGATGAAAACAGAGTCCTGGACTTCTGTCCCGGACATCCTCGACACTCTGCACCGCAACAGATTTCCCAGATGAAACTCAGACACAGCCCTGACCTGTGGCCCACACTGCTCACTGCACTTGACACACCACTCACCTGACCCTAATAGCAACCTTTGAAAGAAGTGTAACAGATGCCCTCACCTTACAGATGAGAAAACTGAGGAAGAGGTTATCTAATTTGGGAAAGTCTCATGGATACTAAGAATGGAAGCAAGATTCCAACTGGGGCAGAGCTTTGCTCTGGAGTCCCTGCACGTAACCACCCCACAGCTGGAGCGTCACAGACGTTACAGGTTAGAAGGGAGGTTGCCTGCTCAGACTGCCCAAGAGCAACGTCACGGGGCATGAATGTAAGGTCTCTGCTTGACCGTCCTCCCAAGGAGTATTCTTCTCTTTAGGAGAAGTGACCATTTTCTGACTTTTCTACTTATTAATAATTAGGAACTCTGTGAAGCTATACTGACTTGTAGATTTATGACCAATAAATATGCAGTAGGAGATATATCAGGAGTTTGTGATTTTCACTATCAAACATTAAACCAAGAAAACTTATTCTAACATTTCTTTATTAAATTATTTATAAACACCCTCAAATGCTCTTCGAATCAGCTTCACCGTCACACTGTCTCAATCAGTAATTAATGAGATGCCAGGCGTGGTGGCACATGTCTGTAATCCCAGTGACTCAGGAGGCTGAGGCAAGAGAATCAAGAGTTCAAAGCCAGCCTCAGCAATTTAGTGAGGCTCTAAATAACTTAGTGAAACCCTGTCTCTAAATAAAATATTTTTTAAAAAGGCTTGGGATGTGGCTCAGTGGTTAAGCACCCCTGGTTTCAATACCTAATACCCTCCCCACCTCAAAAAAAAGAAAATTAATGAGATAAAATTTTGACAATTGTTAACTCAATGTTTGCAAACAAAAAACTTGTTTTTAAACTTCTGAAAATCATACTTTCATGCTCTGGGAGTAAATTACACACAAGGGCTCTCTTGACACATACAGTCTTTTTCCCAATTAAATCTGGTGCTATGGTTGGGAAACTGCTTGTCCTGAGGGGTTCTCAGGGTGGAAGCATGGTCCATGGTGTGGACTGTGAGAGGTGGGGTCTGGTGGGAAATAATTAGGTCACAGGTGCATGGCCCTCCCTCTAAAGGAATCAATCTGCTTCTCAGGAGACCCTGGTTTTTACGACAGAGCAAGGCTGGCCGCACCCTGCTCTCTGACTTCCTATCTCACCATGCATTCTCCTTCCCTCTCAGGAATTCGCGCCTTCATGATGCCATCTGCTATCAGGCCCTCGGCAGAGGGGACCACAGCCAGCACCGTGTTGTTTGGTGCTGTGACCTCAGCTATTTTGTTACAGCAACAGAAAATGGACCGAGACATCTGGGGAGAAGCACATGTCTGATGCCTACAACCACTCAAAAGTCACCGGCAGCATCATGCAGAGAACGGGGCATGAACTTGGAAGCCAGACAGACCTGGGTTCAAGCAGCACTGTGTCTACTTCCTAGTTTAACCTGTGATTCACTCCTCTTCTCTAAGTCCCACTCTACATCCATAAGATGAGGACAGGTGTTTCTACCACCTGGGTTAGTGTGACACCCATGAAGTCATGCATCCAGCATTTACCATGGTGCCAGGGGCCCTAGCGGGTGCTCAGTCACCCTCCCTTTCTCAGCAGGGTGCCAGCAAATGCTTACCAGCCAGCTTTCCAAATGAGAGCCTTGCCTGTGCTGTGTGCAGATTCCCAGGGTACAGACACTCCCACCACGGCTGCCTCCAACCACCTGCCTGGCCCAGAGTTGGAAAGAAGCATGCACAACCATCCCTTGGGAGCCTGCAAAAGCTTCTCTTCCTCCCACCCTCCACCAGATTGCAGCTCAAACACCCCTTCATTGAAGAGTTGCCCCAACTCCCCGACCAGGTCAAGTGTCCCCCTTTTTTTTTTTCCTCACAGCAGTCTGTATGTTTGTCTCAAAATCCTTCTCAAAATTCATAGTCATCAGTCACTTTATCGCAACCATTAGATTGCGAGTGCCATGGAGACAGAACCATACCCATTTTCCTCTCCAGTACATCCCCAGATCCCCAGCATTAACTGAACCGATCAAGCAAACGAGCGATTGAGGAGGAAAGGTAGGTGGATGGGTAAGTGGGTGGGTGGATGGATGGATAGATGGTTGTTTAGAATTTTGTCTCTCTTCCAAACTCTGAGAGGCCACTTCTCTAAATTTTTAACTAGTGCTCAGTTCTTCCCTGAACTCTCTGGAACAAAACTGCTCAAATTCTATTTAGAAGTTAACCATTTTCTGATGGCTGAAGATCACAGCACAGGGGCAGATTTCCTGGATCGGTCATGTGAATTCCAAGGAGTACATCACTCTTCAGGGTTCAGTTCCATCAGTGAATTGGATATTCTGATGCTAACTACTGCTTCAGTTGAGTGAGCGTGGACTCACTGTGCCTCAAAACTTGGCCTCTATAAGCAAGATAAATCCCCAAGGTCTGCTTTGGAACTTGGGTCCACATACCAACTTTGTTTTCTTCTGCATGTTTCATAACACTACTGATATATAATAACTTCTGTCCAAGTTACAAACTAAGATCAAAATTCTCAAGGGCTTGACTCTTCCCGGGAAATTATTTATAACTAGAAATATTTTCTCATAGTCAGAATTAGCACCTCTGCTATGTAGAGATTTACTTTTTTTATGATAATGGATTTTAATTTATGAAAACGATTCAAAGGTATGAGATATTATTACTATTCACTAGGGACCTGTCATGGTTTAGATGCAGTATCCCCCAAAAGCTCACATGTGAGACAATCAATGCAAGAAGGTTTGGACGAGAAATGATTGGGTCATACCCTTAACCTAATCAGAGAATTGATCCCTGATGGGATTAGGTGGGTGGTAACTGGAGGCAGGTGGGGTGTGGCGGGAGAAAATGGTTAATTGGGGGCAGGGCCATGGGTATATATTTGTATCTGGTTCGAGGAGTCTCACTCTGCTTCCTGATCACCCATGAGAGCAGTTTCCCTCTGCCACACTCTTCCACCACGATATTCTGCTTCATCTCAGGCCCCAAGGAATGGACCCGGCCTTCTGTGGACTAAGGCCTCTGAAATTGTGAGCCCTAAATAAACCTTTCCTCCTTTACACTCGTTCTGGGTGGGTCCTTTAGTCACAGCAGCAAGAAAAGCTGCCTAAACCAGCACCTAAGAGGTCTCCTTATTCCTGTCTCCTATGCAATGGGCTTTAACTTATACAAATACAGGAGAAAAGATGTCAAAATTTAAATAGGTGAGGGCTGCAGCTCAATGATAGTGCACGTGCCTAATGTGTGACGCCCTGGGTTCAAGACCTAGCACTGGAAAAATAAAAACTACAAATAACTAACATAAGAGGTCAATTAGGTATGCCTGCAAGTCACCTAGGTAAAAAGTTAAGGGTGACTCATCACATTCATGAGACTTCTTAAATTTTCCATCTGGCACTTCAGAATTCTTTCTGGCAAATTTTTGGATTTTAAACCATTTAGCACAGTTATAAGCAAAGTTTGACCTCAGGCCATGGACTGCCCACCTACGCTTGCAATGCAGCTTAGGATCCAATTTCAGGAATCCTTTAATCTTAATAACAGAGAAATGAGTTCCTCTCAGAGAACGTCAGCCCTAGCTGACTCCTACTGATGAAGTGCTTCTGACAAGGAAGAACCAATCAAGTGCAGCAGGGTGAGCTGATGTGTGTGCAGCTCACGGGGGAGGGGGAGTGCGTGGAAATCCACTCTGGGCCTGGTCTTGGGCATTTATAAGGGATCATTTCAAGCAGAAGCTAACAGTTACAGAGCAGCAACTGCATCTTTCCACTTCCCTGCTTAATAGTGAAAACACAGGGCCAGGGATATAGCTCAGTAGCAGTATGCTTGCCTAGCATGAGAGGCCCTGGTTTTGATCCAGAGCACCACGAAAAAGAAAGAAAGAAAGGAAGGAAGGAAGGAAGGAAGGAAGGAAGGAAGGAAGGAAGGAAGGAAAGAAAATGAAAATAAACTAGCTATAAAAGTCTCTTGCTCAATAATAAAATGTGCTCAAAGCTCAGCATTATAATTATATACTTCTGTTATGTAATTTCTGAAAATTTATCTCCTAGAAAGGAAACCCTTCAAGTGAAAGAATAATCATTTTTTTAAAAAAGGCTAAACTTCAGATACTGTACTTTCTAGTCTAATAATAATACATGTAGTAGGTGAAGAAAAAATTAAGTTCACAGGCATTGCTTCTACTTGGATTACCCTTACGATATATGTTCTAACACATCCACCTTCCAAACTGTGCCACGTGTTGGTATTAGTTAGCTGTTCATTACTGTGACACAAATACACAACGAGAACAACTGAGAGGAGGAAAGATTTGTTTTGGTTCACAGTTTCAGAGGACTGAGTCCATGTTGGCTGGCTTCTTTGGCTCTGGGCCTGATGCGAGGGAGATCATCATGGTGGAGGGCATGGCAGAGGAGATGTACTCAGCTCCTGGCAGACATGAAGGAGGAAGGGAGGGAGGGAAAACAAATGCCTCTAGAGCACACCCCCCGGTGACCTCCTTCCTCCAACTGGGTCCCACAAGCTATCAATAATCTATCCAGCCATCCATGGATTAATCCACCTGTGAGGTCAGAGCCCTCGTAATCTAATCATCACCTAGAAGCCTCATCTCTGAACTTTGTGGAAATGGGACCATGCTTTCAACACCTGAGCTTCGGGAGATATTTCAGATATAAACCATTCAAACTGACTCAAGTCCCCATGAGAACAGTAATCATGGCACCTGCCATTCACTGTGCGGGAGAGATTCAGAAACATACCCACATTTATACTTGCATAGAGTTCATTTGAGCTTATTTTACTTATACCATGCAATATGGTCTCCCCAACCACTCAAGTATTTTCCAAGCACATGAAAGGTGAATAACAGTTCAAAAAGATAGATGTAATGCTCCACGGGCAGTAGCAAAAAGTAATTACAGACAAAAACAGAAGAGGAGAAACCAAGAGGGAAGACCGGGAGAGGCAGATAATCCAGCTAGAAATGCAGAGGCCTCCAGGTCATAAGAAAGAATTAAATGACTCTCAATAACCCTGGAGAACAACACCAATAAAAATACTGTGTGAGTTAACATCAAAAGAACTATGACCTATGTCCCATGGGAGACAAAGTAGTATTACATCCATGAAACAAGAACAGAATGCTATTACAAAAGGAAAAATAGAACAAGAATTAGCTTGCAGAAAATGAAAAACAGGAATGAAATAAAGTTCAGGAATTCTCACAAAAAGATAAAATGGTGAACAAGAGAAAAATTAAGAAAATTAGCATACACATCTAGGAATTGATCATCTAATAAGAGAACTTTCAAAGGAAAAATCAACAAGCAAGATAAAATTATCAAAGAAATAATATCTTTTTCTCCAAAAACCTGAAAACCCAGACTAAAAATGGCTCACTGAGCACTCAACACAATGAATCAAAAAGCCTCAAAGATGAGCATGATGGAGTTCTTTTTAGAATATTAAGTTTAGGTGGCCTGTTGCAAATACCAGTCAAAATCTCATGTATATAAATATGAGCCCAGAGCTAATATTATGTGAAGAAGTGAAGGTTAGAAATATAAATTTGTAGTCATTTATATCGAAAAATATCTGAAGTCAAAATACTGAATAAAATAAAGTATGGAGGCAGAAACGGGGAAAGGAATAGAAAAACAGAGGTCAAAAAGTGGAGAGATTGGGGCTCCAAGAAGAGACAGGAAGGAGGAGAAACAGGTTGGGGAGGAGATGGGAGATGACCAGGTAACTAAGATGTCCCAAGAGACCAGAAAGACAGACCCTGGGGAAGGTAGTGAGGCCACTGTGTCACAGGCCACCAGGATGAAGACAAAGGGTCACAGTGGCCCCCATTACCCACAGCTCTACTTTCTAGGCTTCAATAATCCACAGGCAAATACAACCTGAAAATATTAGATGAAAAACTCCAGAAATAAATAATTCATAAATTTTAAAGAAATTTTATTAAAATATTGTTATATTTGTCCTATTTGGGTTTGTATTATTGTTAATTTCTTCTTGTGCCTAATTGATAAATAATTTATCACAGGTGTGCACATATAGGAAAAACAAGTATACAGTTGGCCCTCTGTGTCCACATGTTCACATCCATGGCTCCAAGTAACTGTGGATCAAAAATACCTAGAAAAATATTGCCTCTCTCCTGATGTGTCCAGGTGTTTTTCCTTATCATCCTTCTTTACACAATACAAGAACTATTTCCACAGCATTTGCCCTGCATTGACTAAGATGGTTGAAAGCATACAGGAGGTTGCATGGGTTATATGCAAAACTATTCCATTTTACTCTGAGAGACGAGCATCCACCGATTTCAATACCTGTAAGGGACTGGTGGGGGCATTTTGGAAACAGTCCCAAGGATACGGAGGGACAACTGCATACAAAGTTAGGTATTATCATGGTTTGAAGCACCCAGGGAACAACTTAGACCAAATGCCCCCAGGATAGGGGCAAGGGGTGCGGCACAGGAGAGAACTTGTGGTTGGACCCCGTGAGATGGAAAGCACTGCCTTGGTAAGAACACACACCTTCCAGAAGCATCAGTTTAACTCAAAGATTAGAGTCGGAGTCGGGTGGGGTGGAGATGCAAGATATTCATCATTGCAGTACTGTTTTGGCACTTAAAAAAAAAAAAGATGGATATTCTTCAGAGCAGAATACAGTATTTATATTGATTTTTTATCAGGAGACTTCAAAGAAATTGAGCCTGTCTTGGGCTCTATTTCCATATGCTCCTCCACTCCCAACCCACACGGAAATGCTTCACTCAGTGCCCAGAGCTGCCCAGACTTTGATGATAATTCGTTAACAGTTCTAGAGCCAGGGTATAGCTCAATGGTAAAGTGCGTGCTTTGCAAGCATGAGGCCCTGGGTTCCATCCCCAGCAAAGCACACACACACACACACACACTTAACTGTTCTGTAGGAAAGCACCAGGAGCCCCACTCAAAACATATGAACATTAGCAAACAGCTCCCCCTGCTGACCCAGTGTCTAAAGAAGCTTTGGAAAATGGATTGACGGACAAGCCAGGACACCTCTGTTGAAGCCTCCTGGAACACTCCCTGGTTCAGCTCACAAGGTTCATCCTGCATTCCCTGGGTTCAATCCCCAGTAACGGGGAGAAAAAAAGTTCATCCCAGTAACCTCCTGTCGCTGTACTAAGGCCCTGCTAAGGGTCTGAGAAAATGATCCACTCTATCTTCCTGAGGAGTCCGCTACAACGTGAGGGAGATAAGTACCTGCCAACTCAAAAGAGGCAGAATCAGTAAATGAACTCACGACGGAATCACTTAAGGCACGATGACTTCAGAGAGGGCCATGTAGTCTGGCTTTTCCTACAGAAAACAAACCATAAAGCTTCTTTTGGGCTGGGTGCAGTAGAGCGCACCTGTAATTCCAGCAGCTCAGGATCACAAGTTCAAAGCCAGCCTCAGCAACTTAGCAAAGCCCGATTCAACTTAGTGAGACCCTGTCTCAAAATAAAATAAAATAAAAAGGGCTGGGGATGTGCTCCATGGTTAAACATCCCTGGGTTCAATCCCTGGTACAAAAAAAAAAAAGACTCTTTTGGGAGTCTTGTCCTTCACATACCAAGACTGGAAAACAGCCCTGACCACCTGCTAACCAGAGACTGAGCATTGCCATGAGCCTGGATGAACGACCCACTGGAATAACCCTCATCTCCACTGGCTTCCGCGCCCCACCCACACCTCTCCAGTAACATCCCGGAACTTCCTACCCTAGTTCAGAGGTCCCTCTGTCCAACAATTTCTTCACAGATTTATTCTTCATCTAAAAAGTATAAAATCTGTGGCTCAGTGGTGGAGCCCTTACCTAGCATGTGAGAGGCACTGGGTTAGATTCTCAGCACCACTTATAAGTTCTATGAACAACTAAAAAAGTGTATTAAAAAAATTTTAAAATACAGAAGCATGGTTTGGTAATTTCTTCAGCCTTGACTCTCTTGTAAAGATTCCTATGTTTGTGTAAATTAATAAAACTTCTGTGCTTCTTTCTTGTTAATCAGCTCTTATATTAATTTGGCTCCTGAAGTCACCCAGAGATCCCATATAAGAAACAAGGGGGCCCAGGCATGGGCAGCACCTGTAATCCCAGTGAGTTGGAGACCGAGGCAGGAGCATACCATGTTCCAGGCCAGCCTTGGAAACTTAGGGAGACCGTGTTTCAAAACAAAAAATAAAAAGGGCCGGGGATGTAGCTCAGTGGTAAAAGTGCTGCTAGCATGTATGAGGCCCTGAGTTCCATCCCCAAGTACCACACAAAAAGAAAGGAAGGGAGAACGGAGAGTAGAGGAGAAAGGGGAGTGAAGGGAATCTCTCCACCCCCTACAAATTCTGCATGTCATTAAATGGGTGTGCTTCCGTTTCTCAACAGAGGACACGGCAGTGCCAGACAAAGATCAGTGGTTATTTCAGATACTACCTCAAAGGACCAAGGACACCTGACTGGGCGGAAAAATGACAGTAGGGCTTCTCCCCAACCTGACCCACACTCCTGCTTTTTATGTTTTATATGTTGATACACCTACTTATATTTTATAGGAGAAAATAATACTCTGCTGAAGGTCTGTAAGCTGCTCAGTTCTACCAACCCTAATAGAAAGGGATTCTACACACAAATCTGAACTCAGTCATCCAGGAGATGCCCAGCAGATGGCTGGATATTCAAGTCTGCAGCTCTTGAGAGACAGGGGTTCTCATGAAGAGAGCACCAGGTGGTGTGGAACACGGTGTTGCTACAATCAGCTCACAACAGCAGTGTGTCCTATGATGTTGTTCTGTGCATTAACTGAAGGCACAAGTCTCTAAAAGCAATTCCAGGAAGGACCAAAATAGCCCAGGGCAAGCAAGATGCCCCTGATGTTCTGAAAGGACTGTACATCCTTTAGAAATCTCCCCTGAACATTATTCTTCTAGAGTGAGCTTTTGGTAAGAGTTCAGCTCCCCACAGGTATGTGGTCAATCAAGGGAACATCTCTCGGCACTCTGACACTCAGTCCTGCCCTCATGGACAGAAACATTTGGACAATTATGAGAACCCAAACTTCTGTCCCATATAGCTGGCTTGCAGTAACTTTAGCCTGGAAGATTCTCTGAACTTACGTTATAGTTGCTTCAACTGGTGAAAAGAAAATGGAAAAAAAAAACCCAAAAATATACAAATGAGGTGTTTTAATTTTGAATGTAGCAGTGTACTTTGCGGGGGAACCCTTTTATATCTTCGAATTGTAGCATGTAGTAATCCTAGGTGATCAAATGAATCAACCTGCTCTTTACTTTGTATAAACCAACACAATGTCCGAAGATACCTACTGAAAATGGACCCGTGAAGCAGGCATATCCCTTCTCTCACAGAGTTTGTACTCAAGTGGAAAGAGGGAAATCACACAAATCTAAACACGTAAACTAAATATGTAGGTACAGATGTGCGGAATGCCTTGAAGGAGGGAGACAGGGACAGAGTGGCCTAATTTAAGCCAGGAGGAGTGTGGCAAGGAAGAGCTCAATGAGAAGGAGAAGTTCAACCCAAGACACTAAGGGCTGCTAACAGCCACTGGATAGAGAGTGGAGGACAGGATACTCCAGGCAGGAGGGAAGCAGGTCCTGAAGTGAAGGGAGACATCACCCTGCTGGGGGGCAAGGACACCGGCAGGAGAGGAGTCCAGAGAGAGAGGCCAGAGAAGCAAAACACAGCAAGGTCGCACGACCGTGTCAGACGTCATCCAGAGCAGGCTTTGCACTCAGACAGGTAACATGGTCTGACTCCTGTTTCTAAAGCACTCCAGGGGACTTCTGAACACCCCATTGCAGGACAAATGACCTGCCTTACTATTCACCCACTTCAAGCACAATACAGTTTGATGCATTTCAGTAAACTTACACAGTTATCAGCCACCACCACAGTCACCCAAAAAAGTCCCCTTGGGGCCATTTCCACTCCTGCTCCCATGCCTGGCCCAAGGCAACCGTAATTGATGTCTATCTCTATATACTATGGTTCTCGTGCTAGAGGCTTGGCCCCCAGTACAGGGGTGTTGAGGGGGCGTCTCGTGGAAGGCTGTTGGGTCATGGAGGCACTGCCCTCGCAGATGGATTAATGCTGTCTCTCAGGAGTAGACCAGGTCTGGTAGGAGTGGCTTAGTTCCCAAGAGAAGGATGCTGTAGAATGAGGTGGCCTTCCTGGTCTCTTGGTTCCTATCAGCATAGGATCTCTCCTCTTCACCGTCCTGCCACTGGGGTGCAATCTGCCCTGAGGCCCTCATCAGAGCCAAGCAGAGGTCAGTGTCATGCTCTTAAACCTCTATAACAGCGAGCTAACAAAACAAAACAAACCTCATTCTTCATAAAGTAGCTAGCCTCATGCATTTTGATATAGCAATAGAAAACTAATGAAAGCATTACAGGGGCTGGGGATGTGGCTCAAGCCGTAGCGTGCTCTCCTGGCACGCGTGCGGCCCGGGTTCAATCCTCAGCACCACATACAAACAAAGATGTTGTGTCCGCCGAGAACTAAAAAATAAATATTAAAATTCTCTCTCTTTAAAAAAAAAAAAAGTATTAAAAAAAAAGAAAGAAAGCATTACAGTTTTGCCCTTTAGAAAGGGAGATTTCTTATAGGTGGAGTCATACACTGCGTAGACTTCTGTGTATGGCTTGTCTGATATTCCACAATGTTCTTGAGGATCATCAGTGTTATTGTATGTACCAGTAGTTTATTTTATTTTTATTACTGAGTAGCAGCATCCCACGCTATGTACATAATACATGCTGTTTATCCTTTCCAAATGATGGACATCTGGACTGTTTCCAGAGGCGGGCTATATGGATAAGGCTATTATGAACATTGTTATGGTTGCTACAAACATTGTTAATAATTTGGATCTAGAAATGTCCCCCCAAAATCTCATGTTTTGAAAGCAGATTCCCCAGAACAGAGAGGTTCAGAGATGGGGCTGTTAAGCAGTGACAAAAGCTGTGACCTTATCGGGAGATTGATCCATTTGATGGGTTAATAATTTGAATGGACTACTGGGGTGGTAACCACAGAAGGTGGGGCCTGGCTGGAGGAAGGCAGTCACTGGGAGCAGGCCCTTGAAGACCACACCTTGTCCATGGCCTGCATCTCTTCCCTGCCTCTCCTTGCCCACTTCCTCTTCTCCCTCCATGGAACTGGCGCGAGCTGAGCAGCTCTCCTCTGCCACACCCTCTGCCCTGATGTTCTCTCTCACCTCAGCCCAGAGCCACGGATTCGGCCAACCATTCGGGAAAACAGTACGGAGATTCCTTCAAAGACTAAAAATGTAACTGGCATATGTTCAGAAATGCCACTGCTAGGTTCATTGTGGCACTATGCACATTAGCTAAGAAATGGAAATAACCTAAATGTGCATCAGCTGATGAATGGATAAAGAAAATGGTGAACATGTACAGAATGGAATACCATTTTGGCCATAAAGAAGAATAAAGTGCTATCCTTTGTGGCAATGTGGATGGAACTGGAGGTCACTATGCTAAGTGCAATGAGCCAGACACAGAAAGACTAGTGCTCTATGTTCTCACTCATTTGGGGAAACCAGAATGTCAATATCATAGAAGAACATGATGGAGACTTGGTCCCCAGTGTGGGGTGTCAGAGTGGTGGCACCAGAAACTAGCACAGGAGGGAGAGGGGAGGGAATGCAAACACATAAGGGACACCCAAACAGAATCAGCTGGGAAGAATCAATTCTGGTTTTCCAAGGCACAGTGGGGCAGCTACCATTCACAGCAATCTATGATGGATTTCAAAATAACCAGAGGAGTACAAAGGTTCTCAACACATGGAAATTCTTAATATTTGAGGACATGGAAGTATTTAATACCCTGATCTGACCACTACACATTATATATGCATATCAGATTACTGTTATAACAATGTAAAATTATTATGTCTGATAAAAAAATAAATTAAAATTTTGCAAGTTATAAAGCTACTGTCCTTTATAGGCAAAATAGGTTCAGTGAAGGTGGAGAAATGACAGGTTTCAGACATATTTTGAAGAGCTAATCTATAGGACTTGGTAATGAACTGGACACACGATGTGAAGAAGGTGTCAAAGATATGCCTGGAAAAAAGAAAGCAAGCAAGCTAGCTCTGCCTGGTTTCCTGGTGCAAGAACAGGCTGGACATATGCATCAGCCTAACAGGAGGGAGACAGGGGAGACTCAGACTGGAGGTCGGGAAAATCAAAAGTTGAGTTTAAGGTAGCTGGGCACCGTAGTGCACACCTGTAATCCCAGCAGCTCAGGAGGCCGAGGCAGGAGGATCGAGAGTTCAAAACCAGCCACAGCAACTTGGTGAGGCCCTAAGCAACTTAGTGTGAACTTGTCTCCAAATAAAATATTAAAAAGGGATGGGGGGCTGGGGATGTGGCTCAAGCGGTAGCGCGCTCGCCTGGCATGCGTGCGGCCCGGGTTCGATCCTCAGCACCACATACAAACAAAGATGTTGTGTCCACCGAGAACTAAAAAATAAATATTAAAAAAAAATTCTCTCTCTCTCTTTCTCTCTCACTCACTCTCTCTTTAAAAAAAAAAAAAAAAAAAAAAGGATGGGGATGTGGCTCAGTGGTGAAGTGCCTCTGGGTTCAATCCCTGGTACCAAAAAAAGTTGAGTTTAAGAACAGAAAGGCAGGAACCAAGCATAATGGCACACACCTGTAATCCCAGGAATTGGGGAGGCCAGCCTAAGCAACTTAGGAAATGAAGTCAGAATGTTGAAAAGTCATCTGCAAAATCTCATAAAAAAAAAAGAAAAGTCATCTGCAGTCCCACCCCATGGCTCTACTTCCCAGTTGGACAGTTTGAGATTAGTAATAACGGGAGCTCTTTGTGCTTCATGAACATGAGCCTTCGCCGGTCATATGTGGTGCACCCTTTTTCTCCCAGGACACCACCTCTGGTCTTACTCTGTTTACGGTACTTTTCACCAGGAAAACATGGGAAGCTTTATGACAGCGCACCTATTCACCTGTTTCTTTGTGGCTTCCAAGTTTGGTATTTTGCTTGTTGCTTCCCCTCCCAACAATCACTAAGGTAAGCTTCTGTTTTGGAGTAGCACATTGGAGGATGGATTTTTAGGCTTCAGCCTCCAAACTATTTAAAATTTATATAATGCATATTATGAGATAGGAATGAGCTTTCTTCTTTTTTTAATAACTGATTTTCTCAGTAGAATTTATTGAATACCTCACTGCATATTCAGGTTGATTTTAAATGCCACCTTTAATATATTAACTTTCCAAAAATAGAAACACCAGTGTGATGGATTTTCTAAAGTTGATCTAAGACATTCTTTTTTTTTTTTTTTCAGTAAGGATAAAAAATACAGTAAGACACTACAGTAATTAGTTCCTGGGAATAAAATCATGGTATCAGCATCTGTGTGCTTATCTTTCCAGCAAGGGGTCAGGAGCCCAGCTCAGAGAGATATGATGTCAAACCATTAGGAAACGGCTGCTTTAAAATGAGGGTGGATTACATCGCATCAGACTCTACTTTCAACTAAAGGAAATCTCGATGGACTCAGATTTGCACGATGATATTGGGGCCCAGGTTTACATTAGCCTCAGCAGCTCTGGGGCTGTGTGAGGCCAAACAGGTAGGTCCAGAACAGACCCTGACCACAGAGGTAAATGCCAAGGAAAGATCAATAAAAGCTGCACGTTCATGTTGTTTCTGAGAGATCTCTTCACAGCGACACGGGAGCCAGACCATGGTCAGTGGTGGAGGAGCAGCCAGCCGACCTCTCCTGCTCATCCTGAAGACTGCCTACCCCAGAGACCTCAACTGGAAGTGTCCATCAGGCAACACGCCAGCAGCACTTTAGGTCTAATGCCTCGTGATCAGGGTCTCAGGTCTGTAAGGAATGGAAAATCGACCTTAAAACATGGAAGAAACCCCTGTACGTCCCACCAGCAAGTGGTGCCAATCAGAAACCAAAATTACTCCAAGCCTTGAGTGTCCCAGAGGCAGGGCATTTCCATGAGACCCTTCACTGAAGCCATGCTACATGAGAGAGGGGCCTCAGACTCAGGCAGAAAAAGGCTTGGGGTCGGTTTCCTTATTTGTTTTTTCCTGTTGCAACATATCTAGTAAAAGAAGAGCTAGGAGTGAGATTAGTTAGTTCTTCTAGGGCTCTCATTCAAACCTGAGAAATTTACTAGAAACATTCCATTCAAAATCCATGATATTAAAATAGCTACCAATTATTGAGCCGCTTTTTGTGTATATCCATCAGCATCCTAAACGTTACCTTGTTCTCGCCAACATTTACAACAACCCTATTAAAAAGTACACCTGTCCACCTTTTGCAGATGAGAAAACCCAGGCCTCAAAGTTAGATGACTTAAAACTCATGTACAACATGGCCACGAGTCAGATCTATGTCCAGCTGACTCAGGGCTCCTGCTCTGAGCTGCTGTGCCATCCAGCCCAGAGCAGGGGAAGGGCAGGAGTGCTGAAGGAACAAGGCAGGCTAGCTCAGCTCAGCGGGCAGTGGCAGAGTGCAGCAAGGAACCCACCATAAATAAGAGCTGATGCAGAGTCCTCTAGAGAGAAATGACGAACCCAGGTATATGAATCTTCCTACAGCTGTGGTGCTTGCTTTAACAAGTCAATTCTTAGTAATTGGATGATTTTTTAGCTTGTTTTCCCCCTCTTATACAACAATAGGCCAGCTCGTTAAAACAGTCTAAGTTGACAACAATTTGGTCAAAATTTTCACCCTCCCACCACAAATGCCTCAATTTAGTTTAAACCATAATTGGAAAATAGATCTTTTTCTTCCCATATTAGAGTGAACACAGAATAAACGTTAGTTTATGTTGGTCCAGACTAGGTTGTTTATTTGAAGCATGCGTTCTTATGTAAACGTGTGTGGCTTGGTGTGTGGTCATGTAAGCAGCAGACACAAGCTGTAGGCGGTAACCAGATCAGCTGAAGCAAGCTTGTCAGTTACAAGGGTCGGTGCAGGAACAACACTCAAGAGTGTACCTGAGACATCTGTCTATGTCTGTATACGCTAGCAGCTGCAGTGGGTAGAAAAAGAAATATTTTGTGAAGGAGAATGGTTTTCAAAACACAAAATGAAATCCAGGACTGTCTATTAGATAAAAATGCAAAGAGGGCGGAGGAAATAAAGCAAAATGTCAAGGCAGATCAGCTTCCATAAAGTAGCTGAGCAATTCCAGGACAAGGCCCTGAGCCGTCAGGATGTAAGTAAATCCCCTATGTAAAGGCAAAGCCCACGAGTACCAGGAGAACGTCTCTGTGCCCTGCTGAGTAGCCCAAACTTGACAAAGAGAAGGAGGTTTGGACGCATACCCCCAAACTGAATCTAGTTACAAGTGATTTCATTAATCCATTGCTTTTCTAAACGAGCCAAATATTCAATTCAAACTATCAAGTCATATCCATTAGTGTCCGAACTCAAACTCTGCTTCCCATCTATAAAAAGTTATATTGAATGATATCTTGGACCAGTCTTGCTCAAAAACTGTATGTCCCTGTAAGTATGAGACTGTAGGAAGAATTGGCACAATAGCAATTACTGAGAGGGGAAATGTCCAAGAAGAATTATTTTACCATAGACTCAGAAGCAAGAACAGGTGGACAGATGTAAGAGTAGACCTAAATCAAAGGCAGTAACAGGTTAAGGGCACTTTGCATTTCCCAGTCCACATGCAGAACACCAGATTCTGTTCTAAGAAACATCCTAACAGTGCTACTGACAAAGGAGAGCGTAACCAGGAAGGGTGGCGAGGATGGTGAGGCGTCAGGATGGCACTGCCACCAGGAGGAGCCTGAAAGGCAGAGAAGGTTCACGGGGACCTCCTAGTGGGGTGCTCCTCCCGCATCCACATGGCTAGAAACTGCCGACGGTCCAAACCACCAAAAGAGGATACAAATGAATGGGTTATCCTTGTTCTCTTAGGAAATCAAGGATGACTTTAGCTTAATCTGTCATGCATGCCATGTACACTTAAGAGGAAAGCATAATTTTAAGGAGAAAGTTTTTATAGCATGCCTGGACTGCAAGGATAGCTCGACATTCACAAATCAATATACGTGGCCCATCACAGCAACCGAATGGGAGATAAAAACCAGTCTGAGCATCTCAATAGCTGCAGGAAACCCGTGGCAGAGTTAAGCATCCTTTGATGACATGAACTTTCAACAAATTAAGAAGACGTGCACCTCTACCCAGTAAAGGCCTCAGCTTTGCTGAGGTCCCTCTGGGACCAGCAAAAGAGAGGAGGTGCTGGACTCTTTCCCTTCACCTCTGAAACAGGATGAGAACAGAGCTGGTTACAAGAAAACTTAAGCAGCCTTTCACCAGCCTGCAGAGTGATCATTTTAAAATGTAACTCTTTAAACTCTCCTGCTTAAAATTCTTCAGTGCCTTCCCATTTTACCCAATACCCTCCTCCATCAACATTTTGGGATAAGTGCAGATCGTTTTTTGGTATTTTGGGGGGTTTTCTTCTTTCTGGCACTGGGGTTTGACTCCAGGGGTGCTCTACCATTAAGCAAGAATCCCAGCCATTTTTTATTTGAGACAAGAACTCGCTGAGTTGCCCAAACTGGCCTTAAACTTGAGATCCTCCTGCCTTAGTCTTCTAGGTAGCTGGGATGACAGGCGTGTGCCACCATGCTCAGCTAGGAACTGGAGTCTTCCTAAGACGTCGGCTGACAGGGAGAACACTCACCAAGTTACAACCTGGGTCTCCTCATTCTTTCCCCTCAAAACCTTCCCATTCCCTCCTCCAAGCTTGTTGGCATCACCCGAGGAACTCAATCCTGCAGGACAGGGCCTCCCCAGCCCCTCTCCGTTCCCACCTGAGAAGCCGAAACCTGGGTGCCCTTCACCAACCGCAGCCCACCTGGGGCAAACACAAGGAATCGACAGCCCCAGGTGGGAACACATCCCCAGAGATCCATGGCTTGGGCTGCAATCTTTATTGACCACTTGAAGCTGCTCATACACGGAGCCTCAGCTTCTTGTAAAATGGTACAGAAGCACGACATGAGGGCTCTTTTGATAATTAAATGTGATGCCTAGCACACGATGAAGTGCTAAATAAATGCCAGCAGTTATTAGTATTAAAATCATAATTCTAGAAGCTAGCGTATCGCCTCTCTTCCCTCCCACATGCAGGAAAATGAAGCACAGATATCAAGTAAGTGATAAAATCCAAGTCAGAAACAAACAGAACAATAACCCTAGTTTCTTCTGTTCTCCTAACTGTGATTGTGTAATAGCGATTGTAGACTCAGTCGGAGATTGTTTCCACCACCCCCTCCCACCCCCTGCCTCCCTCCCACACTCTGGAACTTCCCACCTAGTCCAGGCCCCTCCTTCTCTCCTGGAGGAAAGGGGAGTCTTTAGTGGTAGGGGTGTCTCCAGCATCTGAGACCTCAAGCATGTCCTGCAGCTTCCCAGTCACTACAAATGGCCTGCAATGGAGTCTCTAAATGCTACCTCATCACTCACCCAGCCCCAGATGGCTTCTGTTCTTTCCCAACCCCTCCACTGTCACTGGCTGTGTGTATTGCTGCGGGCACCTGGTGGTAAGCTTGCTACCCCCAGCCCTACCCTCTCTCTCTCTCTCTCTCTCTCTCTCTCTCTCTCTCTCTCTCTCTGTGTGTGTGTGTGTGTGTGTTGTGGGGGGTAACTGCAATTCTTAACCACTGAGCCACATCCCCAGCCCTTTTTGCATTTTATTTAGAGACAGGGTCACACTGAGTTGCTTAGGGCCTTGCTAAATTGCTGAAGCTAGCCTCAAATTTGTGATCCTCCTACCTCAGCCTCCCAAGTCACTGGAATTACAAGTGGTTGCACCACACCCAGCAGCCCCACCCCTTTTTAAGGCAGAGACAGAGCTGTTTCCCAGGATCCTTCAGAGGCTCTCCAGCAGTTCCAGGCTGTCCTCTGCAGATCAGTTCCAGGCATGCCCATCCCATCCCCACAGACACTAAAACCTGGGGATGCTTGTCCCTCATATAAAATGGCATAGTACTTGCAGATAACCCATGTACATTCTCATATGTGTCTTAAATACTCTCCACAAGACTTCTACCTCTGCAACGTAAATAAATGCTTCATATGTAGTTGCCACAATATTGTTCAGAGATAATGACAAAAATATCTATACGTGTTGAGTGCAGGCACAATTTAAAAAAAAAAAAAAAACATTTCTGATCCAGTGTCACTTGTGAAGTCCCCTGATGCAGATGGCTGACTGTATATATTTTTTGCTCATATGAAGCTCCTGACACAGAATTACAGAATTCCCAAATCCCTTATAATTTCCTGAGTGATTAGGAAATGGAGTATATTTTATTATAAAATTTGGTTGTTGTACAGGGCTCCTAAAAGCCCTTGGAATTTCCAAAACTGGGAAAAGACACCTAGGAATGTCTCTGTCATTTTTAAGGAGCCCTCTGCACCACATCTGAGTTTATGCTAATGAGGTAACTTAAGGCCCCTTAGCCTCAAGATGGGGCTGTCACCTGAAAACACAAGTGACTGAGGGTAGAGGTCTGAACTTTCCACTCATCTCCAGGAAAGGGGGCCACACTAGAGAGCAAATGCAGGAGCCACCCTGGGGGGCTCTGGGAGGAGGCGAGCCTAGGAGGCAGGTCACCCCACCCTCTCTTCATCTGTATCTTCTACAACAATGTGAGAAACACGCATCTGCCCAAACCCAAAGGCCCGACCGAGAGACTGAGGACAGCAAACAGGAGGCTTTACTGACAAGCTGAGCAGGCACACCTGGGCTGTGTTATCAGCATTTTATCCCCTGGAGTGCAAGGTCCCTCCCCTCCTCACTGGCTGAGTGAGACCCTGGGTGCACAAGGTCACCGAGGTTGCACTGCCTCCTTTGGGTTATTGAAAGAACTTACCTTTAACTGTCCCACCCCCCTGGGTCCTCTGGGGGCCCGGAAGGCCCTTCTGGGTCGAATGCATGTTGGCACCTCTGTTGCTCAGGCCCCTTCCCCTCACCTCCTGTCAAGGGGCTGTTAACACGCAGGTGTTAGCTGCTGGCAACCATTAGTTCTATTTCCTCTTCTGCTGATTTTCTCACATCCTGAGTAATTTTACATTTAGGGATGAATATTGTGCTCTGAAAATGAATCACTGTACTTTCTATTTCTCACAACAACCTTTACAGTAAGTCAGAAAATACAGATTAAGTCCTTCCCTGAGTTCTGTGAACTGCTCTGGCACATCAAGCAAACCAGAGAGGGTTCTGGGAACCCCGACCTTCGGCCGTCCTGTCAGAATCGGGGAGCAGGCACACCTGGGGCTACAACCTGGGACTTGAATTGGCATCTGAAGCCCTTAACCTGTGGGATCTGACACTATCTCAGGTGGAAAGTGTCAAAGGTGAATTGAATTATTGGTGTAAAAACAAAAGAGAAATTACAATGAAAGTCACACTAAAAGAGCTTTCAAAACAGAGCCAAAGGCTGTGAAGGGGACAGGACTCACACGCCACCCTGGCTGCTGCTAGGAACCTGAGCTTTCGTCACCTCCACCTCTGATCCCAGAAACCACTGGACAATATGTAAGGGTCCGGCGAACGTCGGAGGAAGAGACCACCAAGAGACTGGCTCATGCAACAGCAAAAGGGGTTTATTGAGGATCCAATCCAGCGCGCTGGGGCTCCGTGCTCACTCAAGAAGGGAGAGCAGCTCAGAGCCCCGAGCAGGGCTTGAGCAGTGTTTAAGTACACTTTTTGGGGAGGGCGGGGGCTTTGCATACATCAGAGCAAATCATCATGAGGCGCGGGAAAATTGAACAACAACTCCTAAACATGATTAGTTCATTCATTGGCGGGAACAGGTCAGGCTGGAGTGACAGGTCATTTCTAAACGGGGTACACATTCAAACTGATTGGTTTTAGGGCCTAAAGGACTACATGACCAGTTACACAGAGTCCCTAGTTATTGGACAACCAGGGAGTCAGTGGGAATATTTACTGGGCAATATTTACTGGGAAAATCAAACAACAATTCTTAAACACGATTAGTACATTCATTGGCGGGAACAGGTTGGGCGGGAGTGATAGGTCACTCCTAAGGGGGGGATACATTCAAACTGATTGGTTTGGGCCCTGAATGCCTACGTGCCAGGCTGCACAGGGTCCTAGGTTATTTATCTACTGGACAGTCCCGGCAATTGTTTTAACAGCTACAGGAATTTCAGGTTTTGGGGTGTAGCATAGGAACTTAACAATACCTGGTCCTTTACATTTTAACTCAGGCTTTGCAGCTTAGAAACTTTACGATACCCGGTCTTTTACACTTTAACTTCAATTTCTTTTACTCTTACAAATACATTGTGCCCATGCCGAGAGGTTGCTGGACATTTCCATTCTGCATACCTTCCTTTTCCTCACCTTTGCCCATCACATGGCCCCTGTTCCAGCTGAACATCCAACAGCCCAGCTGCGCTTCCGCTCTCCCAGCCGCCTTTGGAGCACTGATTGACAGCTAGCTGAACCTGTGGCTTCCCGGTGCAACTCCTCAGGCCCCAGGGACAGCCCTTTTCCACGTTTGGATTGATGGACACAGGACACCTAGCTGGCCTGTGCTGGGAACCACTTGGTGTGTGTGTGGGGGATACCTACACGGCAGTCACGAAAGTGTGTGTTGAGAGAGACAGAAGTAGTTGTTTTTCTTTCTTTAAATCCAAAGAATCCATCTCTCCCCCTCTTCCTGAGGCCCAGAAAGCCCACGCTGAGTCTCTGTGGCACCCCGTCCCCAGCTGCGTCCCTCCCTCAGCTCATCTCCAGGTTCCTGGGCGATGCGCTCCCACACAGCATCACCAGCTTGGACAGTGTCCACTTTATGTTTTGCCTAAAGCCCTTACTGCCCCCCACTGCTACTTATTTTTAAAATGGACATGTTTATTTCTGTTTCTCTCCCTGCTCCTCCCTAATCTCAGGGAGAACAGGATCACCTTTCTTCCCCCAGCTAGGTGGCTGATCTGTCCTTGAGTACACAACTACCACAGGAAGGAAGTAATCCAGACTTTAGGGAGGGTACCCCCGGATGTCAGAAATGACTTCCTCCCAATTAACAAGTGAATTTCAACTGCCACAGAGAACACCTGGAATGTGGCCTTTGAATCACTCTTTAAAAGCCCCCTGTTCCTGCTGAGGGGCGGAATCCCAGCCTCTGGGGTGGGGGGGGGAGTCCCCTGTGCTTCTCCTTTGTTGGCAAAGCAATAAACCTTCTTTTTCCTTTTTCTCAGAACCATGTTCTCCCTCATTATTGGATCGGCATTGGGGACAAGGACTGAGCTCTCCTTGGGGGCTCAAGCTAAAACTGTAGTCGTCACAGCCTTCACTGGTCCAGCTCCTCAACACGGAGCCCCTTTCCTCCAGGAGTTTAGTCACCGTGGTGATTTTGTAAAAATCAGTCAGTTTACCTAAGACTGGAGGGACCACCTCACCCAGGGTAGTTCTCCTCCATCTGGTGTCTCCACCCTCTTGCCTCCAGCTCCAGGACTCTCTCAATCTGCTCCCCTACCCTGCCCCTGTGCATCCCTAACTCACAGAATACGACCTCAACCCCTAGTCATAACTGGGACCCAGCTCTGGCCAAGACCAGAGGGTTCCCAGGCAGCCTCCCGGAGGTGGTGGCCCACCTCCCCAGGACACCCAAGGTGGGTGGTGAGGTTGAGATTTTCCTCCTCCCTATTCCTTGCACACCATTTCTCTCCTGAGGTATCACCGCTCTTTCGAGAGCTCTCCTGAACCTGGCACCTGCTGGCTTTACACGCTCGCATTAAGGAAATACATCAAGGAAACTGGCATCATCTCTGTCACCTTCCACGTCCCTGTGAAACACCCTCCTAACTGTAATTTCTAGTCTCTTGAAGCCCCCACTTCAATGAAGACTATTTCCACTTCGTTCAGCTGTCCCTTCTCATGACCACACCTAGAACTCGTCATCCTATAGGAATTGTTCCACTGACTGACTTTCAGTATAACTCCTCTTCCGAATGATAACTCTGGTCTTTCAAGCACCCACTGGTCTTTCAAGCGCCCTCTGTCTCCTAGCAGACAGTCCTTCTACTTCTTTGAGTTTTTGTTTGTTTGTTTATTTTTAGTACCAGGATTGAACCCAGGGGAAATTAACCACTGAGCCACACCCCCAGCCCTTTTTTTTTAAGAGAGAGAGAGAGAGAGAGAATTTTTAATATATTTTTTTTCGGCGGACACAATATCTTTGTTTGTATGTGGTGCTGAGGATCGAACCTGGACCACATGCAGGCTAGGCGAGCACGCTACCGTTTGAGCCACATCCCCAGCCCCCCAGCCCTTTTTTAATACACATTTTATTTAGAGACAGGGTCTCACTGAGTTGCTGAGGACCTCCCTAAAGTGCTAAGGCTGGTTTTGAATCCCGATCCTCCTGCCTCAGACTCCTGAGCCACTGGGATTACAGGCATATGCCACCAAGCCCGGTCCTTCTATTTCTTGATTCTTTCATTTCTCCCAACCTTCTCTGGAACTTTTCTCCTTCTAAACCCAGGATACTCTTACGTGTTTAATCTTATGCACAATTTCTTCATGAACAACCTCATTTCCAGGGCACACTGAAAGGATAGAAGAAATCGAAATTGAAATGTAAAGAACCAGGTTTTGTAAAGTTTCCAAGCTGCACTCAGAACCTGAAATTCCTATGGCAGTTAAGACAATTCCCGGAACTGCCCATTAGATGTGTGTTGAAATCTTCCCTGACCACCTAGTTACTTAACAACCCCTTCCCAGAAACCGTGCAGCTCAGCACGTATACATCTCAGGGCTTCAACCAATCAGTTTGAATGTATACCCCTCCTTAGGACTGACCTATCACCCCCGCCCGACCTGTTCCCGCCAATGAATGTGCTAATCATGTTTTAGAGTTGTTATTTGATTTTCCCACGGTATATGATGATTTGCTAAGGGAGGCTGTGATGTATGTAAAGTCCCTGCCCTCTCTAAAGAATGTATATAAACTCTGCTCAAGTTGTTCTCGGGGCTCTTTGTTCTTTGCTCCTCTGAAGTGAGCTCTGAGCCCCAGCATGCTGGACCCCCAATAAACCCTTTGCTGTTGCATGAGACAGTCTCTTGGTGGTTTTTTCCTCCGACGTTCGCCCGACCTTTTCAACACCTATCTTTACATTCTAGATCAGTTCTACAATTATCTTCTCTCTTCTTACACTGGAACTATAATCGAAATGGATAAAATGATACACACGAAAATGGCACCACTAAAAATCAACAACTGAGCCTTCTACAATGTCTCTTATTCCCTCTTAAATATTATTCTAAACCTCAGCCAAATCTGTCAATTCCCTATCCCCCTTACTTCTACAAAACTAGGTGATCATTATCAAATTCCCACCAAACAGCACTCCAACACCTTTACCTAGATTCAATCTGATCCTCTCCAACCGTCCTCCAATTTCAGAGGGCAAGACATCCCTCATCCCTAACTGCATTCACTACTGCCACCCACACAGTGTGGCCTCCAGCCCTCTCTCTTAGACTACCAACCTTTCCACATCGTTGGTTCTGTTACCTAAGCCTTTTTCTGTTACGGACCAGTTAGAAGTTACTTTGGGTTCGGTAACCATGCTATCTCTGTCACAGTTGTTCAGCTCTGCTGTCACAGCACAAAAGCAGCTACAGATGACACATAACGAGTGTGGCTCTGTTCCAACAAGACTTCATTTGTAGACAGCGAGACCTGAATTTTAAATTTCAAAACACTTTCATTTTTAAAAAAATCATTTAAAAATGTAAAAATCATTCTTAACTCACAAGTGACAAAAACAGGCAGCAGGCTGTATTGCTACCCTCTGCCTTCACTCATCGTGATGGTTCCCAGAGGCTGGGTCTGTTATGGGGCAGACTGCTCAGAAAACATATCAAGTCCATTTTGTCCAAATTGGAGAGTTTTTATTTAGCCGCCGATGACTGCTTCCTGCAAGACCCATAACTGTCTCTGCAAGGAATAGTCCCGAGCCTGAGCATTTCAGGGTATTTAAAGGCAAAAACTGCAAAAACGGCATCCAGGTTGGCATGGCAGCAAGCAAAAGGGGTACAGAGGCTGAATTGAGCCGTTAGCAAAACAATGCAATGGGTACATTGTATTTTCCACAGGACTTTCCATAATCATAAGCAGAAGGGAAGCGAGTCAAAATGACCCTAGTTGAGTACAAGTTAAAGAACGATTATTAACATCTAGACAATCAATCTCTCTTTTTTTTTTTTTAGAATTTTTTTTTTTAAGAGAGAGAGAGAATTTTATTATTTATTTTTTAGTTTTCGGCGGACACAACATCTTTATTTGTATGTGGTGCTGAGGATCGAACCCGGGCCTTTGCACACACGCCAGGCCAGCGTGCTACGGCTTGAGCCACATCTCCAGCCCCGACAATCAATCTCTGACAGGATACATTGTCTGAGAAAAAATGGGCACCAAAGAGAGAACAATTTTACACTGTATAAGAACTGCCATTTTGAGTCACCAAACATGCTGTGCTAAGCAACTGTTGATGGGCACAGAGGTGGGGTGCTCCCATGGGAGAAGCATTTTTATAGGACGTGGAGTCTCAGGGTAAAATGGAGTCTGTTTGGTCACTGCACATATAGTCTGGCCCGTAACAGGCCCAGCAGCAGCTGCCTATAGGAATGTATTAAAAAGGAGAATTTTTCTGACCCACTCCAGACCTGCAGAATCAGGGCAACCAGTCCAGAAGCCAGTGTAGAGCAGGACCTCCAGGTTATTCCAATACACATTCAAGTTTGTGAACTAATGTCCTATGAAGAAGTTCAAGTCCCCCCCCAAAATAGATAAAAATTCCTGACTTTGCATCTCAGACTTTTTCTCTCTTCATCCAGTATTTCTGAAATTATCAATCCTTGGGGCTGGGGCTGGGGCTCAGCGGTAGCGTGCTTGCCTAGCACGTGCGAGGCCCCGGGCTCGAACCTCAGCACCGCATAAAAATAAATAAATAAAACAAAGGTATTGTGTCCAACTACAACTAAAAAATAAATATTAAAAAAAAAAAGAAATTATCATGGGCTGGGGATGTGGCTCGAGCGGTAGCGTGCTCGCCTGGCATGCGTGCGGCCCGGGTTCGATCCTCAGCACCACATACAAACAAAGATGTTGTGTCCGCCGAATACTAAAAAATAAATACTAATAAATATTTTAAAGAAAAAAAGAAATTATCAATCCTTGCTATTTCCATTTTCTCACCACGATTTATCACATTTATAAATTTCTGCACCACCAAGGAGTGTGGCGATTCTACTTTCCATAGAGGGGGGAGGAGCCAAGGGTTCCAACTCCACTTCCCAGTGGTAATGGTCCACTGGAGATCAGGAACAGGATCTTGCTCCCCGGTGTTGAAGAACACACACCCGAGGAAGCAAGTTTTAGAAAGTGGTAGAGACAGACTCCTCTGGAGAGGAGGGGCCCATGGGAGGGGGTGTGGTCTGCTTTCTTATAGACCACAGGATCCCCCTCCCTAATCACTCTCTTCTCTTTCCTGAGTAGGAGCAGGAGCAGGGAGGTTAACTGTTAGCAACCCACAGTGTCCAGGAGCAGGATGGTGGAGGTGACCCTTAGCAACCCATGGTTCTCTCTTTGCCAACCAGGCACCACTGTCTGGACCCATTACTCATCACCTACACTGACTGCCTGACCTTTGCCCCTGCCTGTTTGCTAAGCACAGTGACATATCCTGCCCAGGCGGAGCTGCAGGCGAATTGCTTTTTGGTAAAGAAAGTATGTGGGGGTCAGCACAGTGCATCCATTTATAGAAGGATTCTCTTAACCTCGTGTCCCACCATCCTCATCTATCTGTCCCCAACACTGGGAGGACATGCCTGCCTCCCTTCACTTTCTCTTCATCTCTGGAGATGACAGTGATCTGAAGGGCAAGCCTGGAAGGAAATGGAGCCTGTTCTGCTCCCAGGGTAAGCTGGGGCCCACACAGCACCTTGGTGCAAAGTGTGGTGACTGGAGGGCACCCCATGGAATAGAACAACCCAATCCTGCAAGTGGACAGACCGAGGGCACAGTCCACAGGCATCATTCTGAGCCCTGTTGGTTCAGCTCTGAATGGGTTCACTCCTTTGGTCTCCAAGTTATTACAATCCATTAATTCCTAAAGTCATTGAGCCCCTCAGCCTCAATGAAACCAGAAAATCTCTTTGATAGAAAATGTAAATGGTCACAGGTGGGCCCTGTACGTCCCAAGGCTGCCAGGACAACTGCCCCCAATTTTTCCATTTGCTGACCAACACTGCAAATTTTGTGGGGCATGTTGTCTTGAAATATAAGCATTTAAGTAGTTTAAATTGCGCAGTCTGGCTGGGCACAAAATAACCGAGCCGCCACACCGCCTTGTAGGTTCAAACAGCAACCTTTATTCCCGAACTCTCACCGGCAGTCTACACACACTTCCCGGGAACACACTCCCTCCACCCGGCGCACCGAGAACTCAACGGGAACTCCAAAGTAGCAGGCAGCAGGATCCGCCCTAATTCCAGCAGGATCCACCCTAATCCTGGGGCCGCCCTATTCCCAGCAGGATCCACCCTAATCCCAGAGCCGCCCTAATCCCCGGAGCAGGGTCATCTTTCAACCATTCCCTTTGGCAAAAATGCCAGGTGTCATCTGACTAAACTGTGGCTCTCAACATTAAATATCCATTTTTCCTGTCCTTTAAGATCAGAAATGCAAGAGCTAATGCAGATAGTAATCATGCTACTTTGCTTTTGGAAAAAACGACTGAAAATACAAAGTAGCACTAAGAATGTGCCAAGTCTGAGCTACATTTAAAGTACTGGTGAAATGTCAGAGGAAGTCAGAGAACCAGAGATGTCACATATACCTGTGAGGAATACGCAGCATGTGGATAAGGAGGAAAAGGAATTCCAAGTGAGGGAACAGCATGAGAAAATGGCGGAGTTCAGAAATATTGAGAGTCGGCCAGGTGGGGGTAAGGCCAAGTCCTGCTCTGTGTCCTATTAAGCCCCCGCAGGCTGAGGCAGTTTTCTTCATCCCTTTATCTTTGATGCCTCTAGAACATACAGTGCTCTGAACATAGAAGCAGATTTTCAAATATCTGTTCCACGAAAACGCAAACTATGAAATTACCTTTACTCATGCTTAGTTGAATCCCGGGGCCCACATGACTGTGAGGAGTCCAGCAGATGGAAGCCTTGCTAGTCAGCCAGGGGATTTGCATGTGAGTCTTCATGCATTCCTTGAGGAGTTCATTAGACGATTCAGATTCTGTTCTCCCAATGCTCCTGTACAGAGACAGAGCAAACACAAACTTACTTGCCCCCAAGAGTCTACTTTTTCTACAAAGATATCCTTTCACTTGGACCTCCCTCTCTCCTTACTGTCCTGATGATGGAAATGCTTGTTGCAATCTCAAAAGGAATGAGATATATAAATATAATGGTGGAAGCAAAAATAAATAATAAAAACAATTTTTCTGCAAAATGAAATGGCAATACCTGGAAAACACATGTGAACTGACCAAAAATTACTAGAGTGAAAATGAACTTAACAAAGTTGCTTTCCTAAATACAAGTCAGAATGAATTGAGAATGTATAAAAACAAACAAACAAAACTTACTTACTCCCAACAACTTCTGTAAAGAAAAAAGAATCATAAAAATAGAGTATGTTCACTTCAGAAAATTTGGGACATACTCCAAAATTATAATATTTTAATAAAGACTTTAAACCCTTGTAATCTCACTGACTAATGATATAACGGTATAGCAACAATATTTTCTCATGTACCAAAGAATCAATGAAGGCATGATTTTAATGTGACTTTCTATTAATACACACCTCTGTCTACTTTCCACACTTAAACATTCTTCTATTATTGCACATGTAGACAGTTTCCAAATATTCAATTCACATTTGTAAATACAACTTTATGCACATCTCTAATAATTTCCATACTCAAGGATCCTAAATATAGTCTGACCTATTAAAGACCCTATTCAAGACATAAAAGAAAGCCAGAAAAGATGGACATACCATGTTCATGTGAAACTGCTTAACAGTAAAAATCTATAGGTTGCCGATGAAGAAAGGACACATTATCCAGTGAATGTTTAGGAAAACTGGTGCCTGGAGAAAACCCTGCTCCGGCTCATAAACTGCAAACCATGGTGGATCGCCTACTTCAATCTGTAAGGCAGGGACAAGGGAATCTGGGGACAAGGAAGCCTGGAAGCACACTTTGTGGCCATGGAATACAGGAGCAGTGTGGACTGTCTGAAGAGCACACCATGGCGGGGAGGACTGTGGCTTTAGACATCGGGCACAGGACTGGCCAAGGAGGATGCCGCGGATGGCAGACAGGTGACAGCTGAGAGAAGATATTTATCACCTCCAAAGCTCCGGAATTATTCCACAGAAAATACAGACAATTTCTTTATATCAATAAGTGAAAGGCGATAAATTAACAGAAAACTAAAGGAAGGATGAAATGACCAATCATAGAAGAATCTGAATGTCTCTCTAATCTAAGGAAAAATGCTTAAGCTCCCCAGTAATCAAAAAGCGTAAGTTAAAGTGACAGTGAAATACCACTTCACAAACATCTGAAGGTTCAACAATATCAAGAATTGGTAAGGGCCTGGGGTTGTGGCTCAGTAGCCAAGCACTTGCCTAGCCCATGTGAGGCACTGGGTTAAATCCTAAGCACCACATACAAAAAATAAGCAAATAATATAAAGGTATGCTGTCCAACTACAACTACAAAAAAAAAAAATTAAAAAAAAAGAACTGGTAGGGGCCAGGCACAGTGGTGCACACCTGTAATCCCAGCTGCTTGGGAGGCTGAGGCAGGAGGATTGCTAGTTCAAAACCAGCCTCAGCAACTTAGCAAGGCCATAAGCAACTCTGAAAGACCCTGTCTCTAAATAAAATATAAAAAAGGGCTTGGGGTATGGCTCAGCTGCTAAGAACCCCTGGGTTCAATTATCAGTACCAAAAAGAAAAAGATACAAAAAAAGAATTGGTAGGGATCTTGGGGAAAAGGTGCTCTCAAATACTGCTCATCTAAAACTGAGGTGAGGAAGCCCCCAGGACAGCAAACCCCCATGGCCAGCCCCCTTCACGCGGACTCCACATCCATGGCTGGCCCAACGACGACCCAAAAATATTTTAAAAGAATCATCTTACAGGCTTTTTGTTACCGTCATTATCCCCTAAACAACATATACACGTACATGTGTAGGTCTATATATGCACACACTTAACAACATTTATATAGCATTTACATTATATTAGGTGTTGTAAGTAATCCGGAGATCATTTAGAATATATGGGAGGATGTGTAGGTGACATGCAAATACTGTGACATTTATCTCAGGGACATGAGCATCTGTGGACTTTGGTATCCACAGAGGGTCTTGGAACCAGCTTCCCACAGATAACAAGGGACAGCTATATTTACACAACTAAATATGTCCCAGCAATCCCACTCACTCCTAGGAATGAACCCTAGAGAAGCTTGCATGCAAGTCATTACAGGAATACGAATGAGGGTGTGTGCTTAAGCATTGTTTGCAGTAGCAGGGAGTTGGAAGCAGCTTAGGGGGCTCATGATCAAGGATATAACTTTGTCTCATGTGACAGATGAATTTGGTGGAAAATCAGGCAACAGTCAAAATTAATGAACCTACACATCCAGCTATATGGTTAGTTCTTGAAGACTTAATGTCAAAAGAAAATATATATATATATATATATATATATATATATATGAAACAAAATGTATAGCACAGTACCAATGTAAACTAAGTTGGGTGGGGTTGTAGCTCAGGGTAGAGCACTTGCCTGGCACACGTGAAGCACTGGGTTCAATCCCTAGCACCACATAAAAAAACCAAATAAGCAAAATAAAGGTATTGTGTCCATCTATAACCAAATATATATATTTTAAAAATAAAATACCCTAAGCAGCAGTTCTCAAGGATTCAGGTAGATGCCAAAGAGGGAGATAGAAGAAAGGAGAATTGGGATCAGGAATGAAGAGAAAGGGGGAAGAGGACCCTGTACCCATCTGTGATAACAGAATGTGATTGTGTGATTCTTTCAATTGCTTAGGGGGGAAACTGTGAACTATCTTTGATTTCTTTGTGGTCTATCACACCCCACACTGAATCCATTAGCAAATCCCTCTTATACAAGATCTGTATCCAGTCATTTCTACTCTTTCCTCTCGGGACCACTCTGGGCTTTGTCACTGTTACTGCTGGCCTGGTATTCCAGTCTTTGCCTTTTCACCTGCTCACCTTTGGTCCACTGTCAACGCAGCAACCAGGATGATCCTATGAAACCTAGGTCAGATTGCATCCAGTTCTGCTTAAGATCCTCTGACTTCCTGCCTCATCCAATGAAAGCCAAGGCCTGATGGTCCACAAGGTCATGTGAGTGGGACAATCCTCCCTCCATGCCTCTCTAGCCTCCTCTCCCTACGCTCTCCCCTGCCACCTCCTCATGGCACGGTGCCCACCTACTATCCTGGAACACACCGAGCACACCCTTGATCAGGGGTGTTTGCAGGTGTCTTCCCTTCTGTCTGGAATGTTCTTTCCCTAGAGTTCCAAATAGCATGTTCCCTTACTTCTCGCAGATCTTTATTCAAAAGCTTTAATAAGACCTTCCCTGTGTACTGCTTAAAATTATAATCCTCAAGTAGCAAAACATCTGAACAAGATGAGAAAAAGATCTCAATGCACATCATGCCAAAGAAGTACAGATGGTGAATATGTGTGAAGATGTGGAATGTCATCAGGGCATTGCAATTAAAATGAGACCCCACTATATGCCCTCAGAATGGCTAAAATAAAAATCAAATTAATTTCCATTTTCTTGACCACACCAAATGCTGGAAAGGACACCGGACAAGAGGAACTTTCGTTTATTGCTGGGAGAAGTGCAAAATGGCTCTGCCCCTTTGGAAGACAGTTTGGCAGGTAACTCCAAAACTAAACACACAGAGACCATATGACCCAGCAATGGCTGCTGGTCATTCACACAAATGAGTTGAAGATTTATGTCTACACTAAAACCTACATATGAACGTTTACAGCGACTTTATTCATAACTGCCAAAAACTTGGAAGCAACCAAGATGTCTCTCAATAGGTAAGCGGATAAACAAACTGAGGTCCGTTTGTATAATATGGTAGTATTCAGTGATCAAAAGGAACAAACTATCAAGCCATAAAATGCCATGGAGGAAACTTTAATGCATATTTCCAAATTAAGGAAACCAGTCTGACAGGCTACATCTGAATGATCCAGCTGTATGACACTCTAGAAAAGGCAAAAGTAGAGAAATAGAAAAAAAAGAGAGAGAGAGAGATTGATGGTGGTCAATGGTTAAAAGGAAGGGAGAGGTGACTAGGTAGAGAAAGGGGTTTCAAAGCAGTGAGACTATTCATAGGATATTACAATAGTGGATAATTAACATCATGCATACGGCCAAATCCATAGAACTGTACAACAGGAGAGTGAAGCCAAATGCAAATGGAGGCTTTAGTTAATAATTATGTATCATCATTTATTCACCAATTCCAACAAATGATCCCACTAATTCTAGATATTAATAATATGGACATGGTGTTTGGGGGAGAGAACTACTGCCGCAGTCTGGCTGGGCACAAAATCACGAGCCACCACACAGCTTGTAGATTCAA
This sequence comes from Marmota flaviventris, assembly GCF_047511675.1. Classification (NCBI taxonomy): domain Eukaryota; kingdom Metazoa; phylum Chordata; class Mammalia; order Rodentia; family Sciuridae; genus Marmota; species Marmota flaviventris. The sequence continues at coordinate 104,177,454 of NC_092509.1, read as the reverse complement.
ACAGCAACTCTTTATTCCCGAACTCACACCAGCCGTCTACAATCACGTTCTGGGGAAATCCATGTTCTCTGCCCAAATCCACCCCCACTGGGCTTCTGTCTCCCAAAAAATACTGTCTGAATCCCCTGAGAACTCAAGGGGAACTCAGGCAGCAGGATACGCCCTATTCCTAGCAGGAATAACCTTAAACCTGGAACCACCCTAAACCCGGATTATCCTAAACCGGGAACACCCTAAACCCGGATCCGCCCTGGTCCTTGAGCAAGGTCACCTTAGATGCAATGTCACTGCAAAATGTCCTATTTCCACGAGTCCTTCCACTAAGCAACATGGGGTACGCTGGCAAGGAAATTGTCATACCTACTTGGCTAATGGCTCCCAGCAAACTACCAGAACTCTGTACTTCCTATTTAGAAGTTAAACTTCTCTAAAAAACTCGGTTGATTTTATTTTATTTTTTTTAACTTTTTTGATTTTAAAAAAACTGCCCACTCTCTACACAAATTTTCCCTGTGTCCCTGTGCTACTTGACTTATGTAGCATTTACCATCTAACATGTTTTTTACTGGCTTATTTTGTTACTATCTGGTCTGATACACTACCTCACCCCACTCACCCACCCAAACACAGAGTTAAGTTCCCCTAGAGTAGGAAATTTTTTTTAACATTTTATTTTTATATAATTTAAACTTACAGAAAATTTACAAGACTAGATCAAGGAATTGCTACATATTCTTTGTCTATATTCATCAGTTGTTTTTATTATACCTTTGATCCCATTTGATTTAACTTTCTCCCTCTTTCTCTCTTCTTTCTTCCTCCATGTTTCATGTGTATCTGTCTCTCTATCTGTATACATATGTTCTCTCTATATATCGTATATTTATTATATGTATTATATACATTATGTATGTATATAAGTATAACATGTAACTATCCAAATCTGGAAATACAATGCTTATGTATACTAACATCTATTTAATAATCCATATCAAATATCACCTAATGTGTCTTTTATGGCTTTTTTTTTTTTTTTCCTAATCAGGACCCAATCCTGGATCATGTGCTGTGTTTCAGTAGTAGGAATCTTTAACCTCCTTTAATCTGGAATAGGCCCTCAACCTTTTTTGTTTTCTTCCACCTTGAGTTCTGTAGCTGCCCATAGATTTGGGTTTGTCTGATCATCCCTTATAATTGGACTCAGATCACGCATTCTTGGCAGGACACTGCAGAAGTTGTATGTCCTCCATGTGTCACGTGGAGAGGTAGATGATCCTGGTTTGCTCCAGTGTTAGTGAGGTTATCCTGGAGATTTTGACTAAAGGCACTCAGCAGGTTCCTCAAAAAAGAGAATATCATAGGTTTTGTTGACTGTTTTACGTTTTGAAAACCAAGGACTATGTGGCACATAGGCACTCCAGAAGAATGTGTTGAAAGAATGACTAAGTTCCTTCAACTTTCTGGAGTTGAGAAGATGAAGAGGAAGAAGAGGATGGGGGAAGTAGTTAAGATTGTGGAGACAAGCACAGTGTACACATTTCAGGCTCATGGATACTACCAGGTTACTTAATTCACTGATAATCTCTTCAATGCTCTGAGATTTCTAGGCTCACTGTACTCCTGTCTATTTCATTAAGAGAAACATCCTCCAATGTTTCTCTTAATGAAATAGACTTTGCCTCCCAACAGTAACTCTTTTTAAGATGGTCCCTGTTCTTAAAAGTTTTTTCGACTATTTCAGGAGAAGGTATCCTAAATAATACATTAGAGAAGCCTCTAATTCACAGATTTTTCACTTTCATCATAGTAAGCTTTAGTGGCAAATTCTTAGGTAAAGAGAATCTACTGCGTATCTCAATATTAATAGTCTTGGGTAACTATAAAACAAGGTGTAAAAAAGAAAACATGGCCACACAGCACAAGCAATGTGCTAAGAGAACAGAAAGACTTAAAAACTTAAAAACATCACCCTGAAACCACTTCATGTGATCAGAAAGTAAAAGTGAATTTCGATCGGTTCAGTACCCGACAACGCTTAGCAATAAATGAGAAGGAAAAATGTTGTGAACCATCTGATTTTAAATCACATTTTAAAAGCAAGGTCGAAACTGAAAATCTTAAGCTTCATTCTGAACTCTCTGTATGATTAATAGTTAGATTCTGACCTATATAAACAAGGATGTTTTTCCCCTCCTTTCAACTTTTTAAATTTCATTGAGAGATTTAAATACTGTAAGCTGGCAGCAGCTTTCTCCACCATGGGAAAGAAAGACAGCCTTCATGAGCAGGCACACGAGGAGGTGAGTGAGAACGGGCTCTTTTTTAAACACGCACTTTCAGGCTCACTGCTGCAGTCCAGAAGGGACACAGAATCCATGTGCACTTCTTTCCACACACACCTCTTTTTTTTCCCCTTTAGCAGTGAGGGGGGGTTGAACCCGGGGCCTGAAGTATGCAAGGCACTGAGCTGCATCCCCAGCCTCATTGGGATTTTATTATATAAACAGACGACGACGTACCTGACAGCATTCGACGACTGTTACATGTTTTGCTCTTATTTATAATTTATAATAATGAGATTAGGAAGGAGAAGATCAGGGAAAAGAAAATCAGGGAAGAAGAGATCATGGAGGAGAAGGTCAGGAAAAAGAAGGTTGGAAAAAGAAAAAAACATGTGAGTTCCAAAGCGACGAGGGATGTAGTTGAAGCATCAAGTGAACACCTGTTACAGCTGCTAGAACAAATGACCACAAACTGTGGCTTAAAACAACACAGACTGACTCTCTTACGGAGACCAGAAAGCCTGAGTCAGTTTCACTGGTATGAAATCAAGGCCGGGGTACAGCTCCCTCTGAGGCTCCAGGGGACAATCCGTCAATCTGTGGCCCTGTCTCCCTCCTCCCCTGAGTTTCTGGCTTGGGGTCCCCTTCTTTGCCTCCAAAGCCAAAACTGCAGCCTCTTGCTTCACTCCTCACATCGCTGCCTTCTCTACTGTCAAATCTTCCTTTACAATCACATCTGTGATTCCATTTGGGGCCCACCTGACAGACTGGGCTAAGCTGCCGTGCCTAGGAGGATAGAGTTTGTTAAATGCACTTTTTGTATGCATGGCGCTGGGATTGAACCCCTGGAGCCTTGCTCATGCTAGGCTTGCACTCGACCACTGAGCTACATCCTCAGCCCCTAAACTCACTTTTTTGGGGGGTACTGGGGATGGAACTGAGGCACACTCACCCACTGAGCCACATCCCCAGCCCTATTTTGTATTTTATTTAGAGACAGGGTCTCACTGGGTTGCTTAGTGCCTTGCTTTTGCTAAGGCTGGCTTTGAATTCACCATCCTCCTTCTCAGCCTCCCCAGCCACTGGGATTATAGGTGTGCACCACCACGTCTGGCCTAAACTCACTTTTTTTAAAAAATGTGGTGCTGAGGATTGAACTCAGTACCTTACATGTGATAGGCAAGCACTCTACCACTGAGCTGCAACCCCAGCCCCCTAAACTCACTTTTGATTTAAGATGTCTTCAACATAATGGGTTCATTTGGATGTAATGCCAATGTAAATTAAGGAACCTCTGTATCACATTATATGGCAAAGGGGTTTTTGCATGTGTGCTTAGGGGTCTCGACTTGAGGAAATTAGCATGGGTTATTTATGAATTATTTTATAGGGTAATGCAATCCTTTTTGTCTAACATAAAAAACTAGTTAATTTTTTAAATTGTGTAAATTTTGGATCTAAGTTCCCATTTTGTCAATGTTTCTTCATGCCCCTTCAAATAAATTAATGTTTGAATGATAAAAAGTTTTTTTAAAAGGGAGTAAGGGAATTGGGGGTGTGGCTCAGTGGTAAAGCACTTGCCTAGCCTAGCATGTGCAAGGCCCTGGGTTCAATTCCCAGCACTGCCAAAAAAAAAATAATAATAATGTATAAGCTTGCAAGCCACACACACACACACACACACACACACACACACACTTACTTTTAAAATTTTCCATTGATATGGTCAAAAGAAGAATCCATTTAAGTTTATACGTCATTTAGGAGAAATATCATCTGAGAATGGATATAGTTCATACTGGATGATATCTGGCCTGAACGAGTGAGTTCATTTCAACCAACACTCTTTGATTTCTACTATTCAATTTTCTATGCTTCTCCTCTCTAAAGCTGAATCCTTTTTAAAAATTCTAGGCAGCACTGTCTTTTCTGGGGTTGATCCTTCTTTTAGTGAATATTTAGGGAATAAAACCTTCCCATATCTTGTCATCAGAATCACCCAATGAAAGGAACACATCCATGCTCTCTGCCAGCTCAGACAGAGCCAGAGGGAGCCATGTTTCACACCTGGAGGGGGCTGTCGATCCCAGAACAGCCCCGTGGTTTCCACTGAATGGGGCAGATAATGAAGGACCTCTCACTTCCAGGAATCTTCCTTAGTACATTTTCCCGAACAATAAATAAAATCAACTCCTGGCTTCCCTGTCAGATGCAAGCACCGCCCGATGGTTCCAGCACACCATCTTGATGCACCAGCAGCCCACTGGAAGCACACCACACCCTCCTCGTGTTCTCACCTCCCACTCCCTTCTGAGGGATGAAACACTAAAGAAAGTGAACAAGTGGGTAAGCCAATTTAAGAAATTGTGGGTGAAGTCTGAAACCTGTGTGGGGATACAAAATCTCCCAAGCTTCCAGACCACAAGCCCATGGAATAGTTTGCTCTCACATGAACAGGCCTGGCCCGGAGGACTTCTGCTCATCAGTTTACACTTAACTATATCGTCAACTGTACCATCAGTTCTCCTTCCCCATGCGTACTCGCATATCTCAGTTTTTAGGAAAGAGGTGGACATTACTTTGCAAAGTAATTGAATTCCAGGAAGATTTGCTTGTAAATTATATTTTTATAGATAAGAGCATAGCTGAAATAAACCATTAACCCTAACAATCTACAAAAATCTTACATAGAATTTAAACAATCACCAATAAGTACTGTCATCTCTTGCTACCCTTGGGGGATTGGTTCCAGGACACCACCACCCCCGCCCCCCCCACCCCCCCGCAAGGAATACCACAATCTGCAGATGGTCAAGTCCCTTATATAAAATGGTGCCATCTTCCCATATAACCCACGCATATCCTCCCATATACTTTAAATCAACACCAAACTTTTTACGATATTCAGCATTTTGCAAATGCTGTATAAATAGCCATTATAGAGTTTTGTTTAAGGAACAATGAAAATTTTAAAATTCTGTATGTGTGCCATACTAATGCAATTTTTTTCTCCCAATATTTTCAATTCCAAATTGGCTGAACCCATGGTTGCAGAAACTATAGGTATGGAGAGGCAACAGTGTTTAAACAGGTCTAGCTGGTGCTTTGTAATCTGCTCTCTGAAAATACATCTATATTTGTCTACTTCTTTATTATCTATTTCTGACACCAGAATGAAAGCTCACACCTCAGGGACACATCTGTCTTTTCCTCTGCTTTATACACTGTCTAGAACATAATAGCAGCTCAATAAATGTTAGTGAATGAATAAAAATGCACCATCAAGTGTCTGTACATTTTTTTCTCCCTCCATAAAGCCACCTGGGAATATCTCTCATCATAAAATCTTGTGCTGCTTTTCCCTGACTCACTATACTATTGTTTTAAGGCGATTAAGCAGCAGTTCACTAGCAAATTGCCTGAAAGATAATCCCAGGACTCTAGTTTGCTTATGTCATCAAACTTATTCCTTGGAGTTCTCACATTATTCCCTTGATACAAATCTAAAACATTCACCAGAAATGAGTTTGGACTAACTGATGACTCTTGGAAGTTTTTACGTTAGTTACAATGTTACCCAGAACCAATAGCTACTCTGACATGGAATGAGTTTCCCTCACTTGTGCATCAGCAGGTGCACAGAAGCGCTGAGCCAAGCTTGTCATTCTTGACAGCAGAGCCCAAGAGGGATTGTCCTAAGATACGGTTGGCCTGGAAAGGGAATTAGACAATCTTAGCCTATGGCTTTCATCCTCCGTCTGCCTGCACAGTGGTTCACAGGAGCAGGAGCAGCTCTGACAGATGAGGGCTCACAGAACTGGCGTTTATGTACCTAACCTGCTTATAAGCACGACACTTCTTCCTGTCATCAATGATTCTCCTGCCCCCAATCTAGGAAGTGATTTCTAGACTTACTGGATTATGAGAATCATCTAATTATTTTTAAATGCAGCTTCAAAAGAACTTACTGAAATGATCACAGCAGCGTAAAAATACATGCTGAACCTCCTGAAAATCATGCAATGCAATAAGGAATACAACAATGAAACACAAAAACAGCTGGTTTGCACACCAATGCTCACAGCAGCATGATCCACAATACCCCCCAAAATGGGAACAACTCAAGTAGCCAGAAACACACAAACGGATACACAAAATGTGGCTTGTATATATAATGGAAGCTTATTCAGCCTTAAAAAGAAAGGCCATTCTGATACAGGCAACAGCATGGATAAACTTTAAAGGCATTTTACTAAATGACATTATCATTTTTTGTCCATACAAACCTCGCCTCTTGGTTATTCCCTTTTCATCTTTATATTCTCTCCCATTCTATTTAACTCCTACTATACACACTCATGTTTAATGATATTTTTTGTTGGGATGTGTTCTTATGAAAGGTGCATCTATTTTTAATTAAATGGTAGAGTGTCACATATTCCTTTCTTTTTTTACTAGACATTTACGGTCTTAAAATGTATCTATAGGCTGCAAGTATATGTAATCTGCTATTGCAAGTACTAGATAGTAGCAAAGAGTGTGCATCCACCACATCCTGCCACTCACTCAAACAAGCATCCAGTGATGAACACAGTCGATACAGGTCCTCATCACTATGTCAAAAAAAAAGCAAACATTCCTTTCTGTGTCCTTAGATTAAATACATAGTGCCAGGTTGTTCTCCAAAGTGGCTGCAGCAGTCCACACTCTCACCAGCGATACAGTCCTATTCCCAAGGAGCATGACTGAAGAAGCATGGAACTGGAAGAAGACTGTTGAGGTCACTGAGTCCAGTCTGCTCATTTTCAAACAAGGAAACTGAAGACCAGGGGCTGGGGGTGTAGCTCAGTAGGAAGGCACTTGCCTGGCATGCATAAGACCCAGGATTCCATCCTCAGCACTGCAAAATAATAATAATAATAAAAAAATCTTAGGAAAGTGACTTGCTCATAGGAAGCAGATCTTGGGCTCCCTTTGCAGCAGCAGCAACCTCACCACATGCTAAGCACACATTCAACAAAGTGTGCTAAATTTATGTTTGAACAAAGAACAAGGGGGTATTATCACTAGGTACATTCTAGATGTGCATCTGCAACAGGCATTGTGCACCGAGTATTTGCTCCCACCACATTCACATGTGATGGTATTGGGAGGTGGACTGCCAGGAGGTGGTTAGGTTTACATGAGGTCACGGGGGCCTCCCTGATTCTATTAGTGCCTTATAAGAAGAGATGTGACGCGTCTCTCTGTCTCTGTCTCTCTCCAAGCTGGGGAAGAAGCTCTCGCCAGGAACTGAATTGGCCGGCACCCTGATCTTGTGCTTCTGGCCTCCAGAACTGTGAGAAGCAACTGTCTGTGGTTTCAGCCCCACTTCAGTATTGTATTTTAGCAGGCAGAGCCAACCAAGACAGAAGGTTCATCCAAAGAAAGATTTCTAAAAGTGGGTGAAGCAAAAATATGGTGTAGAGTGTGTCATGGAGAAAAACCTTTTAAAAACATTTTGCTGTGAAAATTTTTAAAAATTCATGAAATGAGAAAATTCAATGAATCCCATGTACCCACGGCCAACTCTAAATAATTACCAACATTCTGCCATCTTATTACTGTGTTTCCCCTCATTTTTTTCCTTTTGCTTTGGTTTGATTTGATAGAATATCTTAAAAGTGAAATCAAGACATTATATCATTTTGCCTATAAATATTTCCACAAGTAGCTGTAAGAGATGGAGCCTTTTTAAACATTAACAACAGTAACTTCATTGATGCCCATAAGATTAACCACAAGCCTTTAAGTACCCCAATGACTAGCCAGGAGAAATGACTTCATGAGAATAGACACTAATGGATCAAGTTCTCAAGTGACCATCTTTCAAAAAGGCTAACAATTAAAAAGAAAAGAATTTCAAAACTGAAAAATGCAATCTCATTTTTATTGGTATTTCTCTGCAAATACAAATCTGGGTGCTCGAATTCCAGAAAAGGATAAAAATAGGCTATGAATCAAAACTGTTGATCATAGCCTGTTATTTTTAGTTATCTGTTTCTTCCTGATATTTTAACTCAGCATCGGTTTAATAATTTTTTTCAGAGAAAAATGTTTCATATCAGTCATGAAAAAAAAAATTGACAGGATAAATTTAAAACTAAGGGGGCGGGGGCATCAGAACCTGAATCCATGCCTTTCCATGAGATGCTTAATCACCCATAAAGTCCTGTGTTAACAGCCTATCCTATGACTCAGTCATCTGCCACAGTACAGAGCACCCTCAAAAAACAAACCTCACACCTATAAATGCAAAAGTTGCAAAGCATAATTGACAGTTGAGCAACAGGTCACAGTACCCTCCGTACTAAAAGCAGACACTAACAACAGAAATTTGAGAAAACTTTAGCTTGTAAAACATTTAGTTTTAGAATGTGCTTTGAATCAAAGTAAAGTACCAATGTTTTTATTTCCACTGAATGTTTAGAAAGACTCTTCTATATACAACAGATACTCAATAATATTTGCTGATTGGATTTAATGTTCGAACCAACATTTTCCAACATAGCAACCATTAAATTCCTAATTACACAAAATGCAATGAATACTTATTATCACACATCTCCAAATTGTGTGAGAGGGGACACCCACTGTTCCTATTCCACCACCATTCCCAGTTTCCATGGAAGCCAGAGGACTGCCCACAGGATAGGTGACAACAGAGCCACTCTGCACAGGAAGGTACCTATCAACACTTTCTATTTGCACATCAGTAAAGGAATGATAGTTCTGGATGAACAGTATGCTTGATAAATTATCTACCAGGCAAATTTTTTTTTTTTGAGTACCAGGGATTGAGATCAAGGGCACTTAACCACTGAGCCACATACCCAGCCCTATTTGTATTTTATTTAAAGACAGGGTCTCACTGAGTTGCTTAGAACCTCGCTTTTGCTGAGGCTGGCTTTGAACTCACAATCCTTCTGCCTCAGGCTCAGGAGCCACTGGGATTACAGGCGTGCACCACCACACCCAGCTTCTGCCAAGCAATTATATTTCACCCTTTCCTGGCCTGGAATTCCGCAGGCCCAAGTAGTTTTGTAAGGGTAAAAGAAATTGAAGTTAAAGCGTAAAAGTTAAAGGGTAAAAGACCGGGTGTTGTAAAGTTTCTAAGCTGCAAGGTCTGAGTTAAAATGTAAAGGATTAGGTATTGTTAGGTTTCTATGCTACCTGCAAAACCTGAAATTTCTGTAGCTGTTAAGACAATGCTTGGAACTGCCCAGTAAATATTTCCCCTGACTATTTGGTTGTTTAATAAGGGCTCTGTGTGGTCGCACGTAGGCATTGCAGGGCCTGAACCAATCAGTTTAAATGTAACCCCCTCCTTAGGAATGACCTATCACTCCAGCCTGACCTGTTCCCGCCAATGAATGAACTAATCATGTTTAGGAGTTGTTGTTCAATTTTCCCGCGCCTCATGATGATTTGTTCTGATGTATACAAAGCCCTCCGCCCTCCCCAAAAAGTGTACTTAAGCAGTGCTCAGCCCCTGCTCGGGGCTCTGGGCTGCTTTCCCTTCTTGAGTGGGCATGGAGCCCCAGCATGCTGGTTCAATAAATCCCCCTTCTGCCAATTGCATGAGTGGTCACTTGGTGGTCTCTTTCTCCGACGTTTCGCGGGACCCTTACAGTTTATGCTATCCTGTCTGTGTCTGATCACACACCAGCTTGTATACAAGCACATTCCATCAGCACACTAATTTTTCTACCAGCCCAACTTCATTCCCAAAGCATCAGCATGCATAAAGCATCACTCGGCCCTCTCCACAGAGCCTTACGCTGCATTTTGCAAGCAGATGACATGGGCAAATAAATTCATATTATCCACAGGCAAAAATCAAACAAATAAGAGATTGACTCAGCTTTCCCTATGTCACTTTTGTGAACAGGGACAGTACCTTTGGAATGTTTGCACATCGGAATCTCATGAACAATGGTTTGAAAAGACAAGATCTAAGGACCACCCCACACCCTTATCAGAAATTCTGGAGGGTGGGGTCAATGAACCCATTTTTTCTTTTTTCCCAGAGACACACAAGACAGTTTATTTATCAGAGCTGACAAATAAAGGCACATCCCTCCATAGTGGAGAGAGGCAGAAACCATCATCTTAACAGTTCCTCAGATGCCATTTCTTTCAGCAAGGTAGAGGATCCCTGCCGGGCAGACTAGGAACAGCTCTCTAGGTAGAGAGATTCTACGTGTATGTTTGATCATTCATATAACAAATGAGGCAAAACTGGAAACTACAACTCAATCAACCCAGACCCTGCCCCAGGTCTGTGGATCTATGTAGCTTCTAAGCAGCACGAACCTCATGTCATCTAGGCAGGGTGGATCCTGGCTCCACTCCACCCCTGAGCAGCCAGGAATGACCCCACTCTGCCGAGAAATGGTGATTAAAAGAACTTCGCCTTGTTTATCCCTTGACTTGTAAAGAGACTGAAATCATAGCCCTAGCCCCACAGAAATGTTTCCTGGCACTAATACACTGTTAAAATAATTAATCAGAAGGCCATTAGCTGAGAAAGCTCCAGCACCTTGAGTTCCTGCATAAGCAAGCTGAAGCCCAATTCAACATAAATAGGAAAATGAAATTAAGCTCAGAAAATGAAACTTAAGCTCAGTTGATTGGAAGACACTGACTCTAGCTAGAGACTTTGCCAAGCAACCTCTTCCATGTTAATGGAACATTTTCTTGGTTTTGCTTGCTCGAATGGCTTATGGAAGTTTTCCCCTGGTGCACCTCTGTGGAGCGCGGGGCCGACTGCAGTCTGGTGCCGCCTGACTCACGAATCACTGAATGCTCAAATAAACTTGTTAAAATTTTAATGTGCCTGTTTATCTTTTAACAGTAGTAACTAAAGTAAAAATAGACCTACCAGATGATTCAGCTGTCCTACTTCTAGGTGTATGACCAAAGCAAACGAAAGCAGCACATCAGACTCCTGCACTTCCGTGGTTGCCGAGGCACTGTTCACGTTGGCCAAGATGTGCAATTGACCTAGGCGCCCCCGACACAATGTAATGTCGTTCAGCCATAAGAAAGAAATCCTGCAAAAAAATTAAAAATATATTTTAAAAAAGAATGAAATCCTGTCCTTTGCAGCAAAAAGGATGGACCTAGAAGACACTGTGTTAAGTAAACCGAGCCAGAAACAGAAAGGTAAATACTGCATGTTCTCTCTCATGTGGAAGCAAAAGAAAGTTGAGTGGAACAGAGACTAGTGGCCACCAGAAGCTGGGAAGGGTTCTGGGGCATGAAAGGAGGTCAGATGATGGGTACCAAGACACAGTTAGAAGGAACAAGTAGTGGGGTTCTGAAGGCAAACAGATTGAGGTAGGAACTCAGGGGTACAAGGAGGGCAAGGAGTCTCAAGAGAGAAGTGCCCACAAGCCATGAGAATACAGAACAAAGGTGAGCAACCAGCCATGTCCTTGCATCTTGCCTACAGCTTGTCAGTTGGCTGAAGAAACAAGAGAGCCATAAGATGACCACAAGGCATCTGGAGAAAACACTGCCACAGGGTCTGGTGACGACTTTGGTGACAGGGAAATGCCCTAGCCTCATTACAACAGTAAGACTCAGCCCTGGGTGGAGACTGAAGGCGTCGATGGGCACGCAACCTAGGAAGCAGCCCGATCCACACAGACAGGGCATGGGCAGGTGCAAGGAAAACGGCGCGGAATTGCGTAACGCCGCCCGCCTCACTCCAGCACAGCCCCCTGCTGCTGCTCCCTGTATGGGCGTCCAGCCCCAGACCAAGGTGAGGCGACCCACTTCCTCTCAAGATCACCTGCACTCCATTCTCAAGTGTGTGCTGTTCCTTTATTAAGAAATCTCCTGCTTTGCCCCTAGTGCCTAATGCATCTTAGATTCCTTTCTGTAACATGGACAAGAACCTGGAAGGTCACAGTAGAGGCCTCCTCCGCGGTTGGAGAGCTGCTTGGACCCCCACGCGGTGACAAGATGATTGTAGTTCACAACAACTGATTAGGTATTTTACGAATGACCTAGAAGAAAAGAGCTCAGAGGCTGCAAATAAACAACCAAGAGAGGGAAATGAGCATTCCACTAATTGACCGGTACGTGCTGTATCCACGTGTTGAAATATCACACTGAGCAACCTTCAGATGTGCAATTGATACTTGTTAATAAAAAGTGTTCTAATTAAAACAATAGTCACTACTTATTTGACTACTACATACTTTGTTATAGGCAGAGTAAAGGATTAAAAATGATAACAAGGTTTGATATACTTTACATTCAATGACAGAAAAACAAAAAGATGTACCCTATCCTGTGCTAGGAATTTGGTCCAAATCACTTCATCACTCTTCAAAGCAATTCTGTAAGGAGGAAATGAAGAAAAGGAGGCTCAGAAGTGAAAGCCACTAAAGGTGGCAGAATTTGGATTCGAGCTTTCTTTCTGACTTGGGAATCCCAACTATTGCCACTAACCTACTCTGCAGGTGCAGTGGAGGTTACTGTCCCTCCATTCAGCATCCACTCAAGGAGTATGTGACACACACTGGCCATGCCCCAGGTGCTCGCACAGACAGAGAGCACACACGGTCTCCGTCTTCACACAGCTTCGGCTTTCACTGGGAAGTCAGAAACCCAATAGTGAGAGCAACGAGCACGCTGGAGGAGAGCCGCAGGACGTTACAGATGGAAGCCGGTCACCAGCAACTCACTTGGGCCTGTCAAGGAGGAAATTCCCTGAATACTTGTTAAAGATGGTGAGGCAGGCCATGGGGATAGGTACGGGGACCCTTGCAATGTCAAACAGCATGGGGGAGAGAGACTAGACTCCATTCAGATGCCCAACAGGGAAAAGTGCAGACTCCTAACCAAGGATCAAGGGCGGGCGGGCAGCAGATGGAAACTGACTGAGAGGAAACATCAAGGAAAGGGGGATTTCTGCTGAACCACCTTGATAGGACCCCTGAGCTGCTGAAGGCAGGCCACGGGGACAAGATATGGTGGTCATATATCCAAGGGGGAGGGGCTTTGCTAAACTGAGAGGGATTCTTGCTCAAATTGATTTTACAAGGCAGAGAGGGAAGCCCAAGGTCAAGTCTATTCAAGCAGTGGACGCAGAACTTGACCAAAGTTTTGGTGAAAGAAAACAGTCAGCTAAGTCTAAGGATTCAGGGGGTAGTTGTATTGTAAAGCCAGCATCCTTCAACATAAGGATTGCCATACCAATTATAGATTTTATGGGGGTTAAGAGATATGGCGTATAGAAAGCACAGAACAAAGAAAAAGCAAGCAGTCGATAAACATTAACTATCAATTATTAAAATATTAATATTAAAGAAGTATTAAATGAAAATAGGCCAATCAAATATCAGTCCTGAAGAAAATTCAAGGTGGAAAAGAGCAAGCGAGGCAAAGCCAAGAGCACAGCAAAGGCTCAGAGGCCGCAGACAAGGCCTCACATGATTTGGTTTTAGGGTTCACCCACACCCAGGCTGGCAGACACTCCAGGCCTTTGAGCAAAAATCCCTGTCATTATTTAGAGGTAACTGAAATACATTTAAGGCAAGAAAGAACCTTTCTGGGTTTGAATTTTAAGATTATCCTAAGGGAGGGTAGAGAGAATTTCCGTTTTTACTTCGTGTTTGTGTGTGTGTGTGTGTGTGTGTGTGTGAGAGAGAGAGAGAGAGAGAGAGAGAGAGAGCACAGCTTCTATAATTTGAAAATAATACACTTACTGATGGATATTATCATTTTCATTGTGTTAGTTTCACAGTTGTACACATGTGTCAAAATCTATCAACTCTATCTATCAACTCAAAATCTATCAACTCAAAATCTATCAACAAGTTGTACACTTTAAACATATGCAGCCTATGGAACATCAAATATACCTCAATAAGTCCATTAAACATGATAAAATTATAAGAAGAAAGTCACTTTGATAGAGATAAAGGTAAAGACAGGAAGACAATCAAGCAGCCACCCAAACAGTTAACTTGAATGACAGACCTTGGTGACCTGGAGTAAAACGGTGGCAACTGGAATGGAAACAAGGACTTGAGAAGCTACGGGATCCGGAGGCTGCTCAGGGAGCGCGGAGCCAGGGTTTTCCAGATTGCTGTCTGGAGTCACCTGGGTAGAGGACAGCACTGCAGGCTGAGTTCCCCGTGGGACAGAGGGAACTTCACAGTGCTCTGAGGTCCAAGGGGAGAGAGGGAAGCAGTGTGACACAGAAGCGGGTATGGGATGCTGTCCCAGGAAGGTCTCGGCCCACCCCACGTGGAGCTCTGAAACCCTTCAGAATGCTCCTCAGAGGGGTGAGAGCCCGGCAGCCTCACTCCCACACAGATCAGTCTCTGTTCAGAGCATGCCTCTGGGGGCAGCCGTGACCTTGGGCAGCTGTCTTTGGCTGAGGCTGTCTCCAGAGGTGCCCCAGCTGAGGGCCATTCCTAGTAACATCAGCCACTCCTTCACAGAGGGACAGCTACCTGGGCAGCACAGCAGTGTCCCACCCCTGAGACAGGAACACTGATTCTCAGGTTGCATGGTTCAGGTTCTAAAGGTGCCAGGCAGGCTCTGTGCTAGTGTGCTAGTGTCTGAGACCTACGGAGGTGCTTCAGAAACCTGACGTCGCAAGAATAACTCTTCAATTTCTTAAAATGGTAGAGAGGAGGTTTCTGCAGATATAAAAAAGGACATGAGGAAGACGGCCCTGCTTTCTGCTGTCCACCCTGATGGCAGCAATCCACCTTACCAGTCCTCTCACTACCAGCAGAGCCTGTGACCAGAGCGGTGCTGGTGTCAGCAAACATTCTCCTCACTGCACAGGAATAAGCACCCCACCCAGGAGCCCGATGTCTCCTGCCGCTCACCCAGCGCCAATGCCCCAGGCCAGGCTTGGTTAATACCTGCTGGGAAAAAGCCCACCAAGGAACAGTACAACCCAAGCTGCATTTCCTGTGTGATAGCAACAGAACTCACAAATTCTACCCAGCCTACATGAAGCCCACTTTCAGTCTACCCAAAGGCTCCTCTCACCCTCGGCATTAAATACAGACTCAGTAGCAGACTTTTTGGAGTCTGGTTTCTGATTACTTTGATATTTTGCTTTTTATCCCTTTCTCCCTCTTCTCTCTCACTCTCTAAGTCGCTTTGGCTTTCTGGGGGTCTTACACAGGATGCTTCCTCTGTTGGAAATTCTTCACCCCCCTGTATGTGAAAAGCAACTGTCTTCCTTCCCCCAGTGCTGCCCTCCCACGCCCTGCGGTACCTGCACGTCCACGCCCACATGTGTGTACCTAATGCCTATTAAATTATTACCGTTCCTCTCCCTGACCACCGTCCCCCCATGAAGGTCTGGGTTAGGGGCTTTCCTTTGAGCTTAGTTGATAAGTTTTCAACTTGTGATGGTTAATTTTATATAACCACCTGGATGGGCTATGGCCTCCAGATATTTGATCAAACATCATTCGGGATGGGCGTAGTGGCGCACATCTATGATCCCAAAGGCTCCAGAGGCTGAGGCAGGAGGATCATAAATTCAAGGCCAGCCCCAGCAACTTAGCCCGCCCCTAAGCAACTTAGCAAGACTCTGTCACAAAACAAAAAATAAAAAGGGCTGGGGATGTGGCTTGGCACAATGTTTAAGCACTCCTGAGTTCGATCCCTGGTGCCAAAAACCAAAAATTTATTCTGGAACGTGTTTTTTTTTTTTTTTTTTTTTAAATCAGGGATTGAACCCAGGAGTGCTAAACCACTGAGCTACATCCCAGCCCTTTGTACTTTTTATTTTGAGACCGGGTCTTGCTAATGTGCTTAGGGCACATTAAATTGCTGAGCCTGGCTTTGAACTTTGAATCCTCCTGCCCCAGCCTCCCAAACTGCTGTGGTTATAGGAGTGTGTCACCATGCCCAGTCCAGTCTGATCTTAACAGAAAAAAAAGACTGAATTTTCCTAAAAAGAAATTCTCTGGCCTAGTGTCCTTTAGACTTTAACTATAACATTGGTCCTTCTGTGGATCTTCAGCCTGCTGGCCTACCTGCAAATTTTGGACGTGTCAGCCACCATAAACCACATGAGCCAATTCCTTAAACCCAATCCCTCCCACCCCCCCACCCCCCCCACCCACCCCCACCCCCACCAACACACACCTCCTATTGGTTTGTTTCTCTGGAGAACACTAATGCATCACTTTTATTCATAATTGCTTGTCATTGTGTACCTCACCCGCTCTCATCCCATTGACGACAAACTCCTTAGCAAAACTATTCAGCCTATCCCACTCATTTTTATGTCTTCTTTAGGCTGACACAGTCCTGGTACATCAAAGCTTCTAAATAAATAATTGTTGAAAGAAATAGTAATTTAAGTACATTACGTTAAATTTCCCATAGTAAATATAAAACCAATGCCTCATATTAAAAATAAAACCAATAAAGAATTTATGACATACGACATTTACAAATAGTAAACATGTAGTTCAAAGAATTGATTAAGAATCCAGGGGCAGTGGCACATGCCTATAATCCCAGCAGCTTGGGAGGCTGAGGAAAGAGGATCACAAGTTCAAGGCCAGCCTCAGTCCTAAGCAACTCAGCAAGACGCTGTCTCTATATAAAATATAAAAAAGGGCTGGGAATGTGGTTCAGTGCCCCTGGGTTCAATCCTCAGTTCAAAAAAAAAAAAAAAAAAGAAAGAAAGAAAAAAAAGAATGGATTAAGAATTTCCATTCTGGGCTGGGGTTGTGACTCAGCGGTAGAGTGCTCGCCTAGAACATTCGAGGCCCTGGGTTCAATCCTCAATGCCACATAAAAATAAATAAATAAAATAAAGGTATTGTGTCAACTACAACTAAAAAAATAAAAGAAAAAGAAAAAGAATTTCCATTCTTTCTTGCCCCCGTACCAGCTCCCCTCCCCACCCACCTGTGCATACACGATGATGCTACATCGTGTACAGAGAAATGAAAAGTTGTGCTGCAATTGTGTACAATGAATCAAAATGCATTCTGCTGTCATGAATACCTAATTAAAATAAATACAGTTTTTTTAAAAAAGAATTTCTATTCATTTTCTGTGATCTACTTTTAAAAGGTGATACTTCTGTCATTAGTCACTTCTGCAAATTAATAACATTCTTTGCAAAATCACTTGGAAGATTGAAGCAGTCTTTAAGCCAAACTGTCCCCAAGTGACTTAAGGAAAGGTCTCCTAATATAAGATGACCACAGTTGGCTGTGATTTGTTAGCAAGGCTGTTCATCCTAGTAACCCTCAGTTAGTACCAAGGGCTGGCCCAGAAGCCCACTGCTAGAGACAGGCAAGGGACTGCTGTTCATCAAGGACACTGTTCTCCTCCATTCCCATTCCCGGGGAAAGGCTCACCATTTCACAAGTTTGGATGCTGAGAAAAAATCATTATCATAATCTTTGAGTCCAGATTTTTCTTTAGTCCACTGACCTTAGATAAAGATCAAAATGTCAAACAAGTACTTAGAACTTAGATTTGTAAGGCCCCATGCAAACTTAAAGTCTTTCTCATCCCCTCATTTCACAACACTGATGAAGTTGGATAGATAAATTATTAATACGTTGCTGAACTGTTGGTTCAATTTGAATTTTAAGTGACTGAATTCACTCTTCAAATCAGTAACGTAATCACTTCCGTGTTTTTACTGTATGAAAAGCTAGACCAACTTACTCGTGATTCTTTAATTATTTCAAGCAACAATATTTTTTGAAGTAACTTGTTTTGGTGCTGACCTTTTAACAAAGAATAGTATTTATTCGTGTTTGTTTGTTTATTTATTTTTGAAGTACTGGGGGTTGAACCCAGGGATGTTCTCTACCCTTAGCTGCATCTCAAGCAAGTCCCCTCTTTTGGGGGAGACAGAGTTTCACTAAGTTGCCAAGTGTTTTAGTCAACTTTTTTTGCTGCTGTGACTCAAAAGACCTGACAAGAACAATTTTAGGGGAGAAAAAGTTTATTGGGGGCTCACGGTTTCAGAGGTTTCAGTCCATAGGCAGCCTGGCTCCATTCCGTGGGACTTCAGGTGAGGCTGACCACCATGGGCGCAAGAGCGTGGCAGAGGGGAGTGGCTGACATGATAATCAGGAAGCAGAAAGAGAGGTCTCCCTTTGCCAGATACAAAATATATCCCCCCCAAGGCGCACCCCGAGTGCCCTACCTCCTCCAGCCACACCCACCTGCCTTCAGTCACCACCAGGCTAATCCCACCAGGGGACTGATTAACTCACTGATTGGGTTAAGGCTCTCACAACCCAATCATTTCTCCTCTAAACCTTCTTGAATTGTCTCACACATGAGCTTTTGGGGGACACCTCACATCCGAACCATAACACCAAGGCTGTCCTCGAACTTATGATCCTCCTGAACTTATGATCCTCTTGCCTCAGACTCTAGAGTCACTAGGATTAGAGGTGTGCACCACTATGCCCAGCTGCTCAGGTATATTCTTTTTGTACTTTTTAAAAATACACACACACACACATACATATATATATATATATATATATATATATATAGTTGCAGTTGGACACAATACCTTTATTATTTATTTATTTATTTTTATGTGGTGCTGAGGATTGAACCCAATGCCTCACAGGTGCTAGGTGAGTACTCTCCTGCTGAGCCACACCCCAGCCCTCTTTTTGTACTTTTTAAAAAAATATTTTATTTTACTTTATTTTATGTTTTGGTACCAGGGATTGAACCCACAGGTGCTTAACCACTGAGCCACATCTCCAGCCTTTTTTTAATTTATTTCTTTATTTTTTTCATTTTTTCAAATTTTAATTTGTCATATATGACAGCAAAATGCATTACAATTCATATTGTACATATAGACCATAATTCCAAAAGCACTAAACAGATTTAACGCAATTCCAATCAATATCCCAATGACATTCCTCATACAAATAGACAAAGCAATCATGAAATTCATCTGGAAAAATAAGAGACACCGAATGACAAAAGCAATCCTTAGCAAGAAGAGTGAAGTAGGTGGCATCACAATACCAGACCTTAAACTATACAACAGAGCAATAGTGACAAAAGCATGGTATTGGCAACAAAATAGACTGTAGGCCAATGGTACAGAATAGAGGACCCAGAGACTAACCCACATAATTACAGATATCTTATATTAGACAAAGGTACCAAAAACGTACATTGGAGAAAAGACAGCCTCTTCAACAAATGGTGCTGGGAAAACTGGAAACCCATACGCAACAAAATGAAACTAAACCCCTATCTCTCACCATGCACAAAACTCAACTCAAAGTGGATCAAGGACCTAGGAATTAAACCAGAGACCCTGCATCTATCAGAAGAAAAAGTAGGCCCAAATCTCCATCTTTTTGTACTTCTTAAACAAGCACATCAAAATTGTGTTCGGTCACTGAGACATTGGTTTGTATCAATGTCCCCCAGTGACCTGTATGTTAAAGGCTTAGTCCCCAGCTTGGTTCTATTGAGGATGGAACCTTTAAAATGTGGGGCTTAGTGGGAGACCTTTCAGTCCTGGGAATGTGTCCTGGAAGGGGATGTGAGGACCCCACATTCTTGCTCTTCTTTCTCACTTCTGGTCAGAAGTGAGGTCTTTCTTGGCCCCGAGCTGGTACCACGACAGACTATCTCACCTCAATTCCAAATCAACAGGTCAACTGACTTGTACCTGAAACCTCCCAAACTATGAGCCAATATAAAGCTGTCCTCTTTTTAAATTGATTATCTCAAGTGTTTTGTTATGGTAACAGGATCTGACTCACGGATTTCACCCTCACAGATCATGAGTCATAGGACTCTATGGGTAGAGAAAGAGCATCAGTCACTGAAGCGCCATGTCCTAGGGCAAGCAAGGAAGCTGCCCCCACCCTGAGACAGAGACCCAGACTGTTTTCCAGGACGACTCAGAGACTGGAGAGTGGATGAAGGCCTCAACTTCACGCGAAGCTGGCTTCGATTCAAACCCAGCTCCAGTGCTGATCAGAGCTATGAGCTCCAGGCAAGTCACTTCAGTTCTACTTGGCTTAACTTGATCAATACGGCAATCCCGGGACTGGGGATGTGGCTCAAGCGGTAGCGCGCTCGCCTGGCATGCGGCATGCGTGCGGCCCCGGTTCGATCCTCAGCACCACATACAAACAAAGATGTTGTGTCCTCCGAAAACTAAAAAAAAAAAATTAAAAAAATGTGAATCACCAGCTGCTGTGCAAAATATGTCAAAATGTTCGCAGAGCGCTGACCCCAGCAAGCACCGGATAACTGGCAGCTGGGCTGGTGGCGCTACTGCTGGTGGCTCAGGGCTACAGCATTTGCAGAGCACGTGGGAGGCCCTGGTGTGATCCCAGAACCACAAATTTAAAAAAAAAAGAAAAAAGGCGGGGGGCAGCCATAACAAGGTAGAAGGAGCTAACACAGAACCTACGGCAGAGGGAGCAACAGTGTGTCCCACGGTGGCCCTGGGGCTCCTCAAGCCTAAGTTCTCACCCTGTGCAGCCTGACTTACCCCTGGGATGAACAGGGCCTTCTCAGCTCTCAGAGGGGGTCCCTTCCCTTCACTGGTCTCCGGCAAGAGCATTTTCTCAGGCAGACAGCAGACACAAAAGGAGATTCTAACTTGAGAGAAGCCTGAGCCCGGGATCACGTCTCCACCTCCCTGGGCACCACAGGGTGCCCAACTGTCCTGTTTTGCTCCAGACAGAGAAGTTTCCTGGGTCAGGGCACCTTCAGTGCAAACCAGGACAGACCCACGAAAAACCAGAATGGTTGGTCACTGCGCTGGCATATTCTCAAGGTTGAGCAGGTGGCATGGTCACATGTGACCTAACAGATGGCACTATTTTAAGTGACTGAAACTTTCCAATTAAAAGTTTCACATAGGTAGTACTGAATACTGAAATTAGGAATTTTACTGCAATTAACCTGGGCTGATAAATACTTGAGGGAGGGGGGGTTGTTTGTTTGTTTGTTTGTTTGTTTTGCAGTCCTGGGTTTTGAACCCAGGGGTGCTTTACAACTGAGCCATACCCCCAGCACTTCATTTTATTTGAAGATAGCATCTTGCTAAGTTGCTCACTAACAGACACCCTCTTGACTGGCCTCAAACTTGTGATCCTCCTGCCTCAGCCTCCCAAGTCACTGGCATTACAGGCGTGCACCACCATGCCTGAGAGAATCTTTTCCTTCATTCTTTCAGTTACTGTTCCTTTTCTCTCTTCTTTCTACCCATACACTGTGCTGTATGAAGTTAACAGTATCCTATGCCACAGAGTTCTGTACTAATTCCCATGTGAAGCAATTATCTTACTGAGATCTCAGCAACTCAAAGAAATATCTCTGAAAAACTGTTTAATTAACCCCAGCAGAAAAAAGAATGGAGAATACAAAGAAATAAACAAACCAAAAAAAAAAAAAAAAACATGAAGTAGGCATGGACTGTGGATTACTTTTAACACATAAAAATTTCTCTTCCACTAGACATTATTCAAAATACAGGCAGATTGCAATTTCAGAAGTAGGTAAGGAGCACTGTACTCATATCCATCAGCATCATCTCCCATTTCTATTTTCTGTTCTTAAAAAGAAAGAAAGAAGTTCTCATTCCCTTACCTACAGTTACCAACTGACCACTTTCCTCATAATCTTTTTCTGCTCTACCATTTGCTGGAAGGACACCTCTCCTTTTGGGACCTTTCCCTCCTGATCTCCTACCATTATTCACTTCCTGACTCAGGAACTAGACTCACAGCCTAAGGCAAAGCTGTAAACCAACAAAGTGTTTCTCCATCTCCTCCCTCCCTGCCTCCTTCAGCTCCCGGTGACTAAATATTCCAGGTAATGTTCTAGCTCACTAACAGACACCCTCTTGACTCAGGACCCAGAGGTCCCAAAACTTAGCTTCTCTGAGATAAGAAAATTCCTAGAAAATTTGGGTAACAGTAAATCACAGCTAATTTGGAATATATTAACTTATGACATGAATAAGAGATGAATGATTTTTAGCCCGAATGTATCTTTTATTCAATTACTAAAAGAGTTTGCTGAGGGCTGGGGATGTGGCTCAAGCGGTAGCGCGCTCGCCTGGCATGCATGCGGCCCAGGTTATCCTCAGCACCACATACAAAGATGATGTGTCCGCTGAAAACTAAAAAAAAAAATAAAAATATTAAAAAAAAAAATTCTCTCTTAAAAAAAAAAGAGTTTGCTGAGCCAGTTAATAATAAACTAGTGGGGCTGGGGATGTGGCTCAAGTGGTAGCGCGCTCGCCTGGCATGCGTTCAATCCTCAGCACCACATACAAACAAAGATGTTGTGTCCACCAAATAAATAAATAATTAAATATTTTTAAAAAATAATAATAATAAACTAGTAAATAAAAATATTTATCCTACTTTATATGTAGTGTAAAATTATATATATAGCATATATATTGCAATCTATTTAACTTCTTACAGGTTGGCAAAAGGTAGTGTTTTGAAGCAATGAAAACATTGTTCTTCATTTGCAGGTTCACAACATCTGTTGACATTTATAAAATTAGGTTACATTTTCATGCTGCATTTGGGCATTATGGATTTCATTATCTCAGTCTTATCATGCTTCGGTTTTACTAAATAATATTTGCTGGGCCATTGGTAAAAAGAAACCAAAATTGTCACACATACATAAACATTTAAGAAACATTGTTACTAATAAGGATAATCCTTCTTGATTCTTTTTAACCTACTGTCCCATAAATCTTCAGTGCCTACAGGTTTATGCAATCAATCCCAATGAGAAAGACAGAAAGTTAATAAAACCATTAGCAAATAAAGCCAGACAATTGCAATCTCAATATCTCTCTCTGTCTCTCTGTCTCTCTCTCTCTCTCACACGCACAGGTCATACTGTTTGTAGAATCAATTTGTTTTCAGTAAGAAACTAATTTGCCTGATTTCACACTACCAGTTGATCGTGTTACCCTAAAATTATCATTTAAAAAGCTGTATTGGAAATTAGATGACTTTTTAATTTAATCTGTTATACACTTTCATTGACAAATTTATCTACACTGACTGGGTGTTAGCAGTAGTACAAATAACCCAAAACAAAGTACTTTTTAAAAAAATATTGTTTGGAGCCAGGTGTGGTGGTGCATGTCTATAATCCTAGCAGCTGGGTAGGCTGAGGCAGGAGGACTGCAAGTTCAAAGCCCTAAGCCACTCAGTGAGACCCCATCTCTAAATAAAAAACAAAAAGGGCCAGGAATGTGACTCAGTGATAAAGTACACCTGGGTTCAATCCCTGGTACCAAAAAAAAAAAAAGTATTGTTTGGCTTTTGACATTGTACCAATTCATGGAAATTGCTGTTACATTTTTTGGTCAAGAAGTTGGAAATAAAAGGAACAAGACTGCTTTCTGAGAGTTAAATTTTAAGATTATATATGATGGGTAAGGACAGAAATAAGCAAAACCACCTTTAAAACACAAGCTTGTCTGACTTAACTTCAACTTGATTTTTATTGAAAGAATAGTGCTAAGAGGTAGCTATGGAAACAGAGGAAGGAACATACAGGGCTCTTCAGGGCTGGCAGCCAGTCAGGTGCTGATGAGGAGGGAAGGAGCCTAAGTGAAGAGCACAGCATGACGTCCCTAGTATATTGGAGATCAATGTAGGAAATTGCAACCACTGGAAATTGAGTACACATTTCTACCTTCGGGACAAAAATCATCCTGCTTTAGAAATAGATGAATCAAAAAATAGATGAATCAAGGAAAGTCTATTCATACAACTCCAGTTGTTCTGAATCTACGCTCATCAAGCGCCTTCCGATGTTTCATTTCCTGAGCATGTTTGGCTGTACAGAAAATGCACTGGCTTTGCAATTGTGAGGACTCAGCTATATAAATTATAGCTCTTGAAAATTAAGAAATTAATATTCTGTTTGTATATCTCATTATTTTGGCTAATGTAAGCTCAGTTGATTGTTGGAGGTGTTCTATATTGTTCAAGAAAGACATCTTAAGACCAGGATATTCTAGACCACATCCCAGAAGACTGTGGGAAATTCACATATAATGCTTGTGGATACTGCTGGGGACAGCCAGCAGGCTTTCTCCTGCTGACACCAATCAGCCCAGCTTTTCCATTTCAAATGATCACTAAGGGGGAGGAGGGGGAGGAGTTCAATGCTAACACTTGCTTAACTATTTTCTAGCAAGGCCCTGGGTTTGATCCCCAGCACCAGAAAAAAAAAATCATCAATATCAATTTTTACCTATTATTTTCTTTATTCTAACTATAATTAGATTGCTGTAGTGATATTCCCATGAAAGTACACCAGCCATTGGTGTGGAAGTCGGAAGATGGCTCAAAGCAGAACAGGTGACAAGAAGTCCTTGGACTTAAAATATATCAAAGACAGTTCAGTTTACAAATTGGACAATACTACCCATCCACCATAGATTCACTACATTTTTTTTTTTCTTTGAGGTGGTGGGGGCGGTTTGCTGAGATTGAACCCAGGGCCTCAAGCATGCCAGGGAAGTGCCCTGCCACTAAACAGGCTTTACGTTTTTGAAGGGATGGGAGGTCTGGTGAACTTAAGTGTTACTGTTCCCCTTTCACCATCAGTTACTCTTTTATAATGTACTGAACACAGTAATAAGCCCTTTATATGCATTTTTTAATTCTTAAAAATCACTGAGGGAAGTGCTCTTATCCTCAATTTGCAAGTGAGGAAATGAAATTTGAGGAATTAAAAGGAACTTCACAATTTTTTTTGAGAGAATTTTTTAAATGTTTATTATTTATTTTTTAGTTTTCGGTGGACACAACATCTTTATTTTATTTGTATGTGGTGCTGAGGATCCAACCCAGTGCCCTGCGCATGCCAGGCGAGCGCGTCACCGCTGGAGCCACATCCCCATCCCGGAATTTCACAATTTTATAGCACTGCAAAATTGTAAAGTGAAGTAGCTAAATAAGACAGCACTGTTAGCACTGTAAACTGTGCCCCCCCCCAACTCCAGATGCGGTATTGTCATCATTACAGTCACTTCCAGGTGCCCTCATCTCCCCACCTTGCACTCGCCTGGCAAAACCCAGCACGGTGAGCACTACTGTCCATCTTCTCTGTAGCTCGCTGAACCCAAGAGCTGAACGTCGTCAGAGAAATCGTGTAGATAGACCGAAGGGCTTATTTTACGTCCATAATCACAACGCGCTCCCGGGAGAGAGCTCCTTGTCTTCCTCACACTAAGGTGGCTTTTCCCACTCTCTGAAAACTCCCTGCACACCATGCCCTCTCTGCTTGCTCCCTACCTCACGGGGAACATTCTGCCACAGTGCTGGTTGGACCAATTTACATACCTATCCACAAGACACCACAGGCATCATTTCACTGAGGCATGCCAATTTGTAACTGTAGTCAACTCAAGGTTTCTGGAATCCTCCCAGGTTACAGATACAGCCTGCAAAGATGACTACACTTGCAGGAACTCCCTCCATCCAGAAGGAGGCACCGTTGCACTCCATCAGCGTCGGGCCGCCACGGAGGCGTCACGTGATCTGCGCCGGAGGGCGGTCTTGCGAGTTGCCGTCCGTACGTAGCGTCATGACGTAGCACGTAGGGGCTGGCTAGCCGCCATCTTGCTTCTTTTTCTCGCTCACTCTCTCCCTCTCGGGAAGGAGCGAAAGTGCTTTGGCGGTTTGTCCGTCCGCAGTCTCTGCTTTCGCAGCCCGGCGGCCTTTCCAGCCACCCCCCCCAACCCCAAGTCCCCCTCCCCTTCCCTTGATCAGAGCTCGGCGGCCGCTCGAACTGTGCTAACCTGACACTCACCCTGGCGGGTAAGGAAAGCGAGGGCGGCGGGGCCGCGATCAAAGAGGGCCCGGTCGGGAAGGGCCGGCGTGGGGCGGCCTGGGGCGTGGGAGCGCATCCAGACCGGGCCGCGGGGGGCGGGCGCCCGCTTTCACCTCGGTGGCCATCGCCTCCGCGTCCGGGGAGGTCGGCCTGCTCGCGGAGCGGGAAACCGGAGCCAGACCCGCCCCACGCGGTCCGCTGCGGGAGCGCTGCCGGCCGCGCTTCGCTCCCCTCCCCGGCCCGGGCCCTGCGGGAGTGCGCACGCCGCGATGAGCGCAGGGGGTCTGCGGCCCGCCGAGTGGAGGCCGCGTCCCCTCGCGGCGCGAGGGCTGCCCCAGGCCCGCACCGTGCCTTGGTGTGCGCGGACGGTAGGCTTTGCAGAGGGCGGTGGGGAGAGCCCTGGTTCAGGACCGGATTCGGCGAGAGGCTCTTCGGGGACTCGGCTGCAGCCCGACTTCCGCTAGGGACGGGCCGCCCCGCTCCTTGGGAGGGTTCGGGCTGCTCTTGCTCGAGGTAGGCCGCTCCATCCCCCTAATTTGCGAGGTGGATCCCACTCGGCTGCTTCCTGTCTTGAGATAGCACCGATACTACACTATTGTTGTTGGGGTAAAGGCGCCACTTAGGATCGGAGAAAAGAGCGTGCGGGCTAAGGAGGACTTCGGTGGGTTGGTTTCCTTTGCACAAGAGGAGCCTGTCCAGTTACTTTTAAGGGACGTATATTTATTTTAACTTAAGATCTTTTGAGCGTCTGAAATATCTACTGTTCCCAGGCTTCTGAAGCTACCCGGATTTCCGCATTGGCCGGTCTTCAGCCTGGGTTCTTAGATTCATACCTCTACTGGGTACTTGGGAATTGTACCGGAGGCTGCCCTGCTGTAGGATTTTCATTTGGAATGCACCAGAATAATCGGAGGATTCTTGATTAAGTGCTTGATAGCTTGCTCCTGCAAATAAAAAGGATAAGGTGATATTAAGCGCCTACCAAATCTCAAATCCAACATTTTTTTAAAAAGTAGATTTAACCTCCTATGTTGGTAATTAAGATGCTGCTGTGAGTGGAGCCATTTTTAGGTGTGTGTCATAGATGCACTGCAGCATCTTTTCTGGCTCGCCCCAAATGCACTGATACCCTAAGAAATCAGGAGTAGGTTGAATTTGAGTTGTATTTTTTAAATGTGGTAAAATAGTAACTCCTATTTTTATAACGGAATTTTTGGAGTACAGGCTTTATGTTTTTGAGGGGATGGGAAGTCTGATGAACTTAAGTATTACTGTTCCCCCTTCACCATCAGTTGCCCTTTTACAATCTACTGAACCGGGTAATAAGCCTTTTATATGTATTTTTTAATTCTTAAAAATCATTGAGGGAGGTGCTTTTATCCTCAATTTGCAGGTGAAGAAATGAAAGGAATTTCACAAAGGTCATTTAGCAGTAACTGGTGGTACTGTGTATAATCTCAAGCCCATACTGTAAACCCAAAGGGAATGCTGTAGGCACCAAATGCCTCCTTGTTCCTTGTAAAATTGTAATCTGAAATAGCTAAATAAGACAGCACTGTTAGCTGGTAGTTTTTCTTTAGCTGACTTCAGTATATGAACATTGTTGCATGTGAAGGTTACTGTTGCAAGGTGTTAAAAATGGGTTATATCTACTTTGTGGGTGGTAGAAGCCAACTTTTAGGTGTTCTTTACTTTTTTAAAGGCCTGTCCAGTGTGTAGAGATGATTTTTGCTCTACATTATCACATATAATTTTATGTGATATTTTTTGGTAGAAAAATACCCTCATCAATAAAATGGGAATGATGATAATAGTACTGCTCAAAGACTTTGAATTTTTTAAAAACATTTGTTTTAGTTGTTGATGGACCTTTATTTTATTCATTTATTTATATGTGGTGCTGAGAATTGAATCCAGTGCCTCACACATATGAGGCAAGTTCTCTACCAGTGAGCCACAACACTAGCCCTTTCTGTTGAGTAAAGAGATTTATTACTAAGTAATACTGGAGGGAGAAGGGTAGAATATTGGTAAAATATTCTCTTCCAAGCAGAATGGCATGTATCTTTCTTTGGTACGTAAATGTTTTTTCTTTCTTTCCTTTTCTTTACATTTACATACTGAATTTTATTTCTTCATGCTCTACAGTAAATATCCCTAGGGTACTGGGTATCTTGCTCAAAATGAAATTTTGTGAAATTTTTTTGCTTCATTCCAGTCCCCTATCTCTTTACCCACCTCCTTACTGGTAAAATGCCTTTGAAGATTTTATAATATCCCTGAGTGCCTCCCCCAAGCACAGTTTCAGCTTGTAAGTCAGCTAACTTGTGTTTTTATCCCGTTTAAGTCATACTGTGATAAACAAGGGTTGGTGATTGATAAAATTGGTGAATTAATTACATAAATTTGTAGAGAACTTGTGTTCTTAAAGTAAAGGAGATCCAAAAGTTTTGTCGATTATGACTAACATACTTTCATTTCTGTAATACAAGGCTTGTCATCTTATGAATAGGGTAAGAATGAAAATTTTATCTCAGTCTAAATTGTTACTTAGAAGTCTGAGTTAATGTTAGTTTTCTGAGTCATAGCATTTAAAATTCCTCAGTAATACCAGTCAGAACATCTTTGTGGATCAAATTTTCTATAGAAAATAAATTTTTCTATTGTTTTCTCCCTAGAACAGTTAAATATAAACCTCTTTTCAGTTATAGTTCTAATCCTTATTTTGCTGCAAATTAAAGTAATGCCAGTCATGTTTTGGGGCCACTGTCTCCCTTTAAAGGAGGATGAGATATAACATTTGTGGAGCAAGTCTAGTACAAAAAAAACCAAAAAACTGCTGGATATTATGTAGCATGCTACTAGTAATTTTTCTGTTTACCCTCTGTGTTCCCATATTAGTCTGTTTTCCTTTAGTGAATTATTTCCACGTCCTCATCACCTTGTGTGATGATTGGTGTCTATAGAGCTTGGTATACATTATTGAGTGATTGAGGGTTGGAAACACCAAAGAATAGATCCATAACTAAGGTTAACTGATGAATGTCTTGCTACAGCAAAGGAAATATTCTATCAATTTTCCCCTCTTTATCCATTGGAAGAATAATGTCACATATCCTTCAAAGAGTTTGTTTATATAATATGCTTTGCAAGATTCATTTGCAGCAGATTTCCTTAATTTATAGTTTTGTTCAGCAAAATTAAGGATCCTTTTAGTTTTGTAAGGCCCAGTGAATCAGAGGAAGGACTTTTGTTTCCCACTGCCTTGGTGTCCACAAACTTAAGGAGTAATATGAAAAGATGTCTTGGGGTTAGGGATATAAGTCAGGGGTAGAGTGCTTATCTAGCCTGTGTGAGGGCTTGTATTCAATCCTCAGCACTGCAAAAAAGAAAAGTCGTAATCTTGAGTTAATACCAAAATATGAAAACAAAGGTGAGTCCAGAGATAAAGAAAAATTGGTGCAGAAACTCCATATACAGAAAGCTATCTATAGTAAGGATCAAGTACCTAGTTGATTACAAGAGAAGGCATGATGACTAAGAAGAGCAAGAATAATTCTAATTTTTAATATTTGTTGAGCACTTAACTGTACCAAGCACTGAGCTAAGACTACTTTAGGGGAGTATTTTTTCTAATCCATACTACAAGAAGCCTAGGAGGTAGGTCATTTTATCTCTGGTGTACTACTAGAAAACTGAGATTTAAAGGGGTTTAAGTAATTTCGATTGTTCATGGTTACTTTGCTAGTAAATGGTAAAAGTGGGATTTTGAATCAGTGACCCAGAGCTTAGCTACATGAATTTTGCCAGGTGTGTTGGCACAAATCCTGTAATCACAGCAACTTGGAAGGCTGAGGAAGGAGGATCACAAGTTCAAGGCCAACCTCAGCAATTTAGCAAGGCCCTAAGCAACTTAGAGATCCTGTCTCTAAAATAAAAAATAAAAAGGGATGGAGATGTAGCTCAGTGGTAAAGTTCCCCTGGGTTCAATCCCCAATACCAATAAAATAAACTATTTGTGTTTCCCAGTGGCCACTATTTTTCAAAATTAAGTTATTCACATTGTTTTACGTTCTCTTCAAATCATCTGTTACTTAATATTTTTAATTGTTTTCTATCTTTTAATTAAGTGAATTTAAAACAAAATTTACATAATTGTTTGGTGTTACTTTTTTTTCTAATCCTCTATCGTGTTTTAAAATAAATGTATAATCTTAAATACTCCAATTGGGCCACATAAGATAACCTACTATACCACCAGTCTTTTGCATTGTCCTCTTTGGGACATGACTGCTGTAAGAAATTTTGAATACTATGAAGGATCAGGCAATAGTTTGAGTTAATAAAGGTTAGAAGTGATGAAAGTCTGGAATGGAATGGATTCATCAAACAGAAAATGGTAGCATTTACAGAAATAGGATATAAATTCAAGTCTTAACTACATACTTGGAATAACCATTTTCATGATTAACTGCAAAGGAGTAGGTTTCTTTAGGTAAAGAAATGTAATAGGATGTCTAGGATAATCTATGATGAGAAGAACAAAAATTAATATGTGAAGAAGGAAGTCACTATAGAAATTGATTGTGAAGAGAATGCGCGAAATAAGAATCTTTGAAACCAAATGTAGCAGAGTTCAGGAAAATATATAAGAAGTGGCCTTTGGATTTTGTTGAGATTCTTGATAACCCTAAAAGAATTTTAGGTCAAGTAACGAGGATGAAAGGTTAAGGCGCAGGGCAGAGGTTAAGTCGGGAGGCTTGATCTTGTGTTGAATACTCAAAATTAACTCTGGACCAGAAGTTTTAAAACTTAGGTTTAGTCCTTTTTGTCAGTTTGTAACAGCTGTTGACTTTGGGGCAAGTTTCTTGGTGTCTGAGTTTTAGGTATGTTCATCTGTGAAATAAGGGTAATACCCGTTTGGCCTATCTCAGGAGCATTGAACCACATTAAATATGTTTCTCTATATCTTTTAGATTTAATCTTGTTTGCTATCATGTGATATCAAGATAGTAGTCTTGACTATATTTAAAGAAAAAGAGAACCATGACAAAAGGGGAAAATTGAAGTTGGAAGGTCCCTCCAAACCTTGAGTCTACATAAAGGAGGTGAATGCCTGTGTGATTGAAGTGTGGTTATCTATAGAAGTTAATAATTGATCTTCTTTACTGTGTCTTTACCGGTTGAGGATCTGAAAGTACAGCCTGCCCTATATGGTTGTATAGTTTGTGTACTACACAAAGGTACAGGATGAAGGAGGCAACAAGAACTGAAAACTCAGCACATGTTCCGCTTGAAAAGGCCTGTGCTCTGACTTAGACTTTCCTCTCCTCCAAGATATCAGCTCTTTACCCAAAAGAATAATCATATTTTCCCAAAAAAATATATTTTTCTATTTTCACAGAGGTTCTTTGGAGGCAAGTGGATGCCCTGAAAGGATCGTTAGGGAAACAAATTAAGGACATATTTAGAATAGCATCAGAAACAATTGGAAGATATCTTCCAATTATAGATAAGAATCTTCTGGCAATTTAGAGGCAGGGAAAGCGGTTTTGTGATGAGGAACTATGGAACATGGATGGAAGAAGCCTCAATTCCTTGCATGTGCTGATTGGGTTTCTGACCAAAAAGAAAAAAATATATGTTTTGGGTGTAGTTATATTTATGAAAAACTTGATTATGAAAATGAAAGTTGAAAGTGACAGAAAGAAGATAGGTTTCTAATAATAAAACCAACATTTCATTGATAGAAGAATAGTCAGTGACTTGGGGAAAGGGATTCTAAATTTAAACTTAAAATTCTAGCCCTTAAAGGTAATTCTTTAGTTACGTGAAAGATTTAGAATAATTCATAATTCTTGATGAATACTTATTGTTCCATCATAACATCCAATTTATGCCTTGTTTTTTATTTGTAATATGGTAGTTTTGAAAATATTAATTACCATTTAATAAGTTATTATGTGGTGTACACTATCCTAAGAGGTTTATTACACATGCCTTGTTAATTAAATCTTAAAATTATATTAGAGTGGGAATTATAGCCTGCAGGTGAGGAAATACAAATTTGTTGAGATTAAGTAATTTGCCTGTGGTAACCTAGCTACTTAATGTCAGAGCTGGGTTTAAACACAGTTCTACAAAAAGTAGTTGTATAGTATGAACAATTAAAAATATTTTAGGTTGTCAACAAGGGTGCCCCGGCAGTCACCTCAAGTAAATGGTAGGCATAACAGCTTTACTTTTCTATAACAGTTATTTTTCCATACAGAAGATTGGTAGCAGCATTACTTTTTACCCCCCTCTCTAGCACTGAGAACTCAGGGCTTCATTCATGCTAGGCAGGCACTTGATCACTGAGCTACATCCCCAGCTCAGCCTTCTACCGTTCTGATTAGAATGCTAACAGATTTATTTATATTATGCTTAGTTTTTTAAGAAATGACTTTTTTTTAATGTTTTGTTGTAATGCTATTTGTAGTAGAGGCATTCAACATATGGTGGTATTCTTAGCTTCACTATTATAGCAACAAATGTAATCTTAAAACCATTTGATGTTCCCTATGCAAAAATTGGTAAATGTTTGAGATGACAGATATGCCAATAACTCTGGTCTGATTGTTAACACATTGTATATATTAATTGAAATATTATACTGTACTTCATAAATATATGTAGTTATTATGTGTTAATTAAAAATAAAATGTTTCTTAAAATCCTTTTGATGTCACTACATACTTTAGAATTTGTAATTGTTGTAACAGATGAAAGTGGCCTTAGAAGTTGGCCAATTCAGCTTCTTAAGAATTAGGAGAGAAGCCGGTTATGGTGGCACACGCGTATAATCCCAGTGGCTCTGGAGGCTGAGAAAGGAGGATCGTGAAATCAAAGCCAGCCTCAGCAACAGTAAGGCACTAAACAACTCAGACCCTGTCTCTAAATAAAATACAAAATAGGGAAGGGGATGTGGCTCAGTGGTTTAAGTGCCCCTGACTGTTGGGTACTTCCCCTGTAAACCTCTCCCCCACCCCCAGTTATTTCAAGAGAGAGAAACAAGCAAATAAACTGAAGGTTGAGACCAGTGCTCAGCCACTGAGATAACATCCCCAGCCTGAGTTATCTTTCTAACAGGGGCTACCTTGCTTTTGTTTGGATGCAACTCATGGTCACGTCAGTATAGTCAGTCCTTATCACAAAGCATATATATTCTAAAGCCTTCCAAATTTGTGAATTCATAAATAGTAGCATCCACACTTCTTCATTTTCTCTTATTTTTCATCATTTCTTTTCAGAGCCCACCCCAGTACTGGGGGGTGCTCTACCACTAAGCTACATTTCCAGCCCTTTTGATTTTTCTTGTTTTCAGACAGGGTCTGAGTTGCCAGGCTGGCCTCAAATTTATAGTCCTGCTTCAACCTCCCAAGTGGCTGGGATTATAGGCATGTGCCACCCTGCCTGGCTTCTCTCCTAATTCTTAAGTAGGAAGCTGAGTTTTTGTTTGTTTGTTTGTTTTTTGTTTTAAACAAAGAAACTTCTGTAGTTCTTATCTCTTCACAGTATTTATTGTGTCCCCAAATGAGAAAACAACAACCCTAGGGCAAAGGGGCCTGGCAATACAAGTAGGGAGAAATATCTGTTTCCTAGAAGAACCCTTCTAGAAGCATACCACATGGCATTGGATGCAAATTTTGTTCTTCAGCAAAATTACAAATCATTTCACAGTTCTTTGGGTTGCCTGGCAAATTGTAAAAGTGGAGAACACTATGAGTTTTCTTTTAAGATGATTTGTTTTCATTTATGGGTAACTGAACAGTTAATAAAGTTTTTTCTTTATATTCAGCCTTACTTTGTTGATGCTTATCTTAATGAAGCCTGGAACAGAGTGTGGTACTCTAAAACATAATGTGATAAATACAAAATGCAGAGGAACTGTCCTAATTCTAGATCCATGGTTTTCATTTCTATGAAAGTGGCAGTTTTTATAAAGTAATGCTGTTATACTACTAACTGTAACAGAGCTAGAACCTTTTCATATGAACAGGCTGAGTCTGTATTCTGTATTTATGAAATTCCGTTTTTTGATCTTTCTATTTTTTTGTTGAATTGGTTTGGAGACAGTCTCTTGCTGTGGTGTCAGCTGGTCTTGAACTCCTAAGCTCAAGCAGTCCTCCCACAGCAGCCACCTCCTCAATAGCAGGGACTGCAGGCACCATCCACCACAAGCTTTAAATTCAGTCCAGTGGCTTTTGTGCTGCCCACCACGCTCCTCTCCTAAGATGTGCTGCTGCTGACCATTGGTCAGATTCTTGATGGTACAGTCTTGGGAATATTGTATATCCCTGCTTCTACCAGACTTTGAGTGCGCCTTGTTTTCCTAGTTGGCTGTCTTTCCCATTCTCCCAACCTCATTTTTCTAATCTGTATCTCTGCTCAGTGGATGAGGACAACACATCTCTCATTAATCTTTTCCCAGCAGGGCCTGGAATATGGTAGACCCCACATAAATATTTTGAATGAGTGAATGGAGGAATAAACATTTTGAGTTTGAGATTCTGTCAAGAAAGTTAAGTGATGTTCAATAATCACATGTGTTCTTAAGTTACAGGGCATATAACAATTTAAAAAGGACATTTACCCATCACCTGCTTTTTTCACTTTCTTGTGTAGTCTTTATTAACATTCTTGTATATCTTAGATATTTTTGAAATGCCATCGAGAATAGATTTGTATTTTCCTTGTTTTTTTTTTTTTTTAACTCATTCCCTTTTTTATTTGGTTTTGAAACTAGCCTTTTCATTTCAAGTCATTGTTCCTGAAAATACCTGTTATTTTTCCTTGCTTTCCTTTAACCGAAGCAGTGTCTTCTTGCTGAGATGTAGCTCAACAGTAGAGCAATCTGTCTAACACCCATGAGAGCCCTAGGTCAATCCCCAGCACCCCCCCCCCCTTTCCCAACAAAGAAAGTAAAGTGTGCCTTTTGTTTAGATTTAGATATCTCAGAGTCACAGTCCTTTCTGATCAGCAGTATCTACTACCAATGATTTGTGATATGTTCTAGATCTTTTCATACTTGGCATGTTTTTTTGTTTTCCAACTTAACATACATGTTGTTTTAAAAATCGTATTGTACTATCCTTTTTTATCTTTCTGTACAAATCTCCTGTTGTCTTTATATCTATCTCAGATTAAACATGGCCAAAATGACCCTTGGCCTCCTATAGTCCATTCTTCACATTGTTGCCAGAGTGATTTCTTTTTAAATAAAAAACAAGCCTCTCTCTAGAATTCAGTTGTTTCACATTGCTTCAAAGATAAAATTCATAATTCTTTGGTATTGCCTTCTTTGAACTTTTTCTTACTAACTTCTTCATTAGCTTTTTTGTTTTTGAGCATGCCTAACCAATCCAGGGGTTCAGCACTTGCCCACACCCCCCCACCCCCCCGCCCCATACTCAGGGAACTGGGCTCCATCCCCAGCCCTATTTTGCATTTCATTTAGAGTTAAGATCTCACTGAGATGCTTGGTGCCTTGCTTTTGCTGACAGGAATTTGCAATCCTCCTGCCTCAGCCCCCAAGCTGCCGGGATTACAGACCTGTGCCTCTGCACCTGGTGGGGGCCTTTATAAATTTACTTTTTCTTCATCTTTAAAGCTGTCTTCTTCCCTCTTTGAATCTATATCAGAAACCTTTAGTGATCAACTAATGTAAATCAGTTCTATCATACTTTTTCGCATCTAAAAAAAATCTTACTTATTTAAAGTCACTATGTTAGAAGTTAGTACTAAATCAAGGCACATTCTTGTATTTCCAGTTCATAAAAGTATACATAAGAGTAGGTCCCCTCTTATCCACTGGGATTCACTCCTAAGACCCCAACCGACACAGGAAATCTTGGATAGTACCAAACCTGTAATTTTAATAATGGTTTTTCTGTTTTATGCACTGTGGCTATAATTTGCAGTTCAGGGTACCATAGCAAAATTAGCACGAGTTTCCTTATTCTTTACAATTTCATGGTTCTTAAGAAGAGTAGTTCTGAATATAGAACTTTAGGGATCTCCCCATGTGTTTTTGTTTTCCCACTTAAACAGCTACTAAGTGACTAATGAGTCCGTGTGACATTGTGGATCTGCTGGACAAAGGATGATTTTTAGAAGTCCTGGGCAATACAGAGCAAGATGGCTTGATTTCATCACACTATTCAGAATGGCACACAGTTGAATACTTACAAATTGCTTACTTCTTTACTTTACCATTTAATATTTAAGAACACAGATGACTACAGGTAACAAACCACACAAAGTGAAACCACAGATGGTTTGGGGGCTCATAGTGAGTGTTCAGTAAACATGTTTCAAATGTGAATCATTTAATGGCTGGCTTACGTTATAAATTTTTATCACATACCATATTGCAAAGATTGCACACATCCCAGTTCTGTGTATTTCGCACACATATGCTGGTATTAGATAAATTCTTAAGACTTTTTTCTTTTAAATTATATCATTGGATTCTCTTTCCTATGTTTGGGAGATTTTTGCATTAGTAGAAATTGGTTTCTGTATTTTGTGTGCATGTGTATGTCTGTTGTTTCTGTGTCCATATTAGACTGGCCTGAATTGATGTCAGTTTCCTTTGGTCCAGGTCTTGCAAATTTTTTTCTGCAAAGAATGAGATAGTAGTCTGTTTAAGCTTTCCACATACAGTCTCTGTCATAATTCTTATTAAAAGCAATTTTTTAAAAATATAAAAACTATTCTTAGTTCATAGATCATACAAATCAGACCACAGGTCAGATTTGGCCATAGGCTTTAGTTTGTTACGCTCAGATTATTAGTTCATTGTAAGAAGCATGGGAATTGTCTGTTAATGATATTGGAATTCCTGTTAAACAGCTTGGGCCAAACATTTTTTGTAGGTGGGCATCTTTTTTAACAGCTTTTATTTTCTTCCATTGTTTTTACCTGTTTATTTTGAGTCAAATTTGATTTTATATATATATATATATATATATATATATATATATATATATATATTTTTTTTTTTTTTTTTTTTTGCGTGTTTGTGTGTGCTGGGGATTGAACCCAGGGCCTTGTGCATGTGAGGCAAGCATTCTACCAACTAAGCTATATCCCCAGCCCTATATTTTAGAAAACTTTATTTCTCAAGCCTTTTCTTAACATTGTCTGTTCTATAATCTGTTTAGTTCTTAGTTTTAATTCTTAAAAATAGAGCCTTTTGGCTAGTGTGTGTGCTCGTTTTTTTAATCCCCCCCCCATGATTTTTTTATTGGTGCATTATAGTTGAACATAATAGTGGGATTTATACATATCTGTACTCTTATTTTCTTTCATGCTGGGAACTGACTGAACCCAGGGCCATGTGGTTGGTAAAGCACATGCTGGTAAACCACTGATTTATATGCCCAGCTAGTTTATTTCCTACCCCAAACACACTAAAGAACTAGCTCTTGAGTTTATCGGTTTTGTTGCTTTGTTGTATAATTTATTAATTTTTTCATGTAGGTTTTGTTTGTTTGTTGGGTTTTATTTGGTACCAGGGATTGAACCCAAGGGTGCTTAACTGCTGAGCTACATCTCCAACACTTTTTTATATATTACTTTGAGACAATTTCTCACTAAATTGATTAGAGCCTCACTAAGTTATTGCTAAGGCTGGATTTGAACTCGCAACCCTCCTGCTTCAGTCTCCTGAGCTGCTGGGATTATCGGTGTGTACCACCATGCCGGGCTAATTTATTAATTTCTGACTTTTCCTTCCTGCTTTTGTTGGCAATTTTTTGACTTGTTAAATTATGGTAATGCAAAGCTTTAAGCAGTATTTTCCTCTGAAGAATATGATTGTATACTTTCTGTTTTGATATGAAGCATTTTCTATATTAGATGGTCTTGCAGTTTTGGTTTTGAATTCATCTTTTATTAAAAGGATTTAATTTTAAATGGATTTATCTTCTACATTTATGGTTTTGTATAGTGATTGACTTCATAACCACAAGAATTTTTTTCTTATTATCAATTCATAAAACAAAACATTTATTGATTCCTTACTTACTGTGTTCTAGATTTTTTTTTCCCTTTCTCAATCTTGACTCTATTGTTGTGTTATTTTTCGTTATTCCTTGTCAAGGGGCTGCTGGTTTCTCTCTTTTCATGTCTTGCTAGCCTTTCCCTTCCTGCCATTACCCAGCTTCCCTTGCAATCTCCTAAACCCTTATACTAAATTTGTGTTTCTCTAATATGCTGTTTTTAACCTAAATTTTTAGTCCTTTGATCATCTTTTTCTCTGCCTCAGTTTTTTTCTAACAGATTTGAATAGTGAGGCTTTGTTAGCAAAGAATATAGGACTTCTTGATCTTTTTTTTTAATGGCCACAATATCTTTATCTATTTTATTTATTTTTCTGTGGTGCTGAGGATCGAACCCAGTGCCTCATATGCGCGAGGCAAGCACTCTACCTCTGAGCTATAACCCCAGCCCCTCTTAATCTGTTTTTTAACAAACAATTTTTGTTTCGATATACTTGCACTACAGTACAGTATATATAGGAGAGGGTGTCCGAGCTTCTTTCATGCGACATAATCATTTTGAGATTTACACATATTGTTATGCTGTATCAGTACTGCATTTTTTTGTTTGTTTATGGTCTGCCATAATTTGGTTGTCTAGTCTTTTGAAACTGCCAAAATTGTTCTGCAGAGTGATTGTGCAGTGCCATTATTCATTCGTGTCAGAATGTGTGAGAGTTCCAGTTCTTCTACATCTTCAGCAGTACCTGGTAGAATTATTCTGTAATTTTAACCATTCTGTTGGATGTGTAGAAGTATTATATCTTGGTTTCAGTTTCCCAAACAGAAATCATGTTGAAAGTCATCATCTGCTTATTTGCCATTTATGTGTTTCTGGTGAAGTATCTGTTAAAATCATGTCCATTTTTTAAAATTGGTTTTTGTCCCTCTCTCCCACCCCTCTGAATTCTGACAATTTTGTATATATTCTAAATAAAAGTTCTGGGGATTAGCTCAGCAGTAGAGTTCTTGAATAGGTAGCATGCACAAGATCCTGGTCTGGATCCCCAGCACCACCCAAAAAAAAGTCCTTTATCAGAAGTATATTTGAAGTTTTTGTCCCCAAATGTAGCTTGTCCATTTGTTCTCAGTAGCGTCTTTAAAAAAAAAAAAAGTCTCAGGCTGGCCTAGCATGCATGGGGTAGACATTGTATTTATAGACATTATTCTGTTCCATGTGCTCGCCTAGCATGCATGGGGCACTGGGTTCGATCCTCAGCACCACATAAAAATGAAATAAAGATATTGTGTGTCCAGCTACAACTAAAAAATAAATATTAAAAAAACAGTCCTTTTTGTAAGCTTTTATGGATTGTTTTGAAGCTGTATCTTGGAACCCCGTATACAACCCAGGGTCACAAAATTTTCCTCTTATGTTTTCTCTGTAAGTTTTACAGTTTTAGGTTTTACTTTTTTTTTTTTTTGTACTAGGGATTGAACCCAGGGTGCTTAACCACTGAGCCACATCCCCAGAGGTAGGGTCTCACTGAGTTGCTTAGGGCCTTGCCAAGTTACTAGGCTGGGATTTGAACTTGGGATTCTCCTGCCTCAGCCTCCCTAACTGCTGGGCATGCACCACAGGGCCCAGCTAGGTTTTACATTTTGTCTAGAGTACATTGAGTTTTGTATAGTGTTAGGTATTCACAGTTTTTTATATTATATATGCTGAGTTGCTCTGTTAATGTTTGTTGTGAAATATCCACTAAATTTTATTTGTCAAAAATCAAGTATTTGTATTTATAGACATTATTCTGTTCCATTGATCTATTTGTCTTATTTTTACATTAGTGCCACTGTCTTTCCTGCTTTTGAGTCTTGGAATCTGGAGTCTTCAATTTTTATTCTTCTTTTCATTTGGCTAGTCTAGGTTTTATCCGTTTCTTCATGGCTTTTATAATCAGTTTGACAAACTCTGCCTTCCTAAAAAAAAAGTTTTACTTTGATGTTTGGTATTACTTTGAGTCTTATAGATCTATTTGATAAGAATTAACAGCTTAATTTCATGTCCTGTGACTTATGAACAGAGTGGTATGCATCCGTTTATCTAGGCTTTCTTAAATGTTTTGTGGTTTTAATATCTAGGGTTTTTACCCTTTCTTTGGATAAACCTCTAACTATTTTTATTTCCCTTAAAAATGGTACTTGGGGCTAGGGTTATGGCTCAGCTGTAGAGCGCTCGCCTCGCATGTGCAAGGTCCTGGGTTCGATCCTCAGCGCCACATATAAATAAATATTGTGTTCAACTACAACTACAAAAAAAAAATTTAAAAAAAATGGTACTGTCTAGGTTCAATTTGATTGTTTGTTGCTCCTATGTACAAATAACGGTGATTTTTTTTTTTTTTAATTCATGTTGTGTGCAGTTTTGCTAAACTTCCTCCAGTACCTTTTTTCTGGGTTTTATTATATTTTTTGCATACGTGATTGTATTATCAAAAAATTCACTTTTACTTCATCCTTTCCAATCTGGATTCTTTTTCTAGACTTATTCTACCAGGTAGAAGTTTTTTAGGTATTGAACAGAAGTTATGAGAGTGGATATCCTTCCCTTATTCCTAATCTTTGAGAGGACATAGCAGTTAAGTACTCAGTCCTTAAATGAATGAGTTCCCCTCTATTTCCACTTTACTAAGAGGAATGTCATGAATGGGCATTGGCTTTTGTCAGATGCTTTTTATGCATTTGTTGAGATAATATAGTATTTCTATT
Source organism: Marmota flaviventris (assembly GCF_047511675.1). NCBI lineage: Eukaryota > Metazoa > Chordata > Mammalia > Rodentia > Sciuridae > Marmota > Marmota flaviventris. The sequence goes on along the minus strand of NC_092509.1, from coordinate 104,136,485 downwards.
TTAGTTTACTATACTGATTTTACGAATTGGTTTTTGAACCAACTTTGCATTTCTGAGATAGAGATGTAAAAAAAATTGTTTTAGATCTTTTATGTTACCTGTTTCGTTCTATTTCTGGTACTAACACCATTCCAGTGCTGTCAGTTCTTTTGTAGACCCAAATTTTAACCCAGTGTTGTTTTTGCTTCTGTATGAGGGACTTCTTCTAACATTTCTATAGTACAGACCTGCTAGTTACATCTAACAAAGTGTTTTGTCTTCATTTTTAAATGATATTTTTGCTACATAGAGGATCCTAGGGGTTTTTGTTTTTCAGTACTTGAAGCATATCGCTCTCTTCTTCCTGTTTATGTCATTTCTAACCTGGCTTCTGCTGTTATTATGTGTGTTTTTCTACGCATAAAGTACCTTTTTCTTTTGTTGGCTTTTTATCATTTATTTTAAATGTTGTGGCTTTTTAATTTGATTTTTATGCTTGGGTTTTGTTGAATCTTTGGAATCTGGGTTTATAGTTTTCATCCGATTTGTAATATTTTTGGCTATTTTTTTCAGTCTGAGCCCAGTATTAATTACACATGCATTAGGCTGGATGGAGTTGCTGAGGCTCATGCATACTGTTTTTTTTATTTGCTGGTTGGGTTTTTTGTTTGTTTTTTAAGGTTCTTCTGTCTTTTATTTTGAATAGTTTTATGATGGCTTTAACTTCAGACTTTCCTTCTATAGTATCTAAAATGCTGCTAAACCTATCTAGTGTATCTTTCATTTCTAAAAGTTTCGGTGTTTTGTATCTTTCGTGTCTCTGTATTCCATCTTTATTGTAGTTTTTGGACATTAGATGCGATTATAAAATAATTAACCTTGTTCACTAATTCTAACATCTACAGTAATACTGTTTTAATTTCAGTTGATTGATTTTTCTCTTTACTGTGTTATTTCAATTTGTTCTCAGACAAATTGAAATAAATTGGTCTTTTTAAGTGTTGCTTTAAGATTGTTAGATAAGATCACAGCACTTTTTTACCTTAGGGTGGTTTTTAGCCACTATTGAAGCACTGAGTATTCTATACAATGCCTAATGAATCATCTGTCTCCCCCCACCCACCCCCTTGTGGGATTTGAACCCAGGGCTTTTGCACATGCTAGGCAACCGCTATATCCACAGCCCTTTTAATTAATTTATTTCTTTATTTTACTTATTTATTTTTTGAGGCAGTCTTGCAAAATTGCTTAGGCTGGTCAAAAACTTGCTCTTAAAGTTTTTGGGATTGTAAGTGTGTGCCACTGTGCCCAGCTTCAAAATGTGTTTTCAGTCTCACTTGTGAGAATAGGCAGTATTTCCGGCTCTTTTTGAGCTCCAGGCACTGTTCTCTGGTCTTACCCTGTGGTTCATTCCTGGCTTTAGGGTAGTTTCCTCACATGGACAGGTGAGGTGATTTTTTTCCTGCAGATCTGTAGCATTTTCCCTTTGTGTAGTTCTCTTCTTTCCTGTAGTATATCCTAGCTACTTGTTCTCCTGAATGCTCAGCTCTGTGCTAGGGTATGGGAATTCTTCATACATAAGTTCAGACAGCTCAGTTCCCAAATATCTGGAATACCTGTCCTCTTTGCCTAATATAATCTGTTGTTATATGCATATGCATTAACTCATTTGTACCACGAGTCCAGTTTTTTAGTTTCAGAAAAGAAGGTAAATCTAGTTCCCATTGCTTAATCTTGGTTTTGAGATAAGACTTCACCAAGTTGCTGAAGCTGGCTTGAACTCAAGATTCTCCTGCCTCAGTCTCCCGAGCTGCTGGGATTACGGGCATTCACTGCTGCGCCCACTGCCTATTTTTCTTGATCGTTGCTTCTTAGGAAATTCTTAGGCAGCCATGTTTCTTTGATTTATTTTGGGTCTCCAAACAAATTAAACTTTTAAAGATCGTAAATTATACAAAATGAAGCTGTCTTGATGAAGGTGCCTTTTCTGAATTAGTTGAATTCTTCGATATTTTGGCTTTTTTAAGCAGTCTGCATTTTTAACATGTCACTGGCATTTATTTCTCTGACACATACGTTGCTTGAAGTTTCAGGGTATCTGCCTGACTTTTCAGAAGCAAGACAACAGAAAGCACGTGGGCTAAGTTAAACGTTAGGTTTAAAATGAAGGCCTCATGATTAACGGGCAAGCCATTTGAGTGCAGTTGCCCTTTCTTACTCATCCAGTCCTATTCTTTATGGCTACAGATTTTCTGCTGTTAGGAATGCATATTCTTTTAGCAGTAGATGCTGTACGTCATAGTTTCTCTTGGATTGAACTATCTTTTTTTTTTTTTTTTAAGAGAGAGAGAGAGAATTTTTTTTAATATATATTTTTTAGTTTTCGGCGGACACAACATCTTTGTTTGTATGTGGTGCTGAGGATTGAACCCGGGCCGCACGCATGCCAGGCAAGCGCGCTACCGCTTGAGCCACATCCCCAGCCCCGGATTGAACTATCTTGATTGCATTTACATTGCAGTCATGTACATATTTGTGATTTACCTATTTTTCTGGCATACTAGGTACTATAAAACATAAAGACTCAAACTTCTGCAAGCATCAATTTTCTCTCTTCTAGTGCTCTGAGTAGCTGAATATTTTTCTACCCTTCTTAGCTCAGACAGGATACCCACTGTGATTTTGTTTACCTTTTATTTGTGAAAGAACATATACTGAAGAGTATATATTGAGACAGTTTATTCACAGTGGAAGGAAGACTTCTTTTAGAATGTTGAACTGTAAAGAGCTATGTACCTCTTCATTTTCAGGAACAATTGTGTGCTGGGGTTTCATATTTGGAAATTACTTATAATTTATAGAGAAGTTTTTTGTTTTGTTTTTTAAGTTGTTTTTACCCTATTATATTTAAGATACACAACATGCTGCCTTGATAAACATAATGAAATGACTATTAAAACTAAGTAAATTAACCTGCTCAGCACCTCCATAGTTACCTTTATTTGTGTTAGGAATACCTAAAAGCTACTCTTAGCAAATTTTCATATATAATGCTCTGCTATTAACTGAAATCCTCAGGTTGTTCACTGGATCTTTAGACTTGTTCGTCCTACATAACTGCAAGGCAATACCTTTTGACCTACTTCTAATTTCCTCTTCCTCACCCCTTGCAATCACCATTCTTCTCTTTCCTTGTATCTGAGCTCTCCCCAAACCCCCAAGTTTCCACACACACACACACACACACACACACACACACACACACACGAACACTGGATTGTGTTTGTAGTATTCACCTGTGTCTGGCTTATTTCATTTAGCATGTCTTTCAGATTCATCCTTGTTGTTACAAATGGCAATGTCTCCTTTATCACCTTTTTTTTGGTCTGGGGATTGAACCTAGTGCCTTGTGCATGCTAGGAAAGCACTCTGCCACTGAGCTACAGTCCTAGCCCAGTGTCTGCTTTCTTAAGGCTGAAAAATATTCTCTGTGTATGTGTTTGTACCTGTCCATATATATCTCATTTCTTTATGCATCATCAACACTTTAGCATTTGATTGTTTCCCCACTTAGCTATTGCAAATATGCTACAGTGAATATGGGAACATTATCTTTACGAGGTGATAATTCATTTTCTTTAGGTGTATATACCCACAAGAGGGATTACAAGGTCATATGTTAGTGTTTATTGTTTATTTTTTGAGGACTCTCATACTGTTATTCATAGTACCCTACTGATTTACATTTCCACCAACAGTGGACAATGGTTGCCTTTTCTTCACATCCTTAAAAATGACCTTGCCATCCTGACACGTGTGGTTTTGATTTGTTTTCTCTGGTGATTTGTAAAGTTGAATACCTCTTCAACTACCTGTTGGCATTATTCTATGTTCGTCAGAAAGATGTTTATTCAGGTTCTTTGACTGTTTTTAAAACTGGTAGTGTGGGATTCCCCATTGTTTTGTTGTGTTCTGTGAGTTCTGTATATTTTGATTATTAACTCCTTAATATTTTCTCCCAAGCTGTGCCAAAAGAATTTTAGTTTGATTCAGTCCCCTTTATTTTTACTTTTGTTGTCTAAGTCTTTGATGTGATATCCAAAACCACGGTCTCTATCAAGGAGCACTTCCCCTATGTTTTCTTCTAAAAGTATGGTTTCACATTGCATCTAGCTCTTAAATCCATTTTGAGTTGGGTTTCGTGTATTGTGTTATTAGAGTCCATTTTCATCCTTTTCTAGCACCATTTATAGACTGTCTTTCCCCAGGGTTTCTTGGCCCTGTCAAATTAGTTGGACATATGTATTTGGATTTTTTTGGGGGCCATTTTGGTTTATGGTTTCATTGTGTATCTGTGCCAGAACCATACTGTTGGATTACCACAGCTTTGTAATGTAATTTGAAATCAAGAGTATGAAGCCTTGATCTTTTTCTTTTCTTTCTCAAGATGGCTTTGAGCCAGATGTGTATACACACACACACACACACAAACTTGTAGTCCCAGCTACTTGGGAGCTTGAGGCAGCCCAACAACTGGGCAACATTGTGAGACCCAGTCTTTAAAAAGAGAGAGAGAGAGAGATTTGTCTATTTGGCATCTTCTGTGGCTCTGTGCTTATTTTAGATTTTTTTTTTCTATTTGTGATAAAAATGCCACTAGAATTTTAATAGGAATTACATTCAATCAATAAATCACTTTGGCTGTTATGGACATTTTAACAGTATTCTTCCAGTGTGTGAGCATGGAGTATCTCTATTTTTGTCTTTGATTTCTTTGATCAGTGTTTCATAATTTTCAGTGTCTAGATCTTTTGTGTCCTTGGTTAAATTTATTCCCGAGTATTTTATTCTTTTTGATCCTATGGTTACTATATTGTCTTGGTGGTTTCTTTTCATAGATCATTTTTGGTATACAGAAATGCACCTGATTTTGTGTCCTGCTCCTCACCAAATTCATTTATTCATTTTTTGTGAAGTCTTTAGGATTTTCTACATATAGGATTATGTCATTTGCAAATGGATAATTTTACTTCTTCCTTTCTGATTTGAATGGCTTATTTCTTTTTCTTTCCTTACTTATATAGCTAGTACTTCAATACTCTCTCAAATAGAAGTGGGGAGAATGGGCATTTCTGTTCTTGCACCCGATCTTAAAAAGAAAGTATTTTTCATTGATTTCGATGTTAGCTCTAGAATTTATATAGATGACCTTTATTGATGAGGAAACTTTCTTCCATTTCGTCCTTTTTTTTTGTTGAGAATTTTTATTATGAAAGTGTCCTAAACTTTATCAAATGCTTCTGCATTTATTGAGATGATCGGGTGTTTTTTTGTTTTTATGTTGATGTGGTATATAACATTAATTGGTTTGCATTTGTTCGATAAACCTTGAATCCCTGAGATAAATTACATTGGATCATGGCATTCAGTATTGATGTGTTGAATTCAGCTTGTTGTTATTTTATTGAGGATATTCATATCTGTGTTCATCAGAGATACTGACATGTAGCTTTCTTATGTGGCTTTGGTATCAACATGGTGCTGTTCTCATGAGTTTGAAAGTATACACTATACTTCTGTTTTGTGGTGTTTCAGAAGGATTTGCATTAATTGTTTTTGTTTTTTATTAGGGAAATTAAAATTCACTTTATGATTCCTTTCAAACACTGACTTTCTGCTGGCTAGAATGAAATCAGATATTTTATAACCCTTTTGGTTAAATTGTGATGCTGCATTCTTTTCCTCAGTTGTGAAATTGAATGTTTTTATACATTTGCCTACTTTTATTTCTCTGGTAAATAGTCTCTTCATAGCCTTACCGTTAGTCTTCTTCAATTTGTTGAGTTTAGACCGTATATAAGGTACTAAAAATATATATGTATATATATATATTTTTTTTCAAACATAAGAGATTTTCTTTGTTGCTTCTCAATTTTTTAACCACCACATCCCTCTTCCCTCTTAAGCAGAATGTTGGTAGGTTTGTTTCTTAAAACCTTGATATGAAATAGTTGCCTGTGTTCTGATATAAGTTGTAACTATACTCAAAACAAAGAAATAAGCAATGGGGTACATTCTTTAGGCCCATAGAGTGTTGCACTGCATGTATTAATTTGAGATGATCAGTTAGTAACTGAAAAGCCATAGTAGTAGAAGACATTTCTTTCAGAGAAGAACTTAGATGAGAAGAAAATTGAAAGATAGAGAATCCAAAGGTAAGGCTTGACTTTAATTGGAAGGGAGGTTGTGGATGGGAAGATGCAATGATTCTAAAACTACTTAGAATCAAAAATAACAATTGATGCTCAGCCTCCTCCTCCCATATTGGTATATTTTAAGTCCCCAGGTGATATTAATGTGTAGTGAGTGTTTAGAATATTTCTATTTACAGTAAGCCTTAAACTTTTTTCTTGGAATTAATTTGGAGAATTTGTTAAGACACGCGGCTGGGACCGTAGAATTTCATTTCTAACAAGTTTCCAGAAGATGTGAGAACCACCGTAATAATAGGTGAAAGAAGGAAAGGATGGATGTAGATGCAAGTAGGCTTGTATATTGGCTTCTGGGAAGTTTAGGGAGTTTCTTTCTTATCATGTCTCTTTCTCATAGAGGTACAGGAAGACTCTTCCAAAGTGCTGCTTGAGTAGGTATTACAAGAGGTGCAGGATTTAAAGGTTCTTAGATGTTAACCATCAGATGGGGGACCAAAGCACAAATTGACTTTTTCTTGGTAAATCAGTTCCTTTCTTTTGCCTGATAAAATATCTCCTTGAATCTTAATTTTGCCATAAAGTGTGAATATTTACTATTCCTCTTTTGTATGTTTTTCTACATGATAATAAATTGTGTATTAGTGTAAATCTTTTGGTAGCTAATGAATCCGTTGCATTCTAGCTCAAGGGAGGTAATTTATTATAAATGTGTATGTGCAAAGCTATGCTATCTTTTACACTTGTGCTTCTATTCTCAATGTTTTTAGCTCTGGTGCAGTTAGCTAACTTTTGCCCTGTTTCTGCCCTAACACCTCCAGAAAAATCTCTCAGATAGATGTGTGTTCCTACCCACTTAAATTGAAGGGGAATAGTATGAAAGAGAACTGTGTCCCTTTCTCCTGTTTATTAATAGACTAGATTCGGGTCAGGATGTGTCTTGCACATTTAGGGGAATGATGATGTCTTTCTAGTGTATTCGAGTCCCCTACATGTAGGATAATGATGCCAGTCATTTCAAAGCTCTTAGGTTGAATAATGTATCAATTAAATAAATAATCTTCATAGATTCATTATATTTGAACTGTTCTTCTCAGCATGAATTATAATAGCCATCATTCTCTGTGATGCTGTTAAGCTATTATAAACCATAAATAATATTATTTGCCAAGTTCATCGTAGTTTATTGTGATTAATTTTGTCACATATTGGCTATTGGAATTTGGTATCAAAGAGGTCTGTGAAATTGTCATTGGTGTGATTTACTGAAAATTAATATCTTCGTTTTATCAGTTTTTTAAAAATTTTTCAATTAACATTTGAATTTGTAAATGCTTTTAGTCAACTAATTCTAAAATTTTCCTCCTTATGTTTCATTCTTATGTCCATTTTAAAGACTGATTTTAAAGGGTGTGGCAGGAGGTTTTGGACTAGATGTGTTTCCACCGAAATGTCGGAGAAGTCAGGCCAGAGCACAAAAGCAAAGGATGGGAAAAAGTATGCAACACTCAGTTTATTTAATACTTACAAGGGAAAATCACTGGAAACTCAGAAAACTACAGGTGAGTAGTTCTTATGGTCTTGCTTTGTTATTGTAGATGACATGTCCAAACTCCTGCTGTTAGAAGCTGGGACTGGCCTGATGGTTCAGTCTCTTTTACACTGGCCTTTTTTGTATGCACACATGTTTAGGAGATATGAATTAAATATCTGACAAAAGAAATTTTGTACCTTTAGTAGCCTTTTAAAATGTTTTTCCTCTTTGTTGTCAGGAAAATATGTAGAGCAATTTGATTTCAAAGGGAATTTATAGTCTGTGAAGTTAATAGGCATAGAGCTGTATATTAGATCATGCATTTATTAAGTATTAAGTAGAGAAAGTCTATTTTTCTTGTTTTATTTTTAATTTTTTTTTATTCCTTGAACCCAGTGTATACAGTGAAAATTGTACCATTTATGGTATATTAGCAGTGTTGTTGGACATATAGTCAACATGTTCTGTAATATTCCAAGTTGTTTAGTTTGGAATAGACTCCCTGAAAAAATTCCAAGTCTAGCATTATCAACAGGTTTACTGTTCTTTGCTTTGCTTTGTTTTGTTTTTTTCATAGCATATTGGGTTGCATTTATTAGAATTGTGTTTTGGTTGTGAATTTGTGTTTTGTTTGAAATCGGAAACTCACTATTGCCAGGCTGGCCTCGAACTCCTGGGCTCAAGTGGTCTTCCTGTTTCAGCCTCCTAAGTAGCTGGTATTTAGGGATGTTTCACTGTATAGAGGTATAGGCTGCATTATTAGAATTTTTAAACTTTCTGTTGAATGACTTGATTGTTTAATGTTTCTACATTTAATTATATGTTGCAAGAATGAATGGAATCATTGAAAGATTGAATTAATTCTTGTTTTCTGTATCGTTTGAATAAAGCAGGTGATAAAATAGATGTTCTAAGAAAATTGATGTTATTGATCTTTTAGTTGCAGCTCGACATGGGTTACAAAGTCTTGGAAAAGTTGGTATTTCACGGCGCATGCCCCCACCTGCTAACCTTCCAAGTCTCAAAGCGGAAAACAAAGGCAATGATCCTAATGTGAATATTGTGCCTAAAGATGGCACAGGATGGGCATCAAAACAAGAACAGCATGAAGAAGAAAAGTGAGTCAATATTTGTTAAAGAAATGAAACAGTTCCCCTTTCTTTGTAGAGAAGTTATATTTGAGTACTTGCTATGTGCCAAGCAGTATGCTTCCCGTTCTGCATATTTCATGCCCTTTTTGATTGATTTTCCTTACCAGTGAGGCTAGTAGTAGTATTTATTTATATTTGTCAGGGTAGAAGAAATGCTAGAATTGCTAATCACAACTTTGATTATGTCATAGCCTATATCAAGCTTCCTTCTCTTCCTCCTCTCCCTCCCTTAAGCAAATCAGTCTCTTTCTAGTGAACAAGAAGTGGTTGTTACCTAAATTCTATTCTAAAGATTTCTGTCTGCTTGGTTGCTCCGGGATTGAAACTTTGCCTGGTATGTCATTGGCTCTCAGTATTGGATGAACAAAGAATTGGCAAGACAGCTGGGATAGAATTAGAAGTGTCTTTATTAATCATCACTCATTCAACGAATAATTAATCTTCTGTCAGACTTTCAGTTAACTGGCCAAGATGAATAGTAGTAATTTTGAAAGTTGGATGAGCGTTTCAGTACTCAGTGAGGTTTTTTGCCTATATCTATTATCAAATTTTTATGCTCCTGTGTAAGGAGTTTTAAATAGTAAATTTGATCATTCAAGTACAAGATTGAGTGGACTTCTGGTCTGTGATTATTAGCTGTAGTAGAATTATTGTATACTAACAGGTCAGTTACAGGTCTAGTTGTACCAGAAATGCATTGTCATTTATTAATCCTTTTATTAAACTCTTCATTTTTAAGCATTACTACCTTATAAGGATTGAATAATAAAACTGTACACCCTTTTAAAAACCTTTTACTCGTGGAAATGGATAGGACAGGTTGCTGTTACCTGTTTGAAATTACAGTAATGAGTGCAGTGATGGACCTGTGGACTGCCAGATGGAGAGCTTTCCTAGTCTTAGCCCCCTGCTTACTGCACCAGTCCAGACTGTATGTATGCAGATACCTACATTTATAAAGGTTCACTCCTGGGCTGGGGCTCGGGCTCAGTGGTAGAGCATTTGCCTCACATGTGTGAGACACTGGGTTTGATTGTCAGCACCACATAGAAATAAGTAAATAAAATAAAGGTCCATCAACAAATAAAAATTATGTTTTAAAAATAAAATAAATGTTCAGTAATTTTAGTGGTGATGGGGTGCTAGGGATTGAATGCAGGGCACTTTGCAACTGAGTACATCCCCAGCCCTTTTAACTTTATCTTGAGACAGGGTCTTGTTAAGTTGCTGAGGCTGCAAGTCCTCTTGCCTCAGCCTCCAAAGTTGCTGGGATTACAGGTGTGTACCACCTTACCCAGCTAATAAGTGGGTTTTGTTGTTGTTGTTTTGTTTTTAAAAAACAAAACAAGCAATGATGTCATACCATTAGGTTATTCAAAGGTAGAAATGAATGGGTACAAAAACAGCTTAATTCACTTAAAGGGGTGTTGTAGAGGGAGACATTTATGGGAGATGCATCTGTAAGTGAATATGTAACCAAATTAATTTCTGTACAGATTTGCCTTACATGTAAGTGATTTTATTTAAATATGCAATATCTGAAATAATGGATTCATATTTTTTTTAAGAGCACCAGAAGTATCACCAGCACAGCCAAAACCTGGGGTCGCAGCTCCCCCAGAAGTAGCACCTGCTCCCAAATCATGGGCCAGTAACAAGCAAGGTGGGCAAGGAGATGGTAAGTGCACATTAGCTGGGAAATCTGGTTAGGTTTAATAGTTACTGAGCAGCCATGCAGGAGATAAGGAGCAGACTGATTTGGTAGGATGGGAAGCTTTGTCAAAGAATATATTTAGATCCCTAGAAAGGATCTCTTAAAATCTCTTGGGCTACTTAAATTTCAATGTCAACAGCCATTTGTGATCTAATGATAGTGTAAAGCCTCCCTTTTTAAGTACTATCCATTGCTTCGTGTTTTTTATCTTTACCCCCATGTGCCCAAAGCTATACCTTCCACTTTTAACACATAAATGTATCCAGATGTTGTGTAGACTGTTAGAAACCATATTCATTTCGATCCCTGCCCACCAACTTCTCTGTTTCAATCATGCTGTTGTGATTTCCTGCATAGACAACAGCTAGAGGGTAGCCATAAAGCACAGTAGCTATGATACTCCGGTGCCCCTAAGGAATCATGAAATCCCTAGCAGAATTTAATTTTTCCATTTGCACTTCATGGAATAGTTGATTCAGACCCTCAGGAACTAATAAAATTAACTCTTTTAATTTATAGAATCATAAAAATAGACAAGTAGATAGATAGATGGTTGAACAGTGAGGTGCAGTTAGTTTATTAGGGGTAAAATTAAATAAAGGCAGTAAAGTAAATGAAGACATTTTAGTCTTACTTTGGTATTTGGCAGTGCATATTCATAAAAGTTTATTTGAGTGATACAGCTTAAACTAGTTCTTAAAAGTTTCTAGGAAAGGATTTTGGCTTGTTTTTGGAAGTAAAAGAACCCACAATAAAAGAGAAACAGAATTGAATTTTTTCCTCACTTGCTTCTCTTCTCAAATGAATCTTTTCGGAAATATCTGGCAGGTTTGTTTCTTAGGTTGTTATCTCCTCATGGCTGTTCATTAACTTTTCGAAGGATTTGAGTTAAATTTTAGAAGACTTATGGATATGAACAGTGACAAAATGTGGAATGATTTATTAGAAAGATGCAAAAAAGAACCCTGTCCTCGGAGGGTTGATTGAATGATCTTTGTAAAAGTTATCTTTCTTCCCCCACCCCTCAAACCCGTAGGAATCCAGGTGAATAGTCAGTTTCAGCAGGAATTTCCCAGCCTGCAGGCAGCTGGGGATCAGGAAAAAAAAGAAAAAGAAGCAAATGATGACAACTACGGACCTGGACCCAGTTTAAGACCACCAAGTAAGAGAATTTTCTGTTTAATAAAATTACAGAATGAGATTATAACTGTGCAGTGGTCTTGAATATTTATGGCTTGCCTAGTTTGAAAAGACAGACCAGTGCTGCATTCACTTGTTACTCAAACATGACTTTTGTAATAACTATATCACTGTAACTTGACAACATGTTAGAAATGTATAATCAAAATTTACACTTTGGCAAGGTGCTTCGGTGACTACTTTGTACACTCATCTTTGGTCTTCTTGACAGTAGTAAAAGTTTTTGAACAGCCTTCCCCAGTATACACTTGTTTATTTGTGAATTATATCTATTTATTACTGTCTTTAATATTCAGTGATTTCTTGCTTTCTGAACTCAAACCAAGGAAACTAAAAACAAAAATATAAGTGTAATTCTTACATTTATATTTCTTTCCGCTTGTTTTTTTGCCAAATCTGAATATTATCTTTTATTTGTTAAATCTTCATAATGTGGCCAGTGAGTTCATAATAGGACTCCACTGTTTTGTTTTTTCAGTTGAATTTTCACCCATTATCTATTTCTGAATAACAAATTTGGCAATGTTTGTTTAGTTTGTTGTCTTAACAACTAAACTGGGTGTATGATTTTCTACAGTATCTGAGGGTCAGGAATCCAAAATAGGATATAGCCAAGGTCGCAGTGAGCTAAGCTGACAGCTGACACAATTTTAACTGGAGAAAGACAAATATGTCCCATAACTGAAAAAAAGCCTACAATCTTTTATAACCTAATCTGGAAAGGCTATGCTATCACTTCTGCCGTCATCTACAGGTTGTATAGGCCAGCCCTGGTGAACTGCATGGTGTGACTTCACAGAGAGCTGAATTCCAGGAGGTAGAGACCGTTTAGGCCATCTTGAGGCAGGCCACTACACCAGGTTTCCTGGCAAAACAATGTAGCAGTTTCATTTGGTTAATTTCTTTAGTTTACCAGATAATCTCACTAAATCTGCTGTCAGGACAGATGTCACTAGCAATGACTGACTGAAAACAAATGAGAGCATCATTGTTAACCTTCCCTCAATAAAATTCACCTATCTTGTCCTGAAACATATCCATCTGTCACAGCCACCAAATGCAAGCAATTATTTTAATGTCTTTGTCAAATGCTGATCAATTCTTAGAGAGAATTCTAATATCCACCCCCCAACCCTCCACACACACACACTCAAAAACTCACTCCCATATTGGCTTGTGAGGGCAACCTCTGAGCAGCATATCTGTTTGGAAGCCACTGCTCTAGAATACCCAAAACACCTTGAGAGCATTGGTGGTGTCCATATTAAACCTTCCCTGTTCCTTTATGGTACTTACTTGCTTATATTTTCTTTGAAATATGTCTGGATTGGTTTTGTTGTTCCATTTTCAGACTTTTTTTTTTCCCTTACCCCTTTGTTTCTGTCTGTTCATACCAGATGTTGCTTGCTGGAGAGATGGTGGAAAGTCTGCTGGCTCACCCTCTTCATCTGATCAGGATGAGAAACTTCTTGGCCAGGATGAAGGCACAGCTGTGACATCAGAACAAAATGACATCCTCAAAGTGGTGGAAAAGAGGATAGCTTGTGGCCCTCCACAGGCTAAGCTGAATGGACAGCAGCCTGCCCTTGCTTCCCAATGTAGAGCTATGATGCCTCCTTATGTGAGTATTGCTAAATAAGCAAGCGCCCAAGAAAGGGTTTTTTTTGATTCGGGATCCAAAGAGAATTGGAATGAGGAAAAGATTTAAATCTTTGTTTTTGAGCATTTTCTTTGATTATAAATATAGGAAAGAAATCATAAGGATATCAGCTCTGTTTATCATTTATAGGTATCATGTATCTATTCTTATTACGTTACAGTCAACATGACTTAAAAATAGTTATTAGACCACTGGCAGATCACAATAAGTATATACATACCATATATTAAATTCTTTTTAAAATATTAAAATAGAATTTTAGTATAATTGTTCTTTGTATTACTATGTATTTTAGGCTACAGATTTGAAATACTTCTCTGAGAAGAGATCCATTGGATATAGCAAATTGCCCAAGGCACAAAAAAGGTTAATACCTACATTAGCTGGGAAGGATGGCACATTCTTGTAATCCTAGGCAGAGGAAGGAGCCAGCCAAGTTCAGAGCCAGCCAGGCAAGACCCTGTGTCAAAAAATAAAAAGGACTAGGAATAACTCATTGGTAGATCACACCTGGATTCAATCCCCAGTAAAGACTTACAGGGGGAATGCACAGTGCCATTATTAACATTTAAAAAGAAAACTAATTCCTTATGATTCTGAAATATGATCATGTCATTATCCCAGTTTCTTTGACTGTAATTGTGATCCTTGCAACATCCTTTTCTTGAGAATGGTTCATGTTTCTCTTGTTATCTGTGGGTACCTCTCGTTTTCAAAGTTTATCTGTTTAAATTGTTATCCTTGGGAGTTTATGAGAGTCTGGATTTTGTTGTTTCTACCTATATGTGCATGTTTCATAAGTACTTCTGACCTTGTTGTTTCCTGTACACTAATAATTAGCTCCGGTGCCCTCGCTCTTTTGTTTGCTTTCAGTCTGCCGTGAAGTTTTACAATAATTTACATCTTTCTAGGTAACTACATTTACATTTTTCAGAAGCTGAATTACTCATAAAAGAGAAATTTAGTACTAAGTTTGTAGTTTTAACTTCTAAGTATTCAAGTTCTAAATATCCATCATATTTTCTATTTCTTTTTTCTATTTTTAACCATTATTTAATTAATTATTATTTAGAATTATAGAGAAATTATTTAATGAAATTACTTATTAAATATTTTATGGGGTCTGGGGATATAGCCCAGTGATAGAGCGCGTGCTTTTTATGTACAAGGTTCTGATTCAGTCCCTAGTTCTAGAACTAAGACGTTTGGGAGTATGATAAGTATTTTTTAATATATATTTTAATTGTTAATGGACCTTTTTTTATTTATTCTATATGGTGCTGAGGATTGAATCCAGTGCCTCACACATGCAAGTGCTCTACCACCAAGCCACAACCCCAGCTCTGATAAGAATCTTATGCTGACCTGTCGTTGAAAAATGATTCATAGCCAACTGTTTGTTTCCTAATAGTGTTCTGAACTATTGTGCTACCAAAGTATTCTGAACTTCCAGGCATGGATAATAAGTTGCAGCAGAGAAGGAAAGGGGCATCTAAGTGGGTTTCATTCCCATTCAATGATTTTATTTGAATAGTGTTCTACTAAGTATCAAAAATGAAACATTTTAAAACCACTACTATCGATTGAGAATGTAAAGAGTACCATATTAATTTTGTGGCAAATTCTTGAATTTTAAGCATTTCGGGTCACATGATCAGAAAGCGTATTTAATGTAACTTTACCTATGAACATTTTGGTTACTAACTTCATTAGAGATGTGTGATGGAACTAAAAATTCTCCAGAGTATTCCCCAAACAGAAGACTTCCACAATTAAGTTTTGGCTGCTATTTAATTAATTTTACTCCTTTCCTATCTAGGAGAAATTACCTCTTTAAGTAGCATGATCAAATAAATGTA
Organism: Marmota flaviventris; assembly: GCF_047511675.1. Lineage (NCBI taxonomy): Eukaryota > Metazoa > Chordata > Mammalia > Rodentia > Sciuridae > Marmota > Marmota flaviventris. Next base: position 104,121,179 of record NC_092509.1, on the reverse strand, counting down.
GCCTTTCTTCAAGTGCAAGGTAGTTTTCTCCTCTCTCTCTCTCTTTCTTTTTTTTTTTTTTTTTTAAGAAAAACTAATCTTCTGTTTCAGGATACAAATTAACTGTTTAAGGAAATACAATAATATGTACCTAATCTGAGTTGGATATAAGCAAGTAGTAAATGACCAAGCATTCCTTCAAACTGTTCCCTTCCAAATCATGGGCTAAACCCCTTAGTGTTAGTGCCTTCATAATCTATCTTTTATTGTCTAAAGTTTAGCTTCTCAGTCTAGTTCCCAAAGAGTGCATACTCTTGAACTGTTTGAGCCTTGATTTGTAATTATCACCTGTGCAGTACTTGATTTAGTGTCCATTTTCTGCCAGCCACATGGCACACGCCTGTAATCCTGCTGGCCTGGGCAAAAGTGAGGCGCTAAGCAACTCAGTGAGACCCTCTCCCTAAATAAAATACAAAATAGGGCTGGGGATGTGACTCAGTGGTGGAGTGCCCTTGAGTTCAATCCCCAGTACCCAGTACAAACAAAAAAAGAATCCATTTTCTGTCACTTATCCATAGAAAATCTCCAAGTAGCTAGCTCCCTATTACCCTTAATTCTTTGAGATATGGATTACCCCTGACTGTAATATGAATTGAGATTCAGATTCATCAGTGACTGTACCTCTCACCGTATTTCTGTTTTTGAGAGAAAGTTCACATTATTTCCCATTCAAGTATTCTCACTTGGATAAGACTGCAGGTTTCTGGTGTATACATGTGTTTAATGTTGTCTTTTAAATTTTTCATGTCATTGCACAATCATTTTTTTCCTTTAATTTTATTACTAGGATACTGAAGTTACTCAGAATGTGCTCTAGTGACTGTGTTTATAAAGACTTGGTAGACGCAATAATTTACCCAATGGCTTGTTAGGGAGGGCAGGTGATACTGTATATCAGAGATAAATTGAATTAGTAATAATACTGCTTATTTTAACCATTCATTCTGTAAGTTATACTTTCAGGCCTAGTCAGTAATTTTTTTTTTGTTGTTTGTTTGTTTTTTAATTTAACTAAGGTTGCTTAATTCAGTGGTTTTGTTTTCTTCTCAGATGTTTCAGCAGTATCCAAGGATGGCATATCCTCCTCTTCATGGTCCCATGAGGTTCCCACCTTCTTTATCTGAAACAAACAAGTAAGGCTATTAAACAAAGTTTACAAGGAATATGTGTGTGTGGTTTGTGTGTGTTTTTTCCTATAAAGATTTTTTTGAATTTTGAAACAATTGTGATGTTTTTTTTTCTCCTGTTCCCAAAGTACAAATTGCCACTAAAACACAATTGACTTGCTCTTATAAAATACTTTATTCTTTAAAATTTTGATTGAGCTGAGTGTGGCACTGAGTGCATGCCTATAACCCCTGCAACTCAGGGAAGCTAAGACAGGACATTTGCAAGATAAGGTCCTGTCTCAAAACAAAAATGAAAAAGGGCTGGAGATGTGGTTCAGTGGTTAAGAGCCCCTGGGTTCAGTACCTAGTGCAACTCCCCGCTTTAATTGATATAAAATTCTGGTAATAGGAAAGCATGGTCCTAAAATTGATAATACTTTTTTCTCTCCTTTTTCTTTTCATGATGTAAATCACTCTCCATTTCTGTTTCCTTTTCGCTGAATGATACTTGAACATCCTTTTGAGTGATGGTTTTTCTATGTTACATATTTTGAAATTTGTTTTCATCATATTTTAGTATATTTGTTTTATTTTAAATATTTAAGAATGTTTAAGAACCATTTTAGCTATCATGTAAGAATTGTGTGTTTAAATACATTCCTGTGTTGATGGATCACTGTTAATTTCTTCATACTCACATCATTGCCAAATATTTTATATGTCTTTTTAAAAAATAATAATAAATTAATTTTATTTATTTATTTTTATGTGGTGCTGAGGATCGAACCCACTGCCTCACAAGTGCCAGGCAAGCACTCTACCACTGAGCCACAATCCTAACCCCCATTTTGTATGTCTTGATGTTGAAAGCATGTTTAATTGAAATGACCTAAATGCAATCTTTTCACATTCTGCCAATTTAGTATCATTAAAACTTTCATCTTTTCCTTTTGTAACATCCTTTTCTCTAGAGGCCTTCGGGGAAGAGGTCCTCCTCCATCATGGGCCTCTGAGCCTGAGCGCCCATCCATCCTCAGTGCATCTGAACTGAAGGAGCTTGATAAATTTGATAACCTCGATGCTGAAGCTGATGAAGGTTGGGCAGGTAAGAGGCAAAATTGCTTGAACACTTTAACTTTTTATATGCTTTTAAAGCATTCTTTCTGAGTTTTCCTTAATCTGACAGGTGCTCAGATGGAAGTAGATTATACCGAACAGTTGAATTTCAGTGATGATGATGAGCAAGGAAGTAGTAGTCCTAAAGAGAATAGCAGGTAAGTTGTTGGTGTATCTTTTACTACTACTAATATGAGTTTGTTGAAAGAATATTGGCTATTTATGAGTAGAGGTCTCATTCATAGACATTTGTTTTTTGTCTATAGAATTTCTTCATTGTCCTTCAAGGAGTTTTACTGAATTAGGGTGATTAATGAGTCAAAATAACACAGTGCAGCTAATCAAGGAGTTAAGGTTTGATATTTCTCAAGGAATAACATTTAAAATAAAGGGATGTTTAGATGCTTAACATCTAATGGGAATTATTTTGAGAGTATTAGTATGTACCATTTTAAAATGTTGCTTGCTTGACCCACTCTGTGTTTACAAAAATGGAAAACATTCTTTTGGTTACTACAGCAGTTTCAAGTCCTTGATTTTTTTAATCTTGGCAAGCATGAGGGTCTTCGGAGTAGGAGCTTTCATATCTTCTAAAATAAAGGGGCATCAGAGTCAGGAATGTATGAGTAATATAAGTTTTTAACACATAGGAATTTGCATGCAATTTTTGGTATAGTTTCTCAGCCATAGCATTGTGATACACTATAGTTTCATTATCATTTATGAGATGCCTGTGATTTGAAATATTGAAGATATTATAGCTTGGTTCATCTTTTTTCATTTAATTAGAATACAGTTACATAGTATTTCCAGAAATACTTAGTTGAGTTCAGATAAGCATTTTAGGATTGAGGAGATTCAAAATGATGGGTTTATATTCCTTTTTGTCCGGTCCAAGTGTCCATATTTGCAACTACTGTGTTGAACTTTGTGCTTCATGATCATAAATCTGGACAGCCACAGTCCCCAGCCCACAAAGTGTATATTTATCTCCTTTTTTGGTATGTTGCCCATCCTGAAACTGTTCAGAAGTCATTTTTTTAACATACTGAAAATATATTTACTTATGGTAAAATCTATCCACTTTATTATTTCCTCTGCATTCTGACTCTTCAGTGAGGATCAAGGTTCCAAAACCTCTGAAAGCACTGAAAACCGAAAAGAAGCAGATGAAGTTTGCAACACTAAATCATCGTCTCAGACATCTGCTCAGCCACCAGTAGCAAAAGGTCCCTATGGGAAAGGACCTCCATTTAATCAGGTTTGTTGGGCTCCACGGGTCTTTGCCAGTACTGATACTTGGTGGATTAATTTTATAGAGTTGGAAGGGAACTGTATTTTTTAAAGTAGCCCTAAACCCCATCGTAGTTTTTACTGCATATTAACAGGTATTATCAGTATAGTAGCTAAAATTATCATACAAAAACTGACATTTTGCCTTTTTTTTCCCCTTTGCAATTGGTCAGTCATGTCAAAATGGAGAGATAGTGCTGTTTTTCCAAAGTAAAGACAACATTTTGAAGCGATTTATCATTTACTGAAAACTATAAATCTTAGCCCCATGTATGAAATACAGCACCATCTTTTTAGGGAATCACAAATAGTATGGAAAGCTAAGAAACCTGAGTCATTTTGAATATTGTAAAGGAAGAAATGTATATGGGCAACAGATACACTTGCTCTCACTTTTGAGATGGTAAAGGGTAGCTAGAGCTGCATTATATACCCTGGGAGAACAGGGTACGTACCTTCAGAGCATCCACTTAACTCTTAACTAAGGAATCATAATATAGTCAACATATATTTGTTGGACTCATACAAAACACGGAAGAACGTGTTCCTTCTGGGAACTCAAAAGAGATGGCTCATAGCCTCTTTTTGGAAAAAAGAAGCCAAATACTTATGAACCACTCATTAGGGCTAGGGATGTAGCTCAGTGGTAGAGCTCTTAACCTAGCATGAACTAGTTTCATCCCCAGAATCTCAAAAACAACAACAAAGGAACCACTTATGAAGTCTTACATGTAATAAAAGGGAGTTTGGAATTTATTTTAAAGGCATTTTAGTGAGCCATCAATGAATAAATTAATTTCCCTGAAAATAAATGATTTTTCAAATAATTTTTTTCATGTGCTGTTGGATTTAGTTTGCATGACTTTATTGAGGACGTTTGCATATCTGTTTACCAGGGATAGTGTTGTGGTTTTTTTGTTTTTTGTTTTAGTTCTTGTTAGATGTACACGATAATAGTGTATTTTGATTAGTTAGATGTATATGGAATATAACCCATTCCAATTAGGATCCCATTCTTGTAGCTGTACATAATGTGGAGTTGTACAGGTTATGTATTCATATATGACCCAAATGAAAGTTATGTCTAGTTTATTCTGTTGTCTTTCCTTTTCCCAACCCTGCTCCCTTCCCTTCATTCCCCTTTATCTAATCCAGTGATTTTAAATTCTTCCCCTTCCTACTCTGCCTTGTTATGGGTTAGCATCCATATATCACAACATTTGGCGTTTGGTTTTTGGGGACTGGCTTATTTCGCTTAGCATGATAGCCTCCAGTTCCATCTATTTACCGGCAAATGACATAATTTCATTTTTCTTTATGGCTGAGTAATATTCCATTGTGTATATGTACCACATTTGCTTTCTCCATTCATCTGTTGAAGGGCACTTAGGTTGGTTCTATAGCTTGACTGTTGTGAATTTTCAATTTTTTTTTTTTTTTAAGAGAGAGAGAATTTTAGTATTTATTTTTTTTTAGTTTTCGGCGGATACAACATCTTTGTGATGCTGAGGATCGAACCCAGGCCACATACTTACCAGGCAAGCGTGCTACTGCTTGAGCCACATCCCCAGCCCCAATTTTTCAAATTTTTATTCATTCATTCATTAGTATTGGGGATTGAACCCATGGGTGCTTTAACACTGAGATACATCCCGGGCCTTTTATTTTTTTGTTTTAAGAAAACATCTCTTTAGGTTGTTTAGAGTCCTGGTAAGTTGCTGAGCCTGTCCTGGAATTTGTGATCCTTTTGCCTCAGCCACCAAAGTTATTTGGGAATTATTGGCATACACCACTGAGCCCAGCTCAAATAATATTTTAGTAGATATGTTGAATTCATTGGCATGATGGAGAATGATAATTTCTTCACAGAAGACTTAAGGGAAGTTTGCCATTAGGAAAAAAAAAAAAAAACCTATGAAAAGAACTGTGTTTATATAAATAAAATTTAATAGTTAGAGGTATACCTCTCCCTATCCAGGTGAGAATTACTTCACTAAAATTCTGTACTTTCAAAGTGCATTTGAGATCTAGTCTTATTAAACTCTAGAGCAATTCTACAGAAAGTAATATTATGGTGAGTGATGGATGTACTTTTATTAACAAGAGAAAAGGACAAATGGGCTTCTTACCTGATTACTTTTTAGTAATTCTTTCTTTGTAATAGGAACGTGGACCATCTTCACATCTGCCACCACCTCCAAAATTGCTTGCACAACAGGTAAGTTTTAAGTACATTCAAGCGCCCCATATACTCTACCTTTCTTCTTATTGCCCTTGCTAAAAAGTTAAAGACAATCCTTTAACTTTTTCCCTGGATTCCAATCTGTGTCATTTCCTAATGTTCTTGTGACATGACTTCGGTCCTTGCCCTTCCATCCCTCCATAGTGTCTACCCTGCTTCTTTGTTCTTCCTCATAGCAGAATTCTTTTAATGAGTTATGTACACATTTTTGCTACTCATTTATTAACCCTCTCCAGGTAACCTTCGATCTTCCACTATACCTTTGAAATTATTACTGCCAAAGTCAGTGACAACTTTGATCTTGACAAATCCAGTTATCTTGTCTTCATTGTATTGTAACAGCATTGTTGATGTAATTTATTTCTCCAGACTTAAAACATTTCTTTTAAAAACTTGGTCCGTGACTCACAATATTTTGTGTGATTCATCATTTGCTCAGGCTGAAACCTGGAAGTACTCTTAGCTTTTCCTTCTTTATTATTCATCATTCAGCTTTGGCTATCAACAAATTCTATCACCTCTACCTTCAAAATGTATTCATATACTGACTACTTGCTACTACTCATCTGAACCATTGACATAGGGTTTTTTGTTTGCTTGTGGTACTGGGAAGTGAATTAAGGCGCACTTTACCGATGAGCCACGTCCCCAGCCCTTTTCTTTAGAGAAGGGTCTCACTGAATTGTTTTTGCCTGTGCTGGCTTTTGCTGAGGCTGGCTTTGAACTAGCTATCTCCCTGCATCGGCCTCCCAAGCCCCTGGGATTATAGGTGTGCCTCGCCACACTAACCTGAAATAGGTTCTTAACAGATCTTGCTTTCCTCTTAGGCTGCCTGCTCACCTGCTACTCAAAACACAAATTCTATCTATATCAATCATTCCTTGCTCTGATCTTTACCATTATCTTTCAGTGCCTGTCTACTTTTCATCTGCTATTCTCCATGGCTCATCACAGAAACTTTATTTTTATTGTTTTTTATTCCAGCCTCAAGACTTTTTACCTTGTCTTTCTTGTAACTTGAAGCTCTTTTCCTGGGATCATATTATGATCATAGTTACCACCACAGGTCTTCCCTGGCTGCCCTACTATGATATCTGCATCTACCATTTCTGCCAGCCCCCGTCCTCTTAACTACTGAAAACTCACTATATATAACATTTCTCTATACATAGAAGCCAAAATTAAAACACATGGAAGAAACTGTTGAAGAAACTTTCTGAACTTGAGTCTAAACGATTTCTTGAATAAGACCCAAAAGTCATGAATTGTAAAAGGAAGAGAAATTGGTCAATTGGACTTTGAAAAATATCTTCTAAAAATGCAAAGATAAATTAGGAATCTAGAAAGATTCCTAGTACATCTGACAGAGCACTTACACTGGTCTATATATAAATAAAACCTTACAGCTTAATAAGAAGACAAATAGCCCACCAAATTGATTTCGAACGTTCTCTTCGTAAAAGAAAATACAGGAATGGCCAGTAAACACATGGAAAGTCAGTGGGGAATTTCAGAGTCAAACTACGTGAGATTTGCTACACACCTATGCTTGCCAAATATGGCAAGGATGTGGAGCAGCTGGCACTCTTACACATTGCAGGTGAATCTGTAAAACTTTATAACCACTTTGTAGAACACTTTTGCACTTACTTGTAAAATGTAGCATTTGCATATGACATGTGAGTTTTACTCCTAGCTATTTATTCAAAAGAAATAATATTTACACAAGACTCGTGCATGAATATTCATAGTCTTTTAATCATAGTTAAAAATCTGGAAGCAGTCCACATGTCCTCCATAGATGAAATGATGTACCTGTACTGGAGTGCTATTTATCAATGAAATGGAGCAAACCGCTACTACACCAGATAACCTCAGAACCATTATTCTGAGCAAAACAAGTGACACACAAAAGATACTATACCTTCATCCATTTATATGAAATTATAGGATAGGCAAAACTACTCAAGGTTAGGGTTAAGGGTTCTTGGCATCACAGGAAGGGGGGATAAAGTAGTAATTAAAAATGTCTCAGTCACACATGTAATTACACATTTGTCCAAACTCGTCAAACCACACTAAAGTATGTGTATCACATTTTATACAAATTATACTTCAGTGAAATCTGCATTAATTTTTTTTCTTTGTGGTTCAGCCTATTTTGTGCCTTTTTCATCCTGCTTGTTTTTGCATAGTTGTTGGCAGTCATTTTAAACTTCATCACTGTTGTTTTGTAACACAGTAATGAAGATGAAGACATTGAAACTTGAATCTCTTAGTGATCCTCTCTCTCTCCACTTTGGATTCTAAGTATCCTTCTCTGGTCTTTCAGCGTGAGATATAATCGTCTCTACCCAGGCTGATTCTCGGAATTTCTTCTCCTTTTGGGTGTCATTGGCAGCACTGTCTCCCTCTACACTGTTTGTCGTCTTTATTTTGTTATTTGGCCCTTTGGTTCTTTCCTGTTATCCTTTAATCTTAACATGTTTCAAACGCGCCATTTTGGATATTTTGGAACTTTGGCATTTCTTCTCTTGACAGGTGCTGCTAAAGGACTCACTCTACATTCTTTTTTCCCCTACATTTAGATATTGAGATTCAGTGTTGTGCTTTTAATTTCACTCAAATACCAAGTGAACAGTAATGTCTGGCACAATAAAGAGGTATACCGCCAATATTGAATGGCCTATTTAATTATTCTTGTCTTAATTGAGCAAGTTATAAAGATTAATGCTTTTTTTCCCTGTTATTTTCATGGGGTATTCCCCCCTACTTCCCCATCCCTCTGGTGCCCAGTGTTGGTCAGAAATAGAGTTCTCACACTCTGATAATGTTTCAGCATCCTCCACCTCCAGATCGACAGGCAGTTCCTGGAAGACCAAGCCCTTTCCCCCCCAAGCAGCAAGTCCCTGATGAGGATGAAATATGGAAGCAAAGGCGAAGACAACAGTCTGAAATCTCTGCAGCAGTAGAAAGAGCGCGTAAGCGGCGTGAAGAGGAAGAGCGAAGAATGGAGGAACAGCGGAAGGCAGCCTGTGCAGAGAAGTTGAAACGCCTGGATGAGAAGCTTGGCATTGTGGAGAAACAGCCGTCTCCAGAGGAAATCAGGGAAAGAGAGAGAGAGAAAGAACGGGAGCGGGAGAAAGAACTTGAAAAAGAACAAGAACAAGAGCGGGAGAAGGAAAGGGATCAAGAGAAGGAGAGGCAGCAGGAGAAGGAGAAGGAGCTGGAGAAGGAGCTGGAGAAACAGAGAGAAATGGAGAAGGAAAGAAAGCAGGAAAAAGAGAGAGAATTAGAACGACAGAGGGAAAAGGAAAAAGAACTACAACAGATAAAAGAACAGGAAAGAGAATGCGAGTCGAAGAAAGAAAGGGAGAAAGTGGAGGAAAAAACAGAGCCCACAGAACCTGTTTTAGAGCCTGTGGCAGAAAAACAAGAAAGTGAGAACAGCTGTGACAAAGGTATGAGAGGTTTATCCCTTCTGTAAACTTGACCAAGTTTCATAGTAGTTATACAAGGTGGGTACTCATGTGTTTGTAACGTAAAAAAAATCAAAATAAAAGTGATTGTTTTATGATAGCATTTGCAGGACAGAATATAGCCTAGAGTTAGGTTTTCATCTCAAAGTATTTCTTAAAGTTACTACACAAACCTCAGTTCTATTGTGTCTGCAGATATTGATTGGCTTCATGACCATATACACTGATTTCCCCCCCCTAGTTTTTCTCCAAGACATTTATCTAAACAAAATGTCATTTGCTCATTTACATTTATACTTTTGAAGCTAAACTGTAGTAGACCTTAATGGGAATGTTGTATTGTCATAATTACATGACTGTAGACTTTTTGATTCTTTTCTAAACTGGTCTGTAGACTAGTTAATTCAAATATAGTGTAAAACCTAAAGTTTATTTCTAATGAACAGCTCAAATTCAGATAGAAATAGTTTTATTTCATTAGGTATTCTGATGTGGAACAACTATAACTTTTTAAAACCACAAATTTTCTTTCTTTTCTCGTAGACACTGTTTCTTAAACTAATAAGGTTTTTTGTTTGTTTGTTTTTGTTTTGTTTTGACATATCAAAAGACTAAGAAGGGTAGAGCCTGTAGCTCAGTGGTAGAGTGCTTGCCTAGCATGCAAAAGGCCCTGGGTTCCATCCCTAGCACTGAAAAGACAAAACAGAGAACTGAAAATAATATTTTATTTCTCTCTCTCTCTCTCTTTTAGTGAGATAAGGCCACATTGATTATTTTTTCTGTTTTGAGACTGTATTATTGATACTAGTCTTCTATTACATATCAAAAGCACTTAAGATTGCTCACAACACCAAAAAATGCAAAATAAGTTTTCTCACATCAGTATTGAATAGTATTATCATATGCTAATATCGATCAAGTGCAATCAGTACTTTGTGTTAGAGATAATACTAAGAGATAACCTTAGGAAATCTGACTAATAAAAATGTAAATTAGAAACAAGGAAATACATGTTTTAGTTCTAGTGCTGCCACTGAATACATGTTGACTCTGGTTAGTTAATTTAACATTTATTTATGTATATATATCACTCACTTTCTTTCTAATAATCTGTATTTTTGGTACTTTATTTTTAGCTAGGTTTTATCAGTAAGAGGTACCCATTTAATAAGTAACTTGCCTATGTGACTCTTCTCTAAAACTTTATTTTTTCTTTCACAAGACTCTTAATGTTTAATGTAGTACAGACAAGAAATATGTTTTGTGAGTCTTTACAGCATGCTTTTACATTAGTAAACTAAATTTCCTTTTAAAATTTATTTCTATTCATCTGAGAATTTTTTAACAAACACCATTTTATAATTTTGACAGATAACATAATCAAGAATGAACATGACTGATTTTTCCTTGTGATGAAAACTTTTTGTGTATGCGGGTGACTCTCCCTTTAGTATAACACACTTGACAGACACCTTTTATTTGCAGAATGATATATGTTTGAATGTCCTCATATTTAAACTCTAGTGGTTTTCTTTATATAGATAATAGTCACTTGGTCTTATAAGTAAATAAACTAATGTCTTTTCATGTATGTATAGGCCATTTGTTTCTTATACAAGTCCTAGTGAGTAGGGGTATTAAGTGTTGTATTGAAGTACAATGAAAATAGGGGAATAGAATTTTAAGTGTCTTATCACAAATCAAATAGAGATTTTTGTGTGATGAAGCATTTGAGTCTGTGATCTCTCCTAAGCTTCCAGCCAGGTGTGGTGGCATACACCTGTAATCCTAAGAACTTGGGTGGCCCAGGCATTAGGATCTCAAGTTCGAGGCCAACATCAGCAACTTATTGAGACCTTGACTTAATAAATAAAATAGGCTGGGGATGTAACTCAGTGGTATAGTGCTTCTGGGTTCATTTCTCAGTACCCAAAAAAAGAACCCAGCTTTATGGAAATCTAAGGTTTTAGACAATCTGTTACCTTGTTTATGGTATGGTTTTATACTATTAAAATGCGAAACAGTGTTTTGCAGTATTGAAGAAGTTTTCCTTCCCCGTTTAAATTTACAGTCTCAAATCTAAAAATTTGATTTTATAATCTCAAATCTAATAATGTTATTACGTTATGGAAGTTGTGCTTAAAAACATCTTTGACTTTCTTTTTGGGCAGAGGAGGAGCCAGTTTTCACTAGACAAGACAGCAATCGTAGTGAAAAGGAGACCACACAAGTGCTCCATGAAGCAGAACCAGAATCAGGATCTCAACCTCGACCTGCTGTATTATCTGGCTATTTCAAGCAATTTCAAAAATCATTACCACCACGATTCCAGCGGCAGCAGGTAATGGTAAAACCATTTCATTATGTTTGTGTGATCAAAGATTTTTGTTCAGTGGACTGAGAAATTAATTTGACATAAAGCTTAAAATACTTACAGCACAAAAAAGGGGGATGGAATTCAGTGACACTCTACCACTGAGCTACATTCTCAAGCCCATCCACCTACTTTTTTTTTTTTTAAAAGACAGTCTCCCCCAGTTTCCCAGGCCGAGTTAAAACTTGTGATCCTCCTGCCTCTACTTCACAGTTTGCTAGGATTATAGGTGTGCACCACTATGCCTAGCAAAATTGTTTTTTCTTTCTTTCTTTTTGTTTTTTAATTTTAAGTTGTAGATGGACACAGTACCTTTATAATTGTATTTGGTGCTGTGAGTCAAACCCAGTGCCTCACAGGTGTACAGCAACTGCACGACCACTGAGCTACAGTACCCAGTCCCTATTTCTTCTTTTTTTTTTATTATTTTTTTTATTTTTTATTTTTTCCTATTTCTTCTTAATGAGGGTTTATTGATGGGAGTTTGACCTTGACCTGTGTCATTCCATTATATACTCGGCCTCATTTGCAGATGCTCCAAGAAATGGATTATACAGTAGAATGAGTGAATGATTAGTTGCTTAAGTCAAGTGTAGTGCAAAATCACTTGTTTTTTTTTCTTGCCAACTCACATGGTTAAGTGTTTCTTCCCTCAAAGATTTAAAAGCAAGCCTTATTTTCTGATAGAGTTGACTATAGCATTGATCATGTGGAGCCACAGCCTCAACCTGTGGGACCTTGATTTTTCAGGAACAGATGAAACAACAGCAATGGCAGCAGCAGCAACAACAAGGTGTACTTGCACAAACTGTTCCTTCACAACCGTCCAGCAGTACTGTCCCTCCTCCACCACACAGGCCTCTTTACCAGCCCATGCAGCCTCACCCTCAACATTTGGCTTCTATGGGTTTTGATCCACGGTGGCTCATGATGCAGTCCTACATGGATCCTCGAATGATGTCAGGAAGACCTACTATGGAAATTCCACCCATTCATCCTGGTAACATTTTCTTATGGCTCATTTGCAATTTTCCAGAGCTGAAGTTGTTTTGGTGTGTTTCCCCGCCCCCCTTTTTATTTTAGTCTTTGTTCCTTGAGAGTTGTATCCTAGTACTAGTCAACACTCTACATTGTAATCATGAAATTGTAGCTTTCTTTCAGCACAGAGTAGCTAAATACCAGGCACTTGTATCAAGACCAAAATAGCAGGTTTTTTCCTCTTTTGTGAATATCATTTAAATTTTTGGAGATGGAAAGTATTTACTCCTATTAATATCTATTATCGGTTATGTTGTTTGTATTCTTTCAAGTACTTCAACATTTGAATTTTGTCTGTAGGATACATAAACCAGCATTTTAATTTTCTGCACAATTTGCCACCCTAACACTTGACTTTACTTATAGATTTACCAAAAACCAAATAAATTGGCAGTCTTTTCTGCAGCCCATTATAATAAGTCCAGATAATCCATTATCAGAATGTATTGTGGAAAATTTGGGGATGATAAAATAACCAGGACCTCATCTTGATATTAAAGTTTAAGCAGCAATATATTAAAGTAGGTTAATGGAAGTTGCCATAGGAAATGTTTTTCTCAGAAATTTGTCACTGTTGGTGTGATTCTCATGATTTTTGTGTTAATGTGCTTTGAATCAGTGTTTGATGCCTGTTTTTTATAGGTATAATACTCTTTTGCTTTAAAATATGCTGCTGTTGGGGGTTTTGCTCCCTTAAATTTTAATGAAATCTGTTTCAACAACAATAATGAAATATCATTTACAGAACAGCTTTTATACAGTTTCCATCAAATTTTTTTGAATTACAGTAATATAGTTTTTTTTAATTTCTATTTTTTTAGAAAAATATATAAGTGTAGAGAATGCCAAATGATAATTAGTAGTCTATTTTGATTTTGTTTCTTGCACTTCTCTAATTGAAATTTTATCTTTTTCTAAACCTTTGTTACAGGAATGATTCCCCCTAAACCATTAATGAGAAGAGACCAGATGGAAGGGTCACCAAACAGTTCTGAGTCATTCGAGCACATAGCTCGATCTGCAAGAGATCATACTATTTCCCTTCCCGAGCCTCGTGTGATGTGGGGGTCTGATCCCTATCCTCACGCAGAGCTTCAGCAGGCAGCTACTCCCAAGGCAGCTGAAGAATCTGAGGGTATTAGGTAATAAATTGTTAAAATTATTAATAGACCAGATGGAGTGACATGATAGAAAATTGTTCAGTGTCTTGAAGATCATAAATATTTCCTTTTATAGCATGCTTCATTTCATTTTTGGACACAATTTCTTTTTAATGGCATCTCTGTATGGAGAATGGCATTTTTTAAACTTGTTCTGGAAACTTAATTCGATGCTGAAACTTAAACATTACATATTAAAATTAGCAAATATTTATTGACAGGTGTAGAGAAATTTAAAGGTATCTCCCATGCTTATGTCATCTGGCTAAAGTATTAAAGTAATTCTTCTAGTGAGAAATTGTAGACATTTGATTATCAGTATCTTGGAAAATTTCATCTTTTAAAATTTAAAATTTCATCTTTAAAATTTTTATCTTGGAAAAGACCAAGCTAAGGAGAAATACTAATTTGTGAGGATTCTTTAAAGGGGCAGGCAATTGGTGGACCCTCTAACAATCTTAACAACATAGTTAGAACTTCCACTCTTTTATGGGTCATATTTTTATGATAATGGTTTCTAATTATAATTCTAACCTGTGGACTCACTCTGTTCTTTCATTGTAAGTAGAAATTATTAATCTTGATGCAATTGACACCAACATTGTCTAAACATTTGTTTTCCTTAGTTTTTATTATAGTTTTTAAAAGCCCCACATAACATTAGATCCACCTACTTAAAATTTTTAAGTGTACAGTATAGTACTAGCCAGGTGTAGCGGCACATGCCTCTCTAATCCCAGCTACTCAGGAAGCTGAGGCCCGAAGATTTGAAATTAGAGTTCAGCCTGGGCACCTTAGCAGGATGCTATGTCAGTATTTTAAAAGGTTACTTGTAGCTCAATGATAGAGCACTTGCCTAGCATATGTGAAGTCCTGGGTTCAATTCCCAGTAGTGGGTAGTAGGCCCACGATATTGTTACCTGTAAGCACAATCTTCTGCAGCAGAGCCTCAGTACTACTTCATTTTGTGTAACTGAAACTTTAATATTGAAGCATCCATTTCTTCCCATTTCTCCACTACCTTCAGCCCCTGGAAGCCACCATTCTGCTTTCTGACTTGATGAATCTGATTTCTTTAGATACCTCCTATAAGCAGAATCGTGGTATTTTTCCGAATGGCTCAAAGATTTATCCATGTTGTAGTTTATGGCTGTATTTCCCTTTTTATTTATGAATAACATTCCACTGTATGTCTGTACTACATTTTTTTAATCCATTCAGCTATGGATAGACATTTAAACTGTATCCCTGTCTTGGCTCTTGGGGATATGGATACATTGATTTTTTTTTTTTAATGGATTGTTCAGTTTGTTTATTTATATGTGGTGCCGAGGATTAAACCCAGGGCCTCACACATGCCAGGCAAGCACTCTACCACTGAGCCACAACCCCAGCCTGCACTGATCTTTTGGAGATTTTCTTATAATTCAGGTCCATAGTTGGTATTTTTAAATTGGGTTATTTTTGTCATGCCATGTACATGTGGGAAAGATTGCTTTGTTGGTTACGCCTTTTAACTTTTATCATTATAGGCCTGAAAATGCATTGGAGCAGGAACAGATTACCACTGCTTATCCTGTAGAACACAGTCAGTTGGAAACTCATCCAGAAGCAGACTTTGTCAGAGAATCGAGTGAGACAGATGTACAGAAGTTTTTAAGCAGATCTGTGGAAGACATTAGACCTCACCATGCTGATAAAAATAATCAGTCTGCTTGTTTTGAAGGACCTGATCCAAAGACCTTATCCACTCCTCCAGAAGAGCGAATTTCAGCTCTAGAAAGTCAGCCTTCACGGAAAAGAAGTGTTTCCCATGGATCTAATCATGCTCAAAAATCAGAAGAGCAAAGAAGTGAGCCATCTGGGAGCATTCCTAAAGTAACAAGTAGATGCATTGATTCGAAAGATCTAGCAGAAAGGCCAGAGGAGAAACCAAGAAAAGATGGCTTTCTACGTTCTTCTGAAGGACCAAAACCTGAAAAGGTTTATAAATCCAAATCAGAAACTCGTTGGGGCCCAAGACCAAGCTCCAACAGAAGGGAAGAAGGTAATGACAGACCTGTGAGAAGATCAGGTCCCATTAAAAAACCTGTACTTAGAGATATGAAAGAGGAACGGGAACAAAGGAAAGAGAAAGAAGGAGAAAAGATCGAAAAGGTCATTGAGAAAGTTGTAAAACCTGAAAAGACGGAAAAGAAAGACCTTCTTCCTCCCCCACCACCATCTCCTGCACCAATTCAGACCCAGTCGGTTCCACCACCAGTGCAGCCAGAACCAGAGAAACTTCCTTCCACAGAAACTTCAGCTGTGACTCACAAGCCATCTCAAGATACTGAGAAGCCTGTGGAAACTGTAAGTAGTGTTCAGGTGGAGCCTGCAGTTAAAGTTGTAAACCAGCAAACTGTTGCAACACCAACAGTCAAAGAAGAAAAACAGCCTGAGAAAGTCATCAGCAAAGATGTTGGTATAGAGAGACCTCGACCAGATTCAAGACCAGCAGTGAAAAAAGAGTCAACTTTACCCCCCAGGACATACTGGAAAGAAGCTAGAGATAGAGACTGGTTTCCAGATCAAGGATACAGAGGCCGAGGCAGAGGTGAATATTACTCCAGGGGTCGAAGTTACAGAGGCTCTTATGGGGGGCGTGGCAGGGGTGGAAGAGGTCACACTCGTGATTATCCTCAGTATAGAGACAACAAGCCAAGAACAGAGCACGTGCCTTCAGGCCCTCCGAGACAACGAGAAGAAAGTGAGACACGAAGTGAGAGTTCTGACTTTGAAGTTGTCCCCAAAAGAAGACGACAGCGGGGTTCAGAGACTGACACAGACAGTGAAGTTCATGAAAGTGCAAGTGACAAGGATAGTTTAAGCAAAGGCAAACTTCCCAAGAGAGAGGAACGGTCTGAAAACAAAAAACCCATAAAGCCCCAGTCTTCTTTCAAGCCTGAAAACCATGTCCGAATAGATAACCGGCCACTTGAAAAGCCTTATGTTAGGGATGATGATAAGTCGAAACCAGGCTTCCTTCCTAAAGGAGAACCTACAAGACGAGGCAGAGGAGGGACTTTTAGACGAGGTGGAAGGGATCCTGGAGGCCGTCCATCGCATCCTTCTACCTTACGAAGACCGGCTTATCGGGACAATCAGTGGAACCCAAGGCAGACAGAAGCTCCTAAACCAGAAGACGGAGAGCCACCAAGAAGACATGAGCAGTTCATTCCTATACCAGCAGATAAACGGCCTCCAAAATTTGAACGGAAATTTGACCCAGCCAGAGAGAGGCCCCGGAGGCAGCGTCCTACCCGACCACCAAGGCAAGATAAGCCGCCTCGGTTTAGAAGGCTAAGAGAGAGGGAGGCTGCTTCAAAAACAAATGAGGTGCCAGTGCCCACAAATGGCACCATTAATAATCTGGCCCAAGAACCAGCCAGTACTGCTGGGGATATTCCTGGGAATAAGACACCAGATTTATCTAACCAGAACTCTTCAGATCAGGCAAATGAAGAGTGGGAAACAGCTTCTGAAAGCAGTGATTTCAATGAGAGGCGGGAGAGGGATGAAAAAAAAAATGCTGACTTGAATGCACAAGCAGTTGTAAAGACTGGTGAGAATACCTTGCCTCCAAAGAGGGAGATAGCAAAAAGAAGCTTCTCCAGTCAGAGGCCTGGCGTGGATCGCCAGAATAGACGTGGCAACAGTGGCCCACCCAAATCAGGAAGGAATTTCTCAGGTCCAAGGAATGAAAGAAGAAGTGGCCCACCATCAAAAAGTGGAAAGAGAGGGTGAGTACTTTGGTATAGATATGACTAAGAGAAGCTGACAGTAGAATACTTGGTTGAATGATGCAAGGAGCCAGTCTAGAATAGAAGACGAAGACATTGTACTCCCCGTAATGGAGCTTGAGGAACAGGGTAATGCCTCTTAGAAGGCGTCACATGCTAAGTCCTCTTAGGAATGTGTAGCTTTAGAAAATTATACACCCAGGGAAGGACATATGCAGCATCTTCATTTGTTAAGTCATCTTTTTTTTTTCCTCGTATATTTATTTTTTGGTGAGGTCATATGTACAGGTCTTGAATGTCATAGAAATACATTGTATAGTTTTAACAAATATGTTAAGTCATCTTAATGCTGATGAGTAGCCTCCTTTGTTAGTTTGTACTTGCAAAACTGGTGCTGCACAGGTGTCCTCTGAGACTTATTATGTAACTATATACTCTTGTCACCATACACCAGTTTCTCAAGAATCATATTGAAACTTAAGGATAATTATATTCCCCTCTGAATTTGCAGAACTATTTGATCCAGTCAGAGAGAGACCCAGAAAACAAAACTCTGCCCAACCACCAAGGCCACCTATAACATAAATGCCGTTGAAACAGTCCTTTAAATAATTATAATATATTAGTGTTGATTTTAGTGTCAGCATTATAAAGTAGCAATTAAGGTTCAGAGTGCCTGGGTTCAAACCAAGGCTCTGTACTTCATAGTGGCTTCCTTACCAGTAAAATGGAGAAAAAGTAATTGTGTTCAATGTGTGATAATTACTGAGATAATATTTGTAATGCACTTGACATACCATTGTGTTGTAATCCACCATTATTATGGTGTTCCCCTTTGTTAGACCAAGTTTCCAGAATTGGAGCCTGAGTTGATAAGAATTTATTTGGCAATATTGCATTAATCTGAATTCCTTATTTTTACACTTAACATTTCAGGTTACTATTCTCATCAGGGGAAATGCTTTTGCTTTTCAGATCATTTAGAAAAGATTCCAGGGAAATTATGTAGCCAGTTTTGTTTCCTGAGTGCCTGCTTAACTCATAATGTGAATATACCTTTTTAAGGCCAAGAGGTCAGAATAAAAAAAAATGCAGAACCAAATAATTCCGCAACTGCAACTGAAGTATTTCAAGTAATGTGATTCATGGGAAATCTTGATCTGATTTTTGTGCCTTGTAGAAGCAACAACTTTGAAACTGCAGAAATAGCAATAACTGATTATAGGTAAAACAAATGTTTTACTAGAGTCCTATTTGGAAGAAATGAATTCATTCTTAAGTGTTTGAGGTCATGTCAGGCACTTGGTAAGCTGTCATTTTGAGTAATACTTCAGGCTATTATGAAATTGAATTAATAAGACCATTTTCTATTGTCTTATTTTCTCTTGGAAATTAAAAAAGAAACCTGTACATTGTTAAGAAAGCCAAACTAATAATACATTTGGCTTGTGAAGTGAACTATTTTCATGTTAAAGATGTTCTTTAATATGTTTACATTGATATATAAATCTGATTAAAATTTATATGTATATCGTGCGTTGTGTAAACAGACTACTCCTTAAACTTTCACTTTTATGAGAATCCCACATTGGAAGAGAATCTGTTGTGAATACTTTGATCTAAATAACAGGAATTTTCTGCTGTAAATAATGCTTGCTAAGTAGCTCATTTATACTAGGATAGGCATGAGCACAGTAAAAGCCTTCTGGGGATAATTAGAATTCTAGAATTAATTGCTGGGGGAAAACTTTAGTCTGCCTTGATTGGGAGGCTCAGTTTGGGTGAATTGCCACTCAAAAGTCATGAAGACTTATTGGATTAGATTTAAATGAGTCTTCTATCCCAGTGCTGTTGTATCTTAAACTTGATAAACTGTCAATAAGATTATTTATTCTTCTGTTGGGGGTTATGAAGGTAGTAATATTTCAGATTATTTTTTATAGGCCATTTGATGATCAGTCAGCAGGCATAGCTGGTGTTGACCCTGTCAGTGGAGGCTCTGCACACCACCAGGAGGGAGCACCTAACGGTACAGGACAAAAGAATTCCAAGGATTCTGCTGGGAAAAAACGAGAGGATGCAAAACCAGGTCCTAAGAAGCCCAAAGAGAAAGTAGATGCTCTGTCACAGTTTGATCTCAACAATTATGCAAGTATGTTCTGGACTTGTTTCATTTTGTTTGTTACATTTAAGTCGATGCTATAAAGAAGTCATCAGAGAAGGAAAGAAACATTTATGGTAGAGATAAGAGGCTGATTGTGAAATAGTGATTTAAAATAAAATAACACCAACTTTTAGCCTAACTTTAAATGCTTGGTACAAATTTTCTTAAAGATAATCCATCATGGTTTTACTGTTGTTCCTAATAAAGGAGACAGTTGGTTAATACACCTCAGCTTGCCAAACAGTTACAAAGTGTTAAGCTTGCTTAGATGTGTGCAAGTTCTATTTCTTTAAAAAACAAATAAAAGGGAAAAATGTTAATGAGTAATAACCTTGGCAAAGTTGTTTTCAGACCGGAGAAGTCTGGAATAAGTAATACTACAAAGATGGCATTTCTGTGGAGAAATGCTTTAGTAGATCTGTGAAGTGGTGAGTGGCCATTGTGGGGGATGACATAGCAAAAGAATTAGGATGAGGACCTTAATAAGAACTCTCTGAGTAGAATGATTTAAAATGTGAAAAAAAGTCGGGGTTATTTATCCATATAAAATCCCAGTTGGGGCCCAGGTCTTGGACCTTATTTCTAGACCATGAGTATTAACATATACTCCCCAGACCATCGACATCATCTGGAAATTTATGGGAAATGCAAATTCTTGTCTACCTTAAACCTACTAAATCAGAAGTCTGAGAGTGGGTGATAGCAGTCATTTTTTCAGATTATTCCAGTGCATGGTAAAGTTTGAGAACTACGGTTCTAGATTACCATTTTAGAATCTGTATGGAAAAGTAAACTGATCTTCATTTTATGTTTAAGGATTTCTAGTTAGATCATTTAGAGTAATGATTCTCAACATGAATGATTTTGCACCTCAGGGGATATTTGTCAGTCTCTGGAGTTGTGAACAACTATTAAAAATATCAGAAAGTATGCGCAAATGTACATAAAGGCCAAAATAACTTTTCAGAAGGTCTAAAGAAGCTTAAGAAAGTTAAAATAGTAAGTTATGGCATAGCTGTGAGGAGAGGCTTCTTTCTCACACACACTGTAATTTATAGTCATCTCCCTTACCACTGGGGATATGTTCCAACACCCCCTGTAGATGTCTGAAATTGTAGAGAAAATTTAATGTATAAATTAGTAACAGGCTACCAAGTGACTGACTAATGGGCAGATAGCATGGGTGTACTGGACAAAGGAATGATTTATGCCCAGGTAGGATGGCACAAGATTCCATCACACTATTCAGAACAGCATAATCTTGACTTTTCCATTTAATATTTGTGGACTGTAGGTAACTGAAAACCTAGAGAGTAAAACTGTAGGTTTGTGAGGACAGGACCACTGTATGTGAAAAGTGAGGTGAATTTAGAATCATGAGGCCTCCTCACCTTGCTTGCACTGACATCCTTTAAAACAATTGACAAAGACCTTTCATTGAAATGAGCCCATGCTCCTTTTTTTTTTTTTTGGTGGTGGTGGTGCTGGGGATTGAATCCAGGGCCATGTACATATGAGGTAAGCAGTCTGCCAACTGAGCTATGTCCCCACATGCTCCATTTTTACATTTATTAATTTCTTAAGTAAAAATGTCTTGGATAATTCAAATGAGTTGGGTTCTTTTCTTTCAAAATCAAGTTCTTATCAGAAAAACAGTGACAATCATTTTCTAAAGAGTAAAAACCAGTCTCAGTATTCCTTTTTCATTTTCCTTACATAAATGCCAGTTTTGGTCTCTTAAAAGAATTATCTGTGGATTGCCTGTGAACGCGTTCTTGAACATGTAGTTATAACTAAAAATCACATCACCTGAACTAATTTAATTTTATTTGAAATGCCATTTAATAGATTTAGATTTCTTGTACTCTTTAAAAAAAAATTTTTTAATGGCCTAAATAATGATTACTTGGACAATAAGTTGAAAATACATGAGATCATCAACTAGGTGATTTTGATGTTTGTATGTACATTTCTGCTGCCTTATGTTCACATGGAACATTCATGTTAATTTTATTTGTTTTAACAACCACATATTATAGATAAGGTATCTGTGTGAAATAGGGGCATTAAGAGTCCAAAGACCAGCTATGCCAGTCACCTTACCTTCAATAGATAATAGATCAGCTAGGTGTTCAGAGCTTCCTTCATCCTTTGAAAAAGGAAAGTAATAGCACTAACCACCTTTTAAAGAGTGGGGAAATGCAAATGAGGTAAACTACTGTTATTTTTTTAAAAAAAACTGCACACCTGAGGTCGAGAGGTAGGAGTTGTTAAGTCATAGGATAATTATGATTTTTTTTAAGTCATTAGTGTTTATATGGCTTACAGAGAACAAAAATACATGTCATTCAAAGAGTGCAGTTTGAGGATTTTTATATTTAACCTTTCTTATGAAATCTTTTCAAATTTTACTAATGAAGGGCCATTTACTAGGATGGGGAATAGATTATCCTGTAAATTAAAAAAGCCAAATCTCTAGCTTTTCTTTTTTCTTTCTCTACTGCCCTGCCCTTTGTTTTCATTACATCTCTTTTCACAACTACAGGTGTTGTTATAATTGATGATCATCCTGAAGTAACAGTAGTTGAAGACCCCCAGTCAAATTTGAATGATGATGGTTTTACTGAAGTGGTATCCAAAAAACAACAAAAACGTTTACAGGACGAGGAACGCCGGAAGAAGGAAGAACAAGTCATACAGGTTGAAAACTCCCTTCAGTTTCTCACTGTTTAAATTATTGTCTAAAGTATGTTAGCAAATCAAAGTTTCTATCTACTGGTAAAGTCAATTCTAAGTGTTGAGTGATTTCATCTTTACAACTTTCAACTCTCTTAACCAGAATTTAGGTAAATTTTACAATATAATCATTGTATACTTAAATTCAACAGTGTATTTTATGTTAGCATTAGTCATGTGATTTCCTTCGTGATAGTTTTAAGTGATCATGGAAATCTAATGAACACAAATGCCTTGATCCAACAAACTATAGACTCTTGGCCTAGAAAAGTTACTATTATAAATGCATAGGATGAAACAAGATAAATTATTGAGTTTAATTGAACCAACAACCCTTGGAGTCAGATATTTTCAGTAGTCATTTATTCTGTTGATTGAAGGCAAAGTAGTGTGTGTGCCGTCTGTGGCCAACCACACTCCCAAAATCAATGTTTTTGTGACAAACACACTAGTTGAATGAAGTAGGTAAGTAGCCTTTCATCAGCTCAGGTCAGGTTTTGCTGCCAAATAGGCTTAATTTCAGAACTATGAAAAAAAAATTGTGGACCTATGTATCAAAAGTGTATGATGTTTGGCTTTTTTTCTGTGTATTTTCATGGCTTTTTATCATTTAAGTTCTCATTAGTAGCCTTGACATGCTTGCTCTGTGAGTACCTCTTTGGTGTAAAGTAAAAGACCTGAGTTATCAGTAGTTTATTTTGTTAGAAATTGAATGCATGAGCAGGGCACTGTGGTGCACACCAGTAATCCAAGTGACTGAAGAGGAGGATAGGGGAGGGTCCGATTTCAGCCTCCTCAGCAGCTTAGCAAAACCCTGTCTCAAAGAAGGGATTGGAATACAACTCAGTGGTGGGTTCAATTCCCAGTACCATAAAAAAAAAGACAGTGTATGTGCGAACTATTACTTTCAGCTGCGTTTTAACAAAACAATTCCCATCATTTTTCTAAAGGTCTGGAACAAAAAGAATGCAAATGATAAAGGAAGAAGTCAAACTTCTAAGCTTCCTCCAAGATTTGCCAAAAAACAGGCTACAGGGACCCAGCAGACCCTGTCTCCATCCTCAGCTCCGACCTCGACCTCAGCTCCAGTTCTAACGCCACCCCCAGTTCCAGTTCCAGCCTCAGCTGCAACTCTAGTTCTCGCACCGCCCACAGCTCTAGTTCCTGTCTCCACCCCAGCTCCAGTTCTGGCCTCAGCTTCAGCTCCAGTTCTGACCCCAGGTTCAGCCCCAGTTCCAGCCTCCACTTCCACTGCAGTCACAGCTGCTGCTTCTTCCGCTTCAACCTCAGCCCCCACTTCAGCCCCCATCCTTGCCTCAGTGTCATCCCCAGCGTCTGTCCCCATTCTGGCCTCTGCTTCAATTCCCATCCTTGCTTCAGCCCTAGCACCAGCTTCAGTTCCAGCTCCAGCCCCAGCTGTCACAGCCCCAACTGGACCAGCTGTCTCCACTCCAACTGCCTCAGTCTCATCCCCAGCAGCCCCAGTCGCACTTGTCCCAGCCTCAGCTGCAACTCCAAGCCCAGCTCCAGCCCCTGCTGCTCCAGCCCAGACTCAGGCACAGACCCACAAACCAGTGCAGAATCCACTCCAGACTTCAACACAGCCGTCAAAACAGCCACCGCCTTCCATTAGGCTACCTTCAGCTCAGACACCCAATGGCCCAGATTACATAGCCACAGGGAAATCCATCCAGACTCCACAGTCACATGGCACTCTCACAGCTGAATTATGGGATAACAAGGTGTCCTCCCCAGCTGTACTGAATGACATCTCTAAGAAATGTAAGTCGCCAACAGAGACATGAGGGGTGTGATATGGCACAGGAATACAGAAGTTGGTTTTTCATTTTATTTATAAAATTAAGTTTTGTCTGATCTCACTCTTCATAGTAGAAAGCAGTAATAGTAGTTCTTAGCTTTTTTTCTTAAAAGTCCTTATTTCTAAAATAAGCATGATTAACAACTATAGTGTAACTTATGGACATAAGTTTGTGTTGGTTAAAAAAAAAAACTGAGGGGGGATTTTGGGGGGGGCAGGTAAGAATGTGTGACATGAGAAGCCATTGTTTTATTGTCTGGTTATCATTATGAGAAAGTTTAATGGACTAGAAATTATTAACTTATGCATTTTAATTATGACATTCCCTTTGTCTTCTTTTTAGTGGGTCCCATTAGTCCGCCACAGCCACCTGCAGTCAGTGCATGGAATAAGCCCTTAACATCATTTGGATCAGCTACTTCATCAGAGGTAGGTATGGGCTTATTGGCGCTGGTAGAGTTAGTGTGACTTTTTTTTTTTAATTATTATTCAAATATTTAGTATGCCTAAGAATCACCAAGAAACCTATTAAAACAGATTGCTGAGTCCATGTCTATAGTTTCTGGTCCTTTAGGTCTGGGTTGAGACCTGAGTATGTTTCTAATAAATTCCCAAGTGATGTTTAATGCTACCAGACTTCTACATTTATAAGCTCCGTCTCACCCCTAAACGTATAAAGATAAAGCATTTGTTTTCATTCTAGTCTCAAAAAAAGACTTTGTGTGACAAAACATATAAGTGCAATTACTGTTTTCTGGATTTTGTACCATGTTTCTAGCTTACAAGTTATTGTTTCAGCCATAATTTATCAAGCATGAGCATTATTGGAAAATGACTTTTTTGGGTTTGGGTTTGTTTTGATACCAGGGATTGAACCCAGGGGTTCTTAACCACTGAGCTGCGTTCCTTGACCTTTTTATTTTATTTTTTGAAACAGGGTCTTGCTAAATTGCTGAGGCTGAACATGCAATCCTCCTGCCTCAGCTCACAAATCACTGGGATTACAGGCATATACCAGTGCACCCATCTAGGTCATTGCTGCTGCATTCATTAAATAAACTAATGTTCATTTAAGCACTTGATATTTTGCTGTTCTAACTGTAAACTTTCAAAACTGGGACTAAAGACACTCTCCTTATAGGGTTTTCATTGTAGTGTAAGGGACAATCAAAATAAATGACATAGTTTTTTCCTTTTGTGGTGCTCAAGATCAGATACAGTATGCTTCATGGTGATAAGTGCTAAGGATAAAAGCATATTATGGAAAGTACCTAAGGAATTTCCAAAGAAATATGGTGACAATATACTTAGATCAGAATATTTGTGTATTTGTTGTGAGATGGGGACTCACCATGTTACAGAGGCTGCCTCAAACTTGCAATTTTCCCACCTCAGCCTCTAGAGTAGTTGCTATAGTTGAACTTCTGTCCCTAATTTCATTTGGACTTTGTTTCTTTTTCTATGAATAAACTAAGTTATTGTAACCAAGTCCCGTGCTATCCAGCCCTCCTTCCAAAAGTTGCTGTGCCTCAGCCTCACTGTCCTATTTTGTTCTTGATCTGTACACTAGAAGTTGACTTTTTATGGGTCACTTTCTTTGTCTGCCTTTCTAGGTGGCTAATTCATTCACCCTATTTTGGTTTCTGAATGTCCCTTACATCACTTTTTAGTTTTTTCTTTATTTTTACTTTTTAGAATGCCAGTTAACCTGCTTAGCACCGCCTCCCCCCCCCCCAAAAAAAAAAAATGTGTTCCAGTATATTAGCTTTCCAGGTGCTGAATTGATCTCTTCTTGGGTGTATGCCACTTTACCAGTCACACAATACTTCAACATTTTTTTAAAATATCTATTTTTTAATTATAAGTGGACACAATATCTTTTTTTATTTTTACGTGGTGCTGAGGATTAAACCTAGTGCTCCACACATGCTTGGCGCACACTCCATCTCTGAACCACAACCTCAGCCCTTTGACTTTATTTTTAAGATTTTATTTTCAACCAGGCATGGTGGCGCATGCCTGTAGTCCCAGTGGCTCGGGAGGCTGAGGCAGAAGTTCAAAGCCAGCTTCAGCAAAAGCAAGGCACTAAGCAACTCAGTTGAGACCCTGTCTCTAAAATACAAAATAGGGTCAAGTGCCCCTGAGTTCAATCTCCGGAACAAAAAAACTTATATATATTTTATTTTCAAAGTAGACTTTCCAAGAAGTCAGTGACACTGGTATTACTTTCTTTCTCTCTCATTTGTTCATTCATCTGTTTTAGAGTGTCCGTGTTTTTTACTTTTACATTTGTTTCAAATGATGAAACCATTTGAGGATTTAATTTGCCCATGATCATAGCTTTAACATGTTAAACTTAAGTGTCTTCCTAGGTTTCATCTTATCTGTTGTTTTCTAATGCAAATCATTACGAGCACTTAAGGAAAAGTTCTCCTAAAGTGTAATCGTGGTCAGTTGCAATTAAAGTGTAGATTCTTTAAATCTCCTACTGTACTTTTTAAAAATGTGATAATACATAAATTATTCAGTCAAATGAATTCTTGTTTGATTTGATAACAAGTTTTAAATACTCAAAACTAGGGAACAAAGAATGGTCAAGACAGTGGCGTTGAAATGGGAATTGATACAATTCAGTTTGGTGCTCCAGCTTCAAATGGGACTGAAAATGAAGTTGTTCCTGTGCTTTCGGACAAATCTACGGACAAAATACCTGAACCGAAAGAACAACGGCAGAAACAGCCACGGGCAGGACCCATCAAAGCCCAAAAGGTACATATAATTCATAATCCTGGCGTCGTTTTAAAAAATCACCGCTGACATTTATAGAGAGCAACAGCTTTAAAGTTGAATTTAGTTTTTTAGTGAATGTCTTTCATTGTCATATAGTTTTGTCGTAACCATTGACTTTAGCTTCCAGATTTGAGTCCAGTGGAAAACAAAGAACATAAACCTGGTCCCATTGGAAAAGAACGTTCATTAAAAAATAGAAAAGTAAAAGATGCCCAACAGGTGGAGCCAGAAGGACAAGAGAAGCCAAGTCCTGCAACTGTCCGAAGCACAGATCCTGCCACCGTAAAGGAACCCAAAGCAGTCTCAGAAATGTCTGCAGAAATAGGAACGATGATCTCAGTATCGTCTGCAGAATATGGCACTAATGCAAAGGTAAGCAGCCTGCAGTGGTTGCCCACTTGGTCCATGTACAAACCCTGTCTAAAACCAAGAACAGGGGCACAGTACTCTTGTTTGCTTTTGTAGCGCTGGGTATTTAACTTTTTTTTTGCTGAGGTTTAGAATTCTATACTTTTTTTCTACAGAGGAGACTTTATTTCATGGTATATATTTGATGTTAAGGAAATCTTTTAGAGTAAATTATATTGCTTTTTGTGCAAATTGACTCTTAATTCTGAACTGTTTGAGTAATTTAGAGTGAAAAATCTACACAGCATTGGAATACCTTTCCTTGGGTTTGTAAGCTTTTCAAAAATAGTTCTAATAGAGTTATCCTGGAATCTTATCTTACCTACTGGTGAGATTCTAAAGTTAGAAAATTGGCAAACTTGTGGAGTACCCTAGTGTGTAGTCAGTTTTCTTTCACAGTTGAAGCAGATTACTATTTCTTTGTTAATTCTTAAACAATACAAAATAACAACTATAGACAGCATGTACATTGTATTAGGTATTATAAGTAATCTAGAGATTGATTTTTAAAGTACGCCAGAGAGTATGTATAGTTTATATGCAAATACTATTACATTCTGTATGAGAGAATCTTAAGCATACACAGATTTTGGCATCTGCAGTGAGTCAACAAGGACTCATTCTGCTGAATTCATATAAGTAAAAACTCCACCAGTGATCCAGGTCTACCATATTAAGAGAAGAGATTTGTGACATTAAACAAGGAATGTATCCTAAAATTTATTGTGAGAACTAATACTTTCATATTCACTTATCTGGCCTTTTATTTTGGAGAGAATATACAAACTAGTAGTTAATAGTAAGCTGTAAATTGAGTGTGGTAAACACATAAAACTTTCTTTTCATTGCCTACAGAAATAAATATTTGGAACTGTTGACCACCTCCTAATACTGTGGAGTGCATTTTTAGATATGTACAGGAGTTCATCAACAGTTGAAATCTTACTTTTATGAGTCCATGTTGTATCAGTGAATTAAGATTTTAGTGAGTTGAGTCTTAAGATCTGTTCTCCCTTCCTGCTTCTTCTGAAACAACTTTACAACTGTTAGGCCATCATTAGGAAGTAACCCTTTAATTAGTTTACAACATGACTTTTTCTATTACTCCTCCACAGGAGTCTGTAACAGACTATACTACACCTTCTTCCTCTCTGCCTAACACTGTGGCTACTAACAATGCAAAGATGGAGGATACTTTGGTTAATAATGTAAGTAATCAATATAGATGTGGCAAGTTTTAACACTCATCAAGGAGTTGATAGTAAATTTGTTTTTTTAGGCACACTGTAGTATAACTAGGAAAAATCTGCAAAGGCTTTTTGATTTGAAAGTCATCAGCTTTCCATTTAAATCCAAGGCTTGTAGTGCTTAGGATTGATTTCATAAGTACTAATCCTATTAACCTGATTTTAGTAAGAATTTTTGTTCTCATCTCTTACCGCATTATTCTGCAACATTGGCATTTTATTTGGTTGGTGATTTTGTTCATAAATGGAGCCTTTTTACCATTCATTGAAACCTTTTTTAAGATAAAAGACTAGAACTAAGGTGTTTTCAAAGAATTAAATATTTCTTTTTTAATTAAAAAAGTGTATCTGCATATATATAGTCTACCTTGCCAACATTCCTTTTGTCAAGGTTGAAGAATAAAGTATAAGCAGATATTTCAGGAAATTCTTTGAATGTTCTAATATTAAATGATGTTAGGTCATATTTTGAATCAAGCTCTGGTTTCCCAGAACAGTGATGTTATAATTCAAGATGGAGTTAGAGCCAGGTGCACTGGTGCACACCCATAATCATTTTGAATGTAAAATTCTTGATTTTTGTCTTCTGATATTTTCCCCCCTTGTCTGTTTTTCTCTGTAGCATCAAGTTTATGGAATTTTAGAAAAATGAGCTACAATAGGGATTACTTAACCCCAGTGATTTGTAAGATTAAGGCAGAAACTCACAAGTGAGGCCCTAATAAGCAAATTAGTGAAACCTTGTCTCAAAATAAAAAGGATTGGGAATTTGGCTCAGTGGTTAAGCCCCTCTGGGTTCAATTTCTAATACTTAGTCTGTTATTTTGCTCAGTTCACTGATAGATGAAAAATTGTAAGCTTAATAAAAATGTTAGATGACTTGCTGTGGTCACATGATATAATTTAGAAGAACTTTTTTTAAAAGCTTTTTTTATTTTTTTGGTCCTTGTTTCAGAGAGCAGGTGTGGTGAACATATGGTCATTTGCTTTCCTTTTAAATGTAGCCCCTCTGTACATCAAAGGCTATTTGACTAAAATTGTGATTGTTCTTTTCAGAAATCTCTCTTACAGAAAATATATAAAGGTTCCTCACAAGGGCTTTGACTATCATTTTGAATATAAAAATCTTGATTTTTGTCTTCTGGTATTTCTTGTCTTTCTCTCTTAACATTAGGTTTATGGAATTTTACAAAAGTGACCTACATTAGGGATCACTTATCCAAATTTATAGTCTGTTTGAAGGACTTCTGTGTAGCTGAGGAGGAACAATATGAGGAGTGAACAAAATTTCTTAAAGTGAAAACAGCTCTCTGGAAGCTGATAGTATAAATTGTCCAATTTGCCACTGTTAAAAAATTTTACTTCATACATCAGATCTTCCCTCCTTATCTTTCTGAGAGTGTTTTAGATATTTGTGTTTACTTGCTGTTTAATGAAGAACTTAGTAAAGAGAAAATTACTTCCTATCAGTTTAATCCTCATGTCACTGTTTAGATTATCAAATATTGACTGACTCCAGTCTCAGTAGAGTTTATTTATACTTTATTGGAGTGTCTTTTCTCATTTTTAAAAATAGGGTATTTCTAAAGTTTTAGTTTTCAAGAAAGTAAATGATGGTTTGGACAGTCCTCTGAAAATATAATTTTAAAAATATAAATGATAAGAAACAAGGTCTCCTATAGAAGTGAATATCTACATTTGACTGATAGCACTGTATGTTTGAAAACAGATCATTTTGGGTCATGGAGCTTGATAAAGGACCATTACTTCGAAATGGTTTCCCTGTTCTGCTTATTTGTGCTACATATGATAGTGATTTTGATCTTAATGTAGTATTGAAAACAAATGTCTGACATTTTTAGGGCCTTTAAAAAAATTTTTTTTTTTCTTTCCAGTAGTCTGGGATTCCATTTTATACATAGAACTTTCTTTTTTTAAAAAAAGAATATAGTTTAGCAAGTTGTGGTGGCACATACCTGTAATCCCAGCAGCTCAGGGGGCTGAGGCAGGATTGCAAGTTCAGAGGCAAGCCCTAAGCAACTCAGACCCTCTAAATGAAGTGTTTAAAAAGGGATGGAAATGTGGCTCAGTGGTTAAGCATCTCTGGATTCAATCCCTGGTTCAAAAAAAAAAAAAAAGAAGATAGCTTAGCCTTATTTCTCTTGATGAGGCTTAATACCATTTTTTTTACTATCTGCACTGATTATTTCTTGTTAGTATGACCCAATATTACAATCACTCAGTTTTTTACATATTTTGTTGGTTGTATGTGGGACACCAATACCTTTATTTATTTATTTTTATGTGGTGCTGAAGATCAAACTCAGTACCTCCACATGCTAGGCAAACAATCTGCCACTGAACTACAACCCCAGCGCCTACAATCACTGAATATTTCAATGTCCTACGGATGAAATGTCTTCATTAAATAATTCATGCTATGATGGATCTCCATTAGTCCACGTTACAGTGATTATCTTAAAACCCCTAACCATCCCAGCAAGTTTTAGCTAAACTACTAAATGAACCATCAAAAGTAAACATGCAATAGTATATAACATAATAAAGTTCCTAAGATCCAGAGACTTAGGGGAAAGGAGATATATGGGTAGCTTTTTTCTAACATCATTTGCCATAATCATTTTATTATTATAGCAAAACGGGTATATTGGATTAATGGTAATATTCCATACTTTGCCCAGATATTACTTGAATTTAGTTATTAGAAAGTTCACTCTTACAGAAAAGAGGTTAATTTTTTTATATTGTCATTGTCATGTTAAATAATTCTGGTTGAAATCTGTGGTTCCCCCATATGATAAAAGTTGTTTTTCTTAAAGCTTTGCTACATAATATGGACCTTGAGGCAGCAACATTAGCATTACCTGGGAGTAACCCTGAGTAGTTAAATCAGATTATTATTTTTAACAGCCTGGGTGACTTCTGTGCACTCTAAAAAATGTGAGAAGTGCTGCCTTTAAGCATAAATTTTATGTTTGGGGCACGCTTTTTTTCTCATGATCTGTGCATAAAGAGATTGTGGGGTTTTTTCCCCCTTTTTGAGAATTACCTAATTGCATGATCATTAATTACTATAAACAGTATAATTCTAAGTAATCAAAGATCCCTGTTGGCTCTAATGAAAAATAAATACCACATTTGGAGGGCGTTAGTCTATCGTAAATGGGGCTTTTATAGCAGACTTAGTTAGATTGTGATGTGTTGCCTACCTTTTCAGGTGCCCCTGCCCAACACTCTTCCCCTCTCTAAGAGGGAGACGATACAACAGAGCTCCAGCCTCACTTCAGTTCCTCCCACTACTTTCAGCCTCACCTTCAAGGTATGTATGACATCCATCTCTAAGGGTCCTTCATTATTGCATGCAAGGTGGCGTAAGTTAACAATGTTCTTTTGGGTATCTTTACTAGTTTTATTTCCTCCAAGGTGAGGAAACAGAGATGTGAAATTATTCCTTAAAACTTTATTAGCTTTTAACCCCAATTAGCAGTGATTTGATATTTTAAGTAAGGCTTGTTATAGTTGTGATTTTTGTATTTTGTGTGTGAAGTAAATGAATGCAATTTAGTGATAAAAATGTTTTATAGAAAAGAAGTTAATTAACATACATGTTCCTTGATAAACAGCATCAGGGAATTTTGATTTAAGTGGACAAAACAGATTTAGCACTTTGTAATGTTAAGAAACTTAGCCTTATTTTGATCTTATTTATAATTTTGAGCTATATTCCTTTTTTCTCAGCTGAGTTATTTGAGAATACTTTTAATCTGTTGTGCATTGTAGATTCATTAGTCATGCTAAAAAAAAAAGCATGGAATTATATGATTTTTTTTTCTTTTCAGTGCATTTATCTCAGTGTTGCTCTTTGTTCATAATCTGACGCAACTCCAGTAATTCACCTCTGTCAAAGCATATCTTCCTAATGTTTCACTGGTTGACAGTGAATCTCTTTGATGGTGTTTTATCATGTGGCCTGTATTCATTTCTAGACTGTCAGCTTGAGACCCCAGCCACCTGATCACTTGTCTCCCTTACCCTCTTAACTTCTTTATAAGAGGATTAATAAATATGTTTGAAGCTGTAAAATTTTAGAAAACAACCCTTGCTTTGTGCCATCCTGTTTGTACCCAGTTCTTACTATTTACTGCCAGTTCCTATTTAGCCTTTGCTGTTTCTTTTCACTTAAGTGACTGTCTCAATCTGTGTTCTTTACTTTGTCTAATAATTTATGATTTTTATCATTATGCTATTCAAGATCATAATCTAACTTAAATAAAAAAATAGTTCTTTATTTTTTTAAGCCAGTAGTTAATTTTTTAGGGTGCTGTTCAACTTGCCTTTCACTCACATTTTTACCATTCCAAGAAGAAATGATATGCATGTAGTTTAAATTAAATTGCATAAGGCATGAAGCCTTCTCTGTTTTTGTTGTTTCTGAAAATCTCTCTGAGCAATAGATGAAATAAAGAAAAATTCTATATAGATGTTGTTGAGAGTGTATGTCGTTAAATAATTGTACTTTTAGTTTCCTTGAAGTTCCAAAAATAGAAATTTCGAGTTTTCTTCCTGCTTAATAAATGAAATTAAGTCTACTATTTGTGGCCTATATATTATGCAGTTTGTTTGCTAAAATTTAATTCTGTTTCCTCAGCAAAACTGGTGTGTAAGTCATTGTACTCTCAAATTGCTTTTTTGTTAATCCTCCACACCATTTTAAAATACATTTTTGTATGTATTTAATTTTAAACTTAAATACATTTGAAAACAACAAAGTGACTATGAGAAAAAGACTCCCCCCATCCATATAAGCATCCTTCTTTCTGAATGTACAATGATAATTAGTTATTAAGATAAGGTAATAAGAGTACTGCATGTTTTAAAAGGGATGCAGGTGGGGACCCGTGGGGTTTAGTTATGTTTCTACAGTGAACTTGTTGATTCTTTCTTGTTCTTAAAATACATTAAAATTTTAGAAGTTGGAACTTCAAGGACTCACAAACTTCTCAACAAGTGTATTAAAAATGTTAAACTTCGAAATCTGTGTATCTGTTCTACTTATTAAAGTAGCCTCAAGATAATGTATTCAGAATCCTCTTGTTCAGGTAGCTGTTGAGTTCTGAAATTATGCCTGATCCTAATTGAGATGTGCTGTAAGTGCAAAACAAAATCCACACTGCATCTGAAATTTTAATATTGAAAAATATAGAATATGTCTCATTTTTTAAAACGTTTATTTTATTTATTTATTTATCATTTTTATGTGGTGCTGAGGCTTGAGCCCAGCGCCTCACATGTGCTAGGCAAAGCGCTTTACCACTGAGCCACAACCCCAGCCCCAATATGTCTCAATTTTATGTTGACAGCGGTTTCAATTATATTGTAGTTGAATGAAAATATATATTGGGTTGAATGAAAAATTATCAAAATTAATGTTACCTGTTTTTACTTTTTTAAATGTTTCTATCAGAAAATTTTCAGTTACATATGTGACTTTCATTTATATACTATCTTTTGCAAATTGTTGAACAATGCTGCTTTAAACAGATTGAACGAAGACTACAGTTAAATTCAGAACCACAAATGGAAATGGCTATAGCCAGTTCCTGACATGCTGAAAGAGGTCAGGGTGTGAAACAGGAAGTGTTTGTACTACGTCAAAGCCTAAAACCTGATGTATTTTGCCTTTTATGCCTTTCCTTTTGATAAGTACTTCTAAGGACCTTTGCAATCATAGGAAGAGCCTTAAATCATTCTACGTGGGCATCTTGGTTCCTTCTCTTATTCTTCACTGGCAGTGGAGCAAGGCTCATATCGTACAAGAGTTGACATGTTTCCCAAAGCCATCAACAAGTTCTCTGTAGAAAAGTAATAACTCCACCTCCCACCCCCTCAATTTGAGTAAAGGAGCAAAGATAACGGGCAAGTGAAAAATTAGAAATCCATAGATTTCCTCTGGTTTGTGTAGTTTTTGACATTACATACCAAATTTAATTATTGATTGTATGTATGATGTGTGTATGTGTATGTTAGTCAACTTTTCATCACTGTGACCAAAATACCTCACATAAACAACTTAAAGGAGGAAAGATTTATTTTTGAATCACATTTTCAGAGTTTTCAGTCCACAGTCACCTAGTTCTTGCTTTGGGCCTGGTGAGGCCAAACATCATGGCAGAAGAGCTTGGTGGAGCAAAGCTGTTCACTCATAGCAGCTGAGGAGCAGAGAAAGAAGAAGGGGCTAGAGAGAGATAGGATAGAGCCTCAAAGGACCCACTCCTTCAAGTAGATCTTATCTTCTACAGTATCACT
Organism: Marmota flaviventris; assembly: GCF_047511675.1. Classification (NCBI taxonomy): domain Eukaryota; kingdom Metazoa; phylum Chordata; class Mammalia; order Rodentia; family Sciuridae; genus Marmota; species Marmota flaviventris. The sequence goes on along the minus strand of NC_092509.1, from coordinate 104,086,056 downwards.
AACTCCCAGTAACACCATCAAATTAGTAATCCACTGAGGAGGTCAGAGCCCTCAAGATCCAATTGCTTCCCCTAGCCCCACCTCTGAACTTGGCTGCATTAGGGACCAAGCCTTCAACACATGAATGTAGGGGGTGCTTCATATTTAAACCATAACATTGTGTATACTTTTTCTGTATTGTGTCTTTTGTTTATTTTTCCTTTTAACAAATGTCCTCCTTTTTGCAGATGGAGTCTGCGCGCAAGGCATGGGAGAATTCTCCAAACGTAAGGGAAAAGGGGTCTCCAGTAACTTCCACAGCGCCTCCAATTGCAAGTGGAGTTAGCAGTAGTGCCAGTGGGCCCAGCACTGCCAATTATAGTTCATTCTCAAGTGCGTCAGTGCCTCAGATTCCTGTCGCTTCAGTCACTCCTACAACGTCACTATCAGGTAGAACTTTTTGTACCTTTCCTTAAATACCTTTGTGTGAGCAGTGCTGGGGATGGAACTCAGGGCCTCAGGAATATTAGGCAAGTGCTCTATCACTGAGCTACATCCCCAGCTTAAATATCTTGAATTGTTTAACATTTTATAGTCTTTTGTTCACTGTCCCCCAAAAAGTATTGTGTATAAAAGATGTGAGACTGTGGGTGAGATAGTTATCAGCTCTTCTGTAAAACTTCTGGCTTCACTTAGCCCTTCCTCCTCTTTGCTCTCAGAATTTTAGTTTGGCAAACATTTATTGAAGAATAACTAGAACAGTTTTTGCTGGGCCCTTCTGTCCCCGGTGTACATCCCTACACACAAACACACAGAGTACAGGTACCAAAGAATAATTGAGAAAAAAATTTTTCTTCTAAATTTTTCTGAATTTTACCTTTTGATATTTTTTAACCTTTACATAGTTGTATTTACTAGTTTGATAAACTCAGAAGTAATTAAAAACCACATAGCTTTTAGATATTTTGCAATCTGTATCTAATTTAGAGGCCTAAGTTTAATTGGCCTAACTAAACCAAGTGGGGTAACTTAAATTTTCTGATGAAGATTTAGGTGTATAGAATTTCCAACCTCTGCTATTTGAGAGATGATTTATGGGTTCGGTACGGTTTTGTTTGGTTTTATGGTACTGGGGATTGATTTCAAGAGTCCTCTGCTACTGAGCTAAAATCTCCATCTCCTTTTATTGTTTACTTTGAGACAGGATCTCACTAGGTTTCCCTGACTGGCCTTGACTTGCAGTCCTCCTGCCTCAGCCTCCTGAGTGACTGGAATTACAGGCCTGCACCACCATGCCTGGCCCAAGTCCCTTATTTATAATGTAGTGTTTGCATATATATAGCCTACCTATATCTTTTGGTATGTTTTCAATCATCCCTAGATCACTTTTTAATGCCTAACAGTATAAACATATTGTATAGTTTTGGAAAAATAATAATGAAAACAGTGTGTATGTTCAATACAGATGCAAATTTTTTTTTCAGTGTTTTTAACCTGTGGTTGCTTGGATACTAACATGTTGAACCCATGGGTACAGAGGGCCTACTGTGCATAATGGGTATAAACATTAATCTTCTACTTTCTAGATGGTACTGTCAACAACAATGGCACTTTTAGATATACAATATTTTCCCCTGATTTTATCCCTCCCCCAAATACAGGAGCTGGTACATACACTACCTCTTCTTTGAGTACAAAATCTACCACCACATCGGACCCTCCTAATATTTGTAAAGTGAAACCCCAGCAGTTACAGACAAGCAGCCTGCCTTCTGCAAGTCATTTTTCACAGTTAAGCTGCATGCCTTCCCTTATTGCCCAGCAACAACAGAGTCCACAAGTTTATGTGTCTCAGTCTGCAGCAGGTAATATTTTACACTTTAATATAAAGAATTTAGAAAAAGAAAACTTTTTTTAAACTCCTGGTTTTTCTTTTCTTTTTTTTCCTTAACTATTTTTTGATGTGCTTTTTGCAAATATATCCCCCTATAGAGTTAAATCCTCTTTCTCCTTGATATATTATTATTGTATAATATTATTATAATTTTATTATATATTATTACCAATTGTTATAACAAATTGGTTCTACTAATTCAAAAATTATTTATGCATGTGTCACTGTTCCAATCAAATAACAAAACATTTAACAATAGGTGATAGTTTGGAAGAGGGGGGGAATTAAAAGTAGAAAGAAAATATTATATGATGGTGGTGGGTAGCTGGTCCTAATAAATCACAGTGTTCATCTGAAACATCTAAAAAATATTTAAACTCACCAACTCATCATGTTGTTTCTCACCTTTCATAGAAAATTAATAATTAGCATCTGTTAGTATCCAGTGTCTATAGAGATTCCAGGTATTGTTAATAATCCTGTAATATAAGTTGACATAATTCTTTTTTTGAAAAGTATCTTAGAAAATGCACACATACATACTCACTGTAGTAACAATTTCATGGCTAGGAATCTTTTAACTATACTTTGAGGGTGTTCATTTGTAGTGACAAATTTAAAACAACGTAGGTAGGTCTCCAGAATATACATTTCAGGAAAACAGCCAGTCACAATTTGGTATGGATGATACACAGAAATATGTTTAAGAGTCCATACCAAACTTTAAATTATTAAATATCCATTCTCTTTATATATTTTGCTAAATTCTAGAAGGTAGACTTATAATTGAAGTAGATTTGCTGGTTCAGTGGATAAATCTATATTCAATTTTTATGTGAAGTTTTACCAATAAATTTTAGCCATGAGAGTGTTTATTTTTCCATAACCTCATAAATATTAGATACACTATTTTTAATTTACTACCTTTACTACTACCTTTCTAGTAGAACTTTTTTAGGTTTTTTTTTTTTTTTTTTTGGTTAATTAGTTGGTTGGTTTGGGGTTTTGTTGGTTTTTGCTTTTGTTCTTGCTTTTTTGGGGTGCATTTATCTCTTTATATTTTCAGTTTTTCTATGACTTTTGAGAGGGCTCATTTAGAAACTGCTACAAAACTTAGGTTTTTTTTTTACTTACTACTTGGAAAATTTTGAAATTTAGACATTATTGCTGCTTTTTTTTTCCTGGTGGCCTGCAGCTCAGATCCCAGCTTTCTACATGGATACAAGTCATCTCTTCAATACCCAACATGCACGGCTAGCTCCACCATCCCTGGCCCAGCAGCAGGGCTTCCAGCCAGGTCTCTCTCAGGTAAATATCAAAGATTCCTTCTATCATGTATTATTTCTTGCCATTTTTATGGTTGTAGTAGTTAATCTTAGACTACAAGATAGACTCCCTAAAGTTATATCATATCCATTATTTCCTTGATAGGCTACTGGCAAAATTTTTAACTTTACAAAAGCTTGATAGTTACGATGTAGAAGAAGTGATTTGTCAGAAAGAAAATCTAGATGTTTACATTTGGTTTTGTTTTAAAAGGGAGCTGATGGGTACTATTAATCTTTTTTATTCTTTCTGTGTCTCAGATTATTTTTTCCAGTGTTTTGATTCGTGTGTATGATTTCATATACATTTAAATGAATGAGTGTTTGTTTTTCATTGCACTGCAGCCAGCTTCAGTTCAGCAAATTCCAATCCCTATTTATGCACCACTGCAAGGGCAACATCAAGCCCAGCTGAGTTTGGGGGCTGGTCCTGCTGTTTCCCAGGCTCAAGAATTATTCAGTTCTTCACTTCAGCCATATAGGTAATTGCTTTAAATGTCTTCATGTTAAAACTAATGATACTGCTGATTCTCCTTATTAGAATTCCTATTGTCTCTTCCTTCCTCCAAAAAGCTGGAATGACCATGAATACATTAAATGGTTAAACGTATTGATTATATGTCATAAACTTCAGTCTCTGGTCATTTCAATAGACTTGAAAGAAAGTCAAGCCTAAAAGCTTCTTAATGAAGTCAGTGACAATAACCTGTAACAATTAGAGTTCACAGATGCTAATGGAACCTGAAACTTAATGTGCCATGAGGCTGCTAACAACTATAAATCCAAGTGTTCTCTGTGTAAAGAGCTGAGGCGTAGCAGAAAATAATAGTATATTAGAGATGGAGAACAGGTAGAGTATAACAGAAGAGAGGGGATGGGATTTCAGACAAAGAATAGAAGCAGGGATGATAGTAGTGACAAGCTGACTGTGTACATGTGCAGAAGAGAGTATTCTGTAAAAATTCACTCACATGCAGTGTACCTTATCTTTACATTGAGGAAAATAATGCAAACTGATTTTTGTTGAACTTTGTTTATCTATGATAGCTATTTAGTCCTTAATATATGTTGACTACATTTAACTTAGTTCTCATAGTAAATTAAGTTATTCCCATTTGACATGAGGAAGTTAGGACTTCAAGAGGTGGTCGGGTTTTTTTGTTGTTTTGTTTTGTTTTTATCTGAGGTCACAGTGTAAATAAGAAGCCAAAACTGGATTTAACTCTGGGTGTCTTTGGTTTCCACTATAAGAGGATAAGGGATTGGTAGTAGCCAGATGGCAAGAGCAATGCTTGTCAGCTTAGCTACTTACTGTTCATATTCCTGGTGATGTCCCCGATCATCAGAAAGAAAAATAAATTACAATCAGGACATTTAGCTTAGGAGAATTAGAAAGTTGTGCATTTGCTTTTAGAAATTTGTTTTATAAAAGTAGTTCAGGCCAGGCACAGTCCCAGCAGTGTAATCCTAGTAGCTTGGGAGGCTGAGGCAGGAGGATTGTAAAATCAAAGCCAGCTTCAGCAACAAAGCAAGGCCCTAAGCAACTTATGAAGACCCTGTCATTAAATATTAATAGAAAGGGCTAGGGATGTGGCTCCCCCAAAAAAGGAAAAAATGAAACTTTACAGGGCTGGTGGTATGGCTCAGTGATAGAGCACTTGCCTGGCATGTGTGAGGCCCTGGCTTCAATCCTCAACACTGCAGGGAAATTAATTAATTAATTAGTTAATTAGAGCTTATTCTACACAAGCCAGTCTTTTTTTGCAGTGTTGGGGGGTCAAAGCTAGAGCCTTGTGCACGCTAGACAAGTCTTCTGAGCTACACCCCCAGACCCAAACCAGTCTTCTTTTAATTTATATTGTCTGCTTGAAACAATGTTGGAAGTTTGCAGCCACTCTCCAGCTCTGTTTGATCAGCTAGTGATGTCCACAAAGCCATGAGAAGTCAAGGAGCCATGCACTGACACTCTGTTTCAACAAATTATCTTCAAGGGTGTGCTTTTTAAGACCAGACCTGTTCAACTGAAACAAAATAGAAGACACATACATGTAATTATGGCTAGAGGCCATATTAGAAGACACAAGTTTAGATTTCGAAAGCAGATTTTTCTCTAAGCACTAGAGTACTTGGTCATTTGGGATAAAGTTAATTTGTAACACAACCTTATCCTCTTTACTTCTTACATAGATCTCAGCCAGCCTTTATGCAAAGCAGTCTATCCCAGCCATCTGTGGTGCTTTCTGGTACTGCTATCCACAACTTCCCAGCTGTCCAACACCAGGAACTTGCCAAGGCACAATCAGGTCTTGCCTTTCAACAAACTTCAAATACTCAGCCTATTCCTATATTGTATGAACACCAGCTGGGGCAGGCATCAGGACTGGGAGGTTCCCAACTGATAGATACACACCTTCTCCAGGTAAGGTGGGGTCCAGGATGGTGCACCATCGTGGTATTCCTATTTTTAAAATCCAGATTATTTTAAGGAAACTTTTTTTTTTTTTTTAAAGAATAAAAGTGTGATAGAAGACACAATGAAAAAGTAATGATTTCCCCTTTCCTTTACTAGTATCTGACTATTTTATCTTATAAAAATTTTTTCTAGGCTAGAGCAAATCTGACCCAGGCCTCAAATATTTATTCTGGACAAGTACAACAGCCTGGGCAAACAAATTTTTATAACACTGCCCAATCACCGAGTGCTCTCCAGCAGGTAAACTATGGCATGGTAAATTTCCTCAATTTTATTATTATTTTTATTGCTTTTGTTATTGTCTGGGAATTTATATAGAAATAAGATGGGAGGAGTGGTTTTTCAAACACCCCTCAGGTGTTCTGGGAGTTCCATTGAGTCCACTGATAGTGGAAGGTGCTTCATTCAATCCCATAATACCCTTCTCCTGACTCTTCCCCCCTCATTCCCCACTTTGATCATTTCTGGGTCCCCCCAACCCATACTGGTGATTGAACCCAAGGCCTCACACATGTATCACTGAACTATATTCACAGCCTGCCCCCATCCTCCTTTTTTTAATTGGACTAGGTTTCCGTGTATCCTTTATTTTAGCAAAGGATTCATAAGAATATACAGGGTTGGGGCTGGGGTTATGGCTCAGCAGTAGAGCCCTCACCTAGCACATATGAGGCCCTGGGTTCGATCCTCAGCACCACATAAAAATAAATAAAATAAAGGTATTGACAACTACAACTAAAAAATAAATTTTTTTTTAAAAAGAATATAAAAGTTTGAAAACCATTTTTCAGAAATATAAATGTGGTAGGTGGTTTGCCCATCAGTGTTAGAGATGAAGGGAGACTCTTAGGGACAGCGTGATGGGACACATTGGGTGGTGTAGTACAGAGTGAGAGTGTAAGTGCCCATTGCCTTTCTAATGAATGCAACAGTGTTCCTCAATGAAAAAATATGTGGGTTTTGTTTTGTTTTGTTTATGTCTCCTAATAACATCATTAATCATCTTTTTAAAAGTGGGTGGAAGTCTGGAGGAGAAGGGCAAGCCATTAATTATCTTATCATAACTCTTTTTGGTTCTTATTTTTAAGGAGCAACAGTTTATAAATATAATGTCATCTTATGGAGATTATAGTGTTTGAGAATTTAATCTTTTTTTTTTTTTCTCATTGAACCTTGTTTTGACCAGAACAGAAAACATTATACAAATATTTATTTGGGAACTCGTGACTACTTTCTTAAAATTGTAACATGTATTTTGTGGTTATTTGACATGTACTATGAACTTCAAAAATGGTCAGATTATTTCAGTTAGTTTATTCACTACACATGAACAAAACCACAGTTGAGCATCACATAGTAATGTTTCCATCAATGAGACACTACATGTAAAGATTGTATGACCTGCTTGGTGTGGTGGCAGGCGCTTGTATTCCCAGCTGCTTGGAAGACTGAAGTGAGGGTCAAACTTGAGACCACTGTGGGCACATTTCAAGACCTCATGTAAGAGAGAGCACAGTCCTGGCCATGTTAGTTTATAGAAGGATCATCTGTGATATGCTTGTGATGATGAAATTGCCCAAAAGCACATTTCCCAAAATGACTACATTTTGTTGATATACTTTTAATAAAAGAATGGGATAGTCACTAAGCAAAAATTTGTATGTGAAGTATATTTATAGACTAATGTATTTTATTTAAAGACTTACTCAAAAATATTTGAAGGGTGGTGTATCCTTAAAGGGATATGCATACCAAAGTTATAAGCAAATAACTGCAGTGACGTCTACATGCTTGCTTTCTAGGTGACAGTCCCTTTACCAGCATCCCAGCTTTCCTTGCCTAATTTTGGATCTACAGGGCAGCCTCTGATTGCTTTGCCTCAGACTCTTCAGCCCCCTTTACAGCACACAACTCCACAAGCTCAGGCTCAGAGTCTGAGCCGTCCTGCACAAGTAAGCCAACCTTTCAGAGGACTAATCCCTGCTGGGACACAGCACAGCATGATTGCAACCACAGGAAAAGTAAGTGAAGAGAAACTATGCATTTCTTAAAAAATTTAAGCCCTGTGTTCAGATGTATGCATTTATGTGGGGCTTTTTTATTGTTAGTTTTGGTTTCTTCAAGTATCAGTTTTTTACCACCCTGCAGAAAATCTCAAACTTCTGTATAATTCTGTTTAGCCTGTGAAATTTGAAGCCTAGTAATAAGATTTTTGTGCTTTCCTACGTGAAACCTCACATGTAGGACATTAAATAGCACTTGCCTTATGGAATTGAAGGAATGTTAAGTTTATTTATGTGTTTTCTCAGATGTCTGAAATGGAACTAAAAGCCTTTGGAAGTGGCATTGATATAAAACCTGGCACACCTCCAATTGGCGGTAGAAGCACTACACCAACATCTAGTCCTTTCCGGTAACATTCATATTTAAATTTGCTTATGAAGTTTCAAAGTAATTAATCAATCACCTTTTGTTTTTTGAATAATTATATGTTGACATCTTGATAATTTTATCTAAAATGTTAACGTGTATTTTAAGAAAACTGAACTGGGCACAGAGGCTCACACCTATAATCCCAGCTACCCAGAAGGCTGAGTCAGGAAAATCCCAAGTTCCAGGCCAGCCCATGCAACTAACTTAGCTGAGAGTCTATCTTAGAACAGTAGGGTGTATAACTCAGTGTTAGAATGCTTGCCTGTGTTGTGTAAGACCCTGGTCAATCCAGTACCGCACAAAGTAGAAAGAAAAGTCTTTTAATGCGGGGCAAATGTAGCTATTCTCCTTTTTCGCCTCTGCCCCTGGCTCCTAGCACAGTGTTTGGTCAATTTTCATCAACTACCAAGTATGATGAAAATACCAAGAAAAACGCCTTTAAAAATTGAGCAGCATTTACATGGCAGTACTGTACTGACCAGTGATGGCTTCTCTCCAAGGGCTACTTCAACAAGTCCAAACAGCCAGTCCAGCAAAATGAGCAGCATTGTCTATCAGAAGCAGTTCCAGTCAGCCCCTGCCACCGTGAGAATGACACAGCCATTTCCTACACAGTTTGCACCCCAGGTAGGCAGATATAAGTAAGAATGAGTATTATTTACTTGCATACAATTGTTAATCTGATTAAATATCTGATTTTATAATCTTACTGAATGTTAACCAATTTAAGAAGTACAGTTTTAAATGAAAAAGTTTGGTGTTTTTTTTTTAACAAAAAAATTTATGATATTTAAATATATTCTTCGCACTTTATAGCTAGACTCCAATAGTAATAGCTTACTTTTAAAGCAGACAATAGAAATATTCCAAGATTCCCCACACAGCTCTGATCATTTGAGTCCTATTCAATTTATCCTTTTTTGAAGAAGTTGACTTTTCAGCGAAGGTCCCAGTGCTTGAAGTTTTCTAGGTTCCAAGTGGGTTTTTTTCTTAATTATGCTTTTTTTTTCTTCTTTTAATGACTCTACGTGCAGTTGAAGTAAAATTTCTAAATAGATGTTTCCAGTAAATGTGAAAAAAAGTTGGTTTCCCTTTGCTAATCGTACATGGACTAAAAATTGATAACAACTCTCACAAACTAGAATTGGTTCCTGAGATTATCTTCAGATTAAGTTGGTGTAGGCTTATGCCTTTTCTGTGGGTGTACATTTTTTAAAGATATCTTAATGAATAGCCTTTCCACCCCCTCTGGAGTTTGCAGCTGAGGCGCTAGAATCAACTGACATGCCATAGCATGCTTTGCCTAATTTTTCTGTAAAATCCTCCAAGTATGACTTGTTTGTTCTTTGTCTTTGTTGATGAAACGGCACAATCCATAAGCTTCCTTTCACTGACAGGATGGGAACAGATTTATTCTGGGATAAGCCAACCTGGTCTAGTTGGCTTTTTTTTTTTTTTAACAGTTCAATGTTGTATGTTTTGTTTTTTCCACTCAGATTCTCTCTCAGCCTAACCTGGTCCCTCCATTGGTAAGAGCCCCACATACTAACACCTTCCCAGCGCCTGTTCAGAGGCCACCAATGGCACTGGCCAGTCAGATGCCTCCTCCGCTGACCACAGGCCTCATGAGCCATGCTCGTTTGCCACATGTAGCCAGGGGTCCTTGTGGATCACTATCTGGAGTCAGAGGTAATCAGGCCCAGGCTGCGTTGAAGGCTGAACAAGACATGAAGGTTAGTACAGTGTTAACAGCCAACAGAGCAAGACTTTGTCTCTGAACCATGTCTTAAAATGCCTCTGGACCATAACCACAGAGCCAGGCATTTGTTGCCTTAGAGACTTAACCACGCTACTTTTGTTCATCTCTCTCCCTCCCCTGCCCTATTTTTCCCTCCCACCCCAACCATTTTCCTTTTCTTTTTTTACTTTTGTTTTTGTTTTTTGACGGGTTTTTTGGTTTTTTGGGTTTTTTTTGGTTGGTTTTTTTTTATTGTTTTATAACTGTAGTCAAAAATCAATAACATTTTAAACTCTGGTCAGATGAACTGCTTATAAAACAAGTATTTGAGGGAGATCTGAGTTTGGATGCTATATTTTTGAAATAGCAAAAAAGTAATAGTGGGTTATTATTGCCTTCCCCATTTTCTTTCATTTTTTACTTTGTTTTTCTTCCCTCCCTTCCCTCCTCTCCCTCCTTCACCCCCAATCCAGCCTATTATATAATCATGGTTATGTAAAAACTCTGGAGTGGGTAAGACATGTTACCTATCTTGATTTTTCTTCCTTCGTGAATCATTCCAGTGTAGTCTTCTCAAACTGTCCTCACATCCTTTTTGCCTGTCCCTGGAGGTGGGCATGTTCTGCAATGGATTGTGCAGTTGTAGATGAAGAACTCAGAAAAGCACTTTGGGATCCTTCATGATGAAAGGCACAAGTAAACATGAAGTTTGCTAAAGCAGAGGCGTGCCTTTAGGAGTCTGTGTGGGGACAGCCTTTTGTAGCATGGCCCTTACCTGTCTGCCTGTCCAGCCAGAGGAAGTTTTCTGACCTTAGAGATATTAGTTATTTTGTTTGTTTTGTCTCTATGTCGATCAGACTGGAACAAAGACAAGCTTATTGCTTATAACCAGGGACATGTGCATAGTGATACTTTTACTCTGAATTAGAAACATGTTTGTGATGACCTTGTTAGAGAATAATTCAATTGGCTGACTGAAGTTTCTTCCAGTTTTGACATTCTTTGTGTTTCTGATGCTGAGTAATGAGATGTAAAGACTACCCTGCAGTAAAACTTGTTAAATATTATCTGCTTTTATTAGGCCGTGTGCCTAGGATTTTCAACTATTTCTACTAAAAATACCTCGCATACGTAAAAAGCTTTGGAGAATTTATGGCCTTGGTTTCCAGCTCCTGGCTCCTTGGCACTTAATTTCACACATTCTCTTGTCAGAAATGACAGTAGACCTTGATAACCTTAATGGGGTGGGAGAGTATACAGATTTCTTGGAAATTGCTTTAAATCTTTGACTAGTACAGATTACCTGTAGACCATAAAGAATTTTTTGTTAAATGCAAGAGGTATATAGTTTGAATTGTGTATGTTACAGAGGATAGTTTACAGGTTGACGTAAGTATGTTCTTTGGGGAACATAGTCAGTAAAACTAAGAAATTATTTTACCAGCTCAGAATGTGGTAGGAGCTATCAGAACTTAGTGATCAAGTGAAGTTGTAGTTACTAATTTCTGATGCTCTTCCCCTGCAGAAGAGAGCTGTGGGAAGAGGACTCAGCCACAAGACATTTGGTCCTAGGTGTTGGTAATGCCACAATATAAGTGCTTCCTTTTCATTTTATTGTAGACCACATATTGATAACTAGAAGTTTTAAGTGTTACATGTATGTTTTCAGACTTGCAAGCAGCCTCCCTAAATAAAATTTGATATCAATAAGCTGTTCCAGAAAAGATTCAGATCACTAGCAATATATGTTTTATTATTTATAAGAGGGCAGACTCTGAAAAGATGGTGGGAGGTGGTCTTGTTTCAGATGTTTAAAAAATCACATGAAATGTTTTCAAAGATAGGAAGAAGTCTGTGCACTAAAAACTGAAAGGTCAATGAGGTACCTTTGGCTTAGGCCAAACCAACGAGGGGAAAACTGTTTTGTGATTGGTAAAAGTATTTGAACTGAGATTGATTTGACAGGCTTTGGTGATGCTGCAGCATTTTCAATTATTGTTTCTCACTTTTTAAGGCAAAGCAGAGAGCAGAGGTTCTTCAGTCCACGCAGCGGTTCTTCTCTGAACAGCAACAGAGCAAACAGATAGGAGGCAAAACCCAGAAAGTGGACAGTGATTCAAGTAAACCTCCTGAAACACTGACCGACCCTCCTGGTGTCTGTCAGGAAAAAGTAGAAGAAAAGCCACCCCCTGCACCCACCATAGCCACCAAACCTGTTAGAACTGGACCAATCAAACCTCAAGCAATCAAAACCGAAGAAACAAAATCTTAAAGGCTGTGGTTTATTGCAGGGTATTGAGGGGAGGGGGGAGGGGAAACAGAATGAAGTCAGATAATGCCAGTAGCCGCCCGGTTAAAATGGTCTGTGACATTATTCTGTCTAGGGCTTGGAGATGCACAAGGACATAAGAGTGATTTGCTCTGACACCCAGCTGCTGTACCAGTTAAAACCAGGCTTTGGCAAGCTTGCACCTACTGTATAACATTTGCCCATCTGACGGCCGTGCATCTTCAGTCAGAATCTATATATTACTATGTGCACATATTCCTGAAGTGCATATAATTTAGACCTAAAAATCTTTATGGTTAGATGAAACACCAGAAATAGGAGGAAAATAACACCACAGAGGAATAGCTCAGCCTGAACAGTGTGGCGGACCCGGCCAGTAGATCACATGTGGTTTCTTTGCTCCCTTATGTTCGTTGGATATGGTTATGGTGTTTGTAGGCTTGGAGGTGAAGAGCTGAAGATAACTGGTGCTGGAGAGAGGAGCCTTATTTTTTATTATGGCAGCTTGCTATTTTTGTAATATGATGATTGAGTTGAACACAATCAAAGTACAGTCGTAACTGATCTCCCCTTCTTCCTGAATGAGTGAGCAGATGGTTCAGTATTGACATCAGCATCCTTGAGCATATCTAAATGAGCAGTGTTTGGCAACTGCCTCTGTTTGAAATGATGCTGTGTTTGGTTGTGGTCTGAAGCTTGGAGCGCTACTGGGTATCTCCTTTCTTCCATGGAGCGCTCACCATTCAAACATGACAGATTTGGTCAAATGCTAGTTAGGTTGAGTCTTGCTTGCCTCCACTTGGTCACCTTTGTATGGATCCAATGGCTGTTTTGTTTTGCTTTTTGTTCCCCCTCCCCCTTAACGGTTTTTAGCTGACGTTCATGAAGAGAGTGAGTACTTGGAACTGTGCCGCCAATGAAAGGAAATCCTAAGGAAGTACATTTCTTTACAGAGCTGTGTCACACCATCCTTTTGGCCCTCTGCTGGAAAAGTAAAATCAAGTCTCAAATAATTGCCTTTGTAATCGTACCCTCTAGTATTGTAGATGTAGGACAGTACTGTATCATACGCTGTGAATGTTAAACCTCTCGTACCTGCTTTATGATACGTGGTAGTGACCGTGCTTTATCAGAGCTGTTTTTAATGATGTTACTCTAGAATGTTTTCTTTTCAGATGATGATTGAGAAGCTAATAAAAAAAAAAATGGTGCCAGGTATCACAACAGTAACAGAACTTTGCTGTTTTCTCGGGTTTTGTTTTGTTTTTGTTTTTTTTACTTTCCCCCCTTTTTTAAATGGAGTGTGCTGGGTGTGTCTATGATTCTGTTCATATGACTGCAGAACCTGGAAACGCTGTTGCTGCTGCTGATGCAGAACATACTGCTATTATTGGTCTTTTTATATAAATATAAATATATATATATATATATACATATATAGATAATTTGAATTTTTGGAAACTTTAGCTGTGCTGTCAACTTTGGAAAAGCATCCCAGTTTACCGTGTTGAGTTGGCATTGTACAGAAATTAACAGCCATATTGGTCTAGAAATGTTAAACTTAATTTTTTTCCATTTGTACAGGGGTAACGCACTGTATTAAATATGTAAGGTCTTATCTACGTGGGTTTGATTACAGAAACTAATAAAGTATTCTCTAAATAATGAATCTTGGGTCTTCTGTTCCATTCCTAAAATCCTAAGCAAGGCCTGTCATGTACCAAAATATCAAACACGAGAACATTATGCTCAAGGAAGATTGTCATCCAGAGACTTGACTTTACCATTCAGTCAAAGTAACTGTTGTGGAGGGGAGTAGTCTTGGCTCCTATTTTTGTAGTGTTTACACTTTGAATTGGAAACAAGTTAGTCTGTCAAGGAGGAACCTTTAATGATGCAAAATATTAAATATAGAACAGAGTCGCTGCAGAGTGTGGTAGTGCACACCTGTAAGCCCAGCATCTCGGGGACTAAGGCAGGAGGATCACAAGTTCAAAGCCAGCCTAAGCAACTCAGTAAGACCATGGATGTTGCTTAGCGGTTAAGGCCCCTGGCTTAATTCCCAGTACCCCATCCCCCACCAAAAAAAATTAACATTCTTTTGGATGGATGTTGAAATACCAGAAGTAGATATGAGCATTTACATTTGTGATTCACATTTTTGTTAACACATTAGTAAACGTCATCTTCTGCTCAGAAGACTAGAACTTTCCTTTTCTCGTTTATTCAGTGTGTAGATTACTGAGAGGTTGTTAATCACTTATCCTAAAATTCCGTGTCCAGAGCACGTAGCTTCCAGACCCAGCTTCAGCAACATGAGTTGTTTGTTCCCTAATGCCATGCGTGCCCTCTTCTTGTGGAGTCCTTAAAATACTCAAGGGCCTTCACATAAGCCTCTTGGTCTCAGGTTTCTCTCAAAATATGCTCTAAATTAAAAGCTCTGGCTTATTGTATTTGACTGGGTGAAAATAGTATAGTGAATAAGGTTGGAAATACAAACTACCAAAGAGCTGTAGCCACCACTTGATGTTTGCCTCCGTAGTCCTAAACTTCAGGAACTAAAGGGTAACAAACTGTTTGTTTACAGGCCACGAGGCATATGCTTCTCAGATGTTGCTAGGGGGGTTTACTTGTTTCAGTACTAGGGATTAAACCAAGGGTACTTGACCACTGAGCCACATCCTTAGCCTTTTTTTTTTTTTTTTTTTGAGTCCATCTCACTAAGTTTCTGAGGCTGGCCTCACCTCAAATTTGTGATCCTCTTGCCTTGGCCTCCCAAGTTTCTGAGATTACAGGCGTTTGCTACCACACCCTGCTCATGAGTAATGTTTTCATGCTGCTGTGGCATGATTTTGCATTCCCTTGCAATCTTTTTTCTGTCCTGTGAATAAATATAAAGCATTCTTAATGTGTTTTAGATGAGCTCTAAGAAATACCTTTAGATGCCTAAGAGATTTCAACTGTAAAATGTCTATTTGAAATGAAATAGAAAAGAACAAGACAGTAATAATGTTACACTGGCCCACCTTAACCATTTACATTTTGCTTTTTTTTTTAAATTCTAATTAGGTGTATATGACAGCAGAATGCATTTTGATTCATTGACTACAATTGCTGCACAACTTTTCATGTCTCTGGTTGTACATGATGTAGCGTCACACCATATGTGCAGTCATACATGTACCTAGAGTAATGATGTCCATCTCATTCCACAATCTTTCCTGCCCCATGCCTCCTCCCTTCCCCAACTCCTCTTTTGCCGCAGTCTGGCTGGGCACACAATCACGAGCCACCACACAGCTTGTAGATTCAAACAGCAACTCTTTATTCCTGAACTCACACCAGCCGTCTACAATCATGTTCTGGGGAAATCCACGTTCTCTGCCCAAATTTACATCCACTGGGCTTCTATCTCCCAAAAAATACTATCTGAATCCCGTGAGAACTCAAGGGGAACTCAGGCAGCAGGATACGCCCTATTCCCAGCAGGAATAATCTTAAACCTTAAACCTGGAACCTAAACTGGGAACGCCCTAAACCCGATTATCTTAAACCGGGAACACCCTAATCCGCCCTGGTCCTTGAGCAAGGTCACCTACATTCAATGTCACTGCAACATGGGGTACGCTGGCAAGGAAATTGTCATACCTACTTGGCTAATGGCTCCCAGCACTCTTTGCCCAATCAAAGTTCCTCCATGCACCCACCCCACCCCATTATGGATCAGCATCCACTTATGAGAACATTTGCCCTTTGGTTTTGGGGGATTGGCTTACTTCACTTAGCATGATAGTCTCCAACTCCATCGATACCTGCAAATGCCATAATTTTATAAATTTATTCTAACTTGTTATATATATATATATGACAGCAGAATGCAATTTAATTCATACTACAAAAATAGTTCACAATTTTTCGTGTCTCTGGTTGTACACAAAGTAGAGTCACCATTCGTGTCTCCATACATGTACCTAGGGTAATGATATCCATCTTACCCCCCTGTCCCCTCCCTCCCCTTTGTCCTATCTAAAGTTCTTCCATTCATCCCATTCTCCCTCTGCCATCCCCATTATGAATCAACATCCTTATATCAGAGAAAACATTCAGCATTTGGTTTTTCAGGATTGGCTTACACAGTTTCTTTGTCCATTCATCTATTCATCTAGGTTGGTTTCACAGTTTAGCCATTGTGAATTGGACTGCTGTAAACATCGATGTTACTGTAGTATGCCGATTTTAAGTCCTTTGAGTATAGACTAAGTGGGATAGCTGGGTCAAATGGTGGTTCCATTTCAAGTTTTCTAAGGTATCTCCACACTGCTTTCCAGATTGGTTGCATCAATTTGTAGTCCCACCAGCAATGTTTATCTTTTTCCCCACATCCTTACCAACACTATTGGTGACTGGGACTGACCTGTGTCACTTGGATTCAAAAGTTGAAGCCCTCCGATGTTTCTGGACTGGTGGCTACTCAAAGTAGGAAATTGAAAAGTGTAGATACCCTAGTTGTTTGATTTTGGTGTACACTTATTTTCTTTTTTTTTTTTTTTTTAATATTTTTTAGTTTTCGGCGCACACAACATCTTTGTATGTGGTGCTGAGGATCGAACCTGGGCCGCACGCATGCCAGGCGAGCATGCTACCGCTTGAGCCACATCCCCAGCCCATTTTTCTAATCTAATCATGTGGGGCTGTGCCATTCCGTAGACTTCTGCTAACTGGAGTCTTCTACATACACATTTATGGTTGTAAATTTTGTCTGTAAAATGGCATGATTGATGAGAGCCATCTGAATAGAGAATACTCATGAGTTTTTATACCTTCCTTTGGTTTTCCAAGTTCTCCCTTACCTAATTTGACAGTGTCTCAAGAGTGTAAAGTAGAGAAACCACATCATCATAGACTTAACTGCCTAGTAGCCATGGGCATCAGTCAATATGTGTTAGCTAATAGTAGTTAAAACTTGGCTAAGAACCATTAATTTCCATATTCAAATGTAATTTTTTTTGGTTTGTTTTTTTTATTTCCCTTGACAGAAATAATATGCAATGGGAGAAGGAAGACAGCTTGAGCTAAGCTAAGCCCTCCCACCCCATTTATATTAATACTGCCTAACTTTTTTTTAATATATTTTTTTTTTAGTTGTAATTAGACGCAGTACCTTTATTCCACTTATTTTTATGTGGTGTTGAGGATCGAACCCAGGGTCTCGCATGTGCGAGGCGAGCGCTCTACCGCTGAGCCACAGCCCAGCCCACTTAACTTTTAAAATACGATCTGAATCTTCCAGAGGTCTCCAGGCAGTCCTGATTAAGCCCCATGTATCACCAGTTTTTGTTGTTGTTGTTGTTTTAATAAAAAGAGTCCCACAGCATTTATTTTCATCTGGTAATAACATAGGTCATCAAAACAATGTGAACTAATGCTTTAGAACTATATTCCAGGCAAAGACAGCTAAATTTAAAAAAAAAAAAAATTATTGCTTTCTCTGTAATTTCTCACTTCATTGATCATTTCTAGTTGGAGACACTTTGTAGCAGAGTAATATTATCTCCTTTTAGCATGATCCGACCCAGCTGTTTTCTTGACTTTGTTTTAGAATGACTCTCTTCTGCATCATCTAATACAAGGTCCATGTATTCATTGAAACCAATAATGCAGCTCTCTATCAGCATATTCACTTGTTCATAGAGCCACACCTGAATCCGGGATCTATTTTGCAAGTATCTGAAGATGAGATTCTGTGCCACAGCAGTTAAGGACGAAATCCATCAACAGCACAGGCTCTGCTCCCTGAAACTGAGGATCAACCCAACCCTCATCCCAACTTTGGTTTCTGAAGGCGAGCTCTGGTGCCTACTGCAAGAAGGGCCAAACTGGGCCTTCCGGGGGGGGGTGTCCACTTTTTTATATATATATAATTTTTAGACATTGATGAACCTTTATTTTATTCACTTATTTCACACATGCCAGGCAAGAGCTCTACAACTGAGCCACAACCTCAGCCCTCCAGTTTTTGATACTAGCTAATAAGTCCAGGAATTATACACAAATTGGGGTCTTAACTGGTTTTATGAGCCCAGTAGTTCCTCATCTGAACTGAAAAGAGTCCAAAATGCATTACTCTTTTTTTTTTTTTTTGGTATGGGGGATTGAACTCAGGGGCATTCAACCACTGAGCCATACCCCGAGCCCTATTTTGTATTTTACTCGGAGGCAGTATCTCACTTTTGCTGAGGGTAGCTTTGAACCCTCAATCCTGTCTCAACCTCCAGAGCTGCTGGGGTTACAGGCATGTGCCACTGCACCCATCCCAAAATGCATCACTCTTTAGTGAAGAATACAGTGAGGGAATTTCATTAAATAGAGCCTGTGGGCCCTGAGGGTAGTGTCAGTTCCAAGGACAGAACAAGAGGTACTCCAGCTCTCTGGAGTTAGATTTTCCAAGAAGCAAAATGTTCAGTTGTTCATTTCAGACACTTCTGTGTAGAATGGTATCTGGCTTGCTTTAGTCACTAGTTTTCAAATTGGAGATACACTATTCCATTTCACTTTAAAATTTTTGCTCGACTAAAGAATTCAGTGGCTTTAGAACAAATTGCTAATGTGAATAAAGCTAGTGGTTTTAGGGAGGCAGCCCTATTAGGGCCTTCGCTGAGCAAATGGGAAGAATGCTGCTGCCCCCAAAGTGTAGGTGCCCCGCTCGGATCTGCTGGTGATGCCTGCCAAAGGGCTTGCGCAAGCCTTGGATTTCTATAACCTGGGAATATAACTGGGTGTTGGGAAGTTTCCTGTGGCTCAGTTGCCACAGTGGAAAGCTTCAGGGCAAGACAGAATTACTACTGAACTGTCACTCACCCCCATCTCTACCCCCAGCATCAGGCACTGGGAGTGTTTGCCTTCTTTACAAATGTACATTGTAATGTAATTAGGAGGGCTGGAGCACGTGGTGTGGGGCACTTTCCTGGCACATTTTAAGCGTTTCCAAGCCTTGGGTTCGACCCTAAGCGCTGAAGGGGGTGGAATATGACAGCAGTCAGGAAGTACGAGATGGCTTCTGAGAACGCCTCCCACAGGAGGTGGTCACATTTTTATCTAGGGGACAAAGCACGGGGCAGGTATTTTTGCTGGGTCCTAAATATTCAAAGCCAAAACCATGATCCACCCTTCTAGGAGCTCATGGTTGAATTAAAGAAACAGAAGAGCAAAGTGATAAGACAGTAGCATCACCTTTTGTGGTCAGTCTTGGTAGTTTGGGTTCCTAAAGGGAACAGGGCCTGGCCACTAATGCCTGACGACTGAGCCTGTTCTCCCTAAGTTCACACCCCTCGCTACAAAGGCTTTCTCCCAAGTTGGTGTCAGCCAGAGGTCTCAGGAAACTGGAGCCCGTGGAGATGCTGCAGTCACCGTGTGCTTCCCCAGCTGCTCCTGCATTAAAGGAGCAAACACCTGGAAACCACGGAGCAAGCGCTGCCCTGGTGGACACATGGCAGCTGCCCTCACCTTCCCACGCCCAGCAGCGCACAGAGGGCAAGAGGAAGCGTTGGTCCGGGCAGTCTGAGTCGCCATCACAAGCGCTTCCGACTGAATAAACCGCGGTGAGAGCGCTGGGCTTGCAGGTGCCTGGTGAACGACTAAGGAGAAATCACTCAGCCCCTAGAAGGATGTTTCTGTCTCAGGAGGTTTAAAAACATACATGGGCTGGGGCTGGGGCTCAAGGGTAGAGCTCTCCTAGCACACGTGAGGGCTTGATCCTCAGCACCACATAAAAATAAATAAATAAAGGTATTGTGTCAAACTACAACTAAAAAATATTAAAAAAAAAAAAAAAAAAAAACATGAACCATGCCTGGGCCACGGAGTGGTACAATGGGAAAGCACTTGCCTGGCATGCGGGAGGCTGAGGTGGGTCTGCAGCACTGCCCCACAAAAGCCTGCCATGCCTGGTGTCTGGAAATGTGATGAACTTAACTGCCTGGCTAACTACAGAGCTCTTCAGGGCCCTGGATTCCCTAGAGTTGAATAGCTGCTGTAAGTATGAGATTTACATTACCGCTTCTCTTTCCCACTTCAAATTATACTGAGGGATATAATTTGAAATTATATAATTTGATATAATTTGATTTCACAGTAAAATAAAATCCATCTCTGTGTTGAGGGACCACATAAGACTTAACTTCAGAAGTGATTCGTTAAAAAAAAAAATTGAGACCATTAACACCCTTTTCTGTTTTTAATTCTTTTCTAAATGCTGGCTTATACCCAAATTTAACTCTGGGTTGTCCCTGACCATTTTTTTTTTTTCTTTCAACACCTACACAACTCTGGTATTTCCTGAACCTCCCTCCATGTGAGTTAAAGATAGGATGGCGTTCCTTGACCACAGATAGTGGGTCTATGCGTTTGTCTTAGGTTCCACAAGATTCTGCAGAAGAGATGTGACCTGCCCTTGGGATCCACACTTGTGGAGGAGTAAAAGGAATGGGCAGAGGGAGCAGTTATATTGAGATGCCCAAGTAGCAGAGGCCTCTGTCTCAAAGAGATTTTCTAGAGAAATGATGGCCCTCCGAATCATCAGGCCTTGAAAAAGGGACTTAGGCTCTCACCTCCAGTTATTGCCCTGGGGTGGGAGAGGAGGAAATTGCCAGAGGCAATCTGAGCTAATACTCCCAGCAGTTGGAAAAAGCAAGTTCTTGGTTCAAAATGAGTACCCACTCTCCACTGTGCTCCTCCCTTGACTGCTCAGACATGCTGGCTTCCTGGGATAAGGTTTGGCAGTAGCTGCTCCATTGGTTGCTCTCTACCTGATAAAGTAGGTAAAGGTAAACCTGCCATTGCAACTGTCACTAGGCCACACAGCCGATACTCTCTCCTGCTCCTTCTAGATGTCCCTCGCCCTCAGCCAGCACCTCTGGACTAGCAGGCTGACCCAGGTTCTGCCCTTGCTCCAAGTAAGGCCTGAGGCCCTGAGGTCAAGGCGCTCTCTAGATCCTCTGTATAAAAGCTATCTCCCAACTCCTGGAGCCAGCTCCTTCTGCTTTATAACTTCTTTCCTTTCCTGTTGGTCTCTTGGCAAGATAAGGCCGAGGTGACCAGGAAGAACCAATAGCTCCTTCCTCCTTTGTCTCTGATGGTTGTCTTTCCTCTGTGAACAAGAGCCCCAACCCAATGCCCAGAGTTGGCAGGGAAGAAAGACGTTTCCTGAGTGAGTAAGATGCTTAATTCCACCCTTGGTTCTTGGAAGGGCAATCGGTTATTAATTATCTGTTGCTGTGTAACAAATAACCCCCAAACAATAGTTCCTGCAAGCATCTCAGTGTCTGTGGGCCAAGCCAAGAGCATATGCAGCTCAGCTGGTGCCTAGGGCTCAAGGCCCTCCAGATGGATTTCATTGTCCAGCAGTTGACCAAGTCTGCGGTCTCATTGTAAGGCTCAAATGGGGGAAATTGTCCTCCAATGTCACCATATGCTTGTGGCTCAGCAGTGTTAGGTCGGCTTGAGGTGGCTAAGGGAACAAAGCACCAAGCTACCTGCGCCCGAAAAAACAACCAATCAGGCTCTGGCAGACAAGCAGTGATGGTGCCTGTCAATCAGTGAGGTCTCCTAACCAATCCTGGAAGGAATCAGATCTCAGCAAGTTCCCCCCAACCAACCCCAGGAGGACAAGGGACTCTAAAAACCTCCCTTTCCTGTCCCAAGCCCTCCCTTCCTGCCCTAAGCCCAATAAAATTCCAATCCGGCCGAGCCTAGGTGCGATTCCCCCTGAGCTCCTCTGGGAGCGAATCTCAGTAAAGCCTCGTTCAGCTGCTTCCCTCTGCCTCCTTTGGATCACCGGTGCCTGACCTTACAACTAGCTCTCCACACGTGACTCCATGGGGCTGCCTGGCATTCTAGCAGCTGGTTTCCAATCTAGACACGCGAGACAAAAGTCACAGTGTTTACTAACTTAGTGTCAGAAGTGACATCCTATCACTTCTGCCTTATTCAGTTCCTTAGTTGGCAGTCAGTGACTTCCCACTCGAGGAGATTATGCAGATATGAATGACAGGAGGCCAGAGACTTAGAGAGTGCCTCCACACCATCTTTACAGGGTATAATTCCAAGTTGGCGTCTCAATTTTATCTTCAAAGGCCATATCAATATGCCATCAGGTTGGCAGCTAGATAGTACAGAATGTGATAGGCCCACTGGGTCCCTTGGTAATGTATAACTACCACATCTTTTTTGATGTGATATATGCTCCGTGGTCCAGTGAGATATTATTCAGGATCCCATGAGGACAGGACACTGTGAGCCTTTTTCTAGTGCTGCAGGCTGAGGTAGGTCTTGCCCTATTACGTAGGGCTACTGTATGTAACCCATGTGTCAAATACATGTCAAGTCTAATCATCAAGCAATTGGGTGGTCTTCCAGTCTTCCCTCTAAGGCCCTGTTACTGCTCATGAGTTTGCATATGTTCTTACCTTGGGCTACTTCTCTTTCCACATGAAGCAGATGACCAAATGTGTAACCTGAAACTGACTTAGGAGCTTGACCTTGTTGCTCTCATTCAAGGCCAACCTGAGAATTGGAGAAGCTGTCCAATTCTGGCTTGCACCCACACACTGAGTTTTTTCCCTTCTCTTTAAGCTGACTCTAAGAGACCCCGACGAGCTGGGGGACAGATGCTTGTTCAAGAGTAGTAGTGACATGGGAGTCTCCAGCCCTCCTTATGCACAGTCTTGTGAATCTGACAGAATCATGCAAAATGGGCTGTGCTGGCGGCTCTGTCACTGCCCACCCCAGGTTCAGATGACCTGTTCAGGAACCCTGTCTAAAGCTCCATCATCAGATGGACTTGCACATAGTCTCCCTGTTGGCACTTTTCACAACACACCTTTTCTATCATCAAAACCTCTGACAGGGGGCTGGGAATGTGGCTCAAGCGGTAGCGCGCTCGCCTGGCATGCGTGCGGCCTGGGTTCGATCCTCAGCACCACATACAAACATGTTGTGTCCGCTGAAAAATGAATATTAAAAATTCTCTCTCTCGCTCTCTCTCCCCCTCTCTCTTAAAAAAAAAAAAAAAAAAAAAAAAAAAAAAACCTCCGACAGCATGTCCTCTAGTTAACCTCCAGCAAGTGGACAAGCGGCCCCACGGTCTGGACCTGTGTGGTCATTTCCTGCTCTAGAACCTGCTCCAGGTTAGCATACTTTTGTGTCACTCACTCAGTATATGGGTTGGCGCATTATTCCCAAGCAGGAAAATGCTACCTCCAAATCCAAAGAGGCCCACCAGGAATTGTGCTTCCTTCTTACAGGTGGAGGTACAAGGGACAGTCTGTTGAGATGGAGCATCATGCCCCAACTACTGGATCCCTAAAAGGTCACTTGGGGATACCCCCACACTAATTTGCTCTAACAGATATATTACTCCTGGCTCAGCACCTACAATTGAGGCTTCACTTTGGTTGCATTTGCAATAGACTTCACTCTGGTTCTTCTAGGGGCCAGAAAAGCCAATTAAATAGGGATATTATAGGAACTGCTGTCCCTACATCCTTTACTTTTCTAAGGTGGGCACTAATGGAGGCCTGTCTCACCCACCACATAATATTTTATTTACTACCTTGACTGGGCGGGCGATTTCAAGGACTTTTACTTAGCAACTTAGCTTCCTTGCTAAAAATAGCTCCTACTGGCCAATGATCTGTGTGGAATACTGTTGACTTCCAAGTATGTTCATTCCCATTATACATCCAAAGAGAAGGGAAATGACCACTAACTGGGTGCATCACAGGCCAGGTGGACCCCTGTGAGGCAGAGCTGGGCCAGGACACTCCTGGCCTCCCTGGGCTTTCAACTCTGAGCCCCACAGTGTTGGGTTGGGTTTGGGGTGTTGTTTTTCTGCAGTGCTGGGGATTGATCTGAGAGCCTTGTGAGGCAAGTGCTCAACTACTGAGCTACACCCACAGCCATGTAGATATCGTCTTGACTCCTCTGTCCAACACTCTCCAAAATGCATGGATCTCCCTGTGCCCAGCACATGGTGACTGGAGCAGATGGCCTAAGGTCCCCATGGAGAATCCTGACTGTACATCTGCCATGATGTTATATGATCCATCCTCCTGGGGACCCGGTTTCTTTTAGTCAGAAACTGAGGCTAGAGATCATGGCCTCTGGTGGAGGTGGCTGCCCTGGGCCTCTTCATCCGTCACTGACACGGAGGCCAGACTCTGCTTGTTGCCTGTTCATGGCTCCTGGGAGCCACGCCAGCCCCGGCCCTCACCACTCTGGCCCTCTGCTGGCCGGTAGTCCTGCTCACCGTGTGTCCCTGGTCACCGAGCTCCTTCTCGTCCCTTGCTGCACTCGCTCACAGTGCTGCTGCCGTGTGTGGGGCCAGTTCCCATCAGAGCACCTCCCACGAGCAGCCCCTGCCACTGAGGACAGCTACCCCAAGCCCCCCAGGGACACCAGGGCCCCTTGTAGCAGTGTATTCCTTGTCCCCTGGGTGAAGGGAGCGTCCCCCTCGGGCTCGCCCTCAGAACACACAGTCGGTGGCCTTCGCCCTCGCGCAGCACGTCCAGTCCGGACGCCCATTTCCGAGCCTCGGGTCTCCCTCTCCACCATCGGCGGTGGAATCCTACTTCACTTACCCCACGCTTCCAAGGACCATGGGAGCGCATGGGAGCACTGTCTTGCAGGTCCTTGCTGGGCCGTGTCAGAGGAGAGTGTTCCTGTAGCCACCCCAGGTGGACTGTGCCCGGGGTCCAGTCCGTCCACACAGATGGGCATACCTACCCCAGCGGGCACTGGCAGCCCCTTCTCCAGCAGTCCTTCGCCTGCCTCAGCTGACCCAGCTGGGGATGTGGCCGTTGGGTTCAATCTCCAGTTCAAAACAGCAGGAGAGGAGGTCCAGGAGGGTTTGGGGTGGGAAAACCAACCTGTCGTACGCTGATGAGAAAGACCCAATTTGGTAGTGGAGACAGAGCTGCAGGGATGAAGGCTGATGAGAGGGAATGGGGTTCAGAGCCCCAGGGCCAGCTCAGCAACGGGAGGCAATGGGGACTCGCAAGCTGGGAGGATGTGCGGGATGTGGACGCTCCCTGTGCTGGATTCAGGGTCCTCAGCTAGGAATGAGAGCCAGCAGGTGTGGGGGGGGCCGAGGAATGCGGAGACGCTGTCCAGGCCTAGGGCCCGCTCCCACCCAGAGTGCAGCCGTGAATTGAAAGGGAAACTAGTCCTCGAGGTGCATGTTCCTCTCCAGCCACACACAGCTGCACAGGTACCAGCCCTGAGCAGGAGGACAGGAAACCGAACTGAGGCCGGCATTTGGCCAAGCACGTTCAGCTGCTCACCAGTGGGTCCCGTTGCTGAGGGGACACTTGAGGTCCTGAAGGCCTGTGTTGGTGGTGCTGATTGCCCTGCTAGCCATCATGCATATGTGTCTAAAAAGAACTCTCTCGGCCTTACAGGCCTCTCAGAGACTGGGGATGACTGAATAATGGGAGTTCACAGTCGAGCGCTAGAGCCACGGAGTTTTACTGGGTGACAAGACTGCAGTCCCTAGGGGCACCTCTGGCCCATAGGGACACCCCCTCTTCTCTCTGGAAGAACCCTGTCTCCTCTTTTGCCAGGAGTACACTCAACAGCAAGCCGCTGTCTCCCGAGGTCTGCGCGTATTTTCCAAGCAACTTGAGAGAATGGAAGAGAGAAGTTTCCGTGCCCCTGTTTGAGTGTTGGCCGCAGCCTCTTGAGGTTGCCTGTTTTCTGTTGTGGGTGCAGCAGACGGTTCTGGTTTTGTTTTACCCACGTGTGTTGTGAGAAGAGCACGGTTATTAAACTGCTGGACGATGGTGTCCAGCGAGCCTTGTTTTGAAGGCCAGCGTGCTGTCCCCAGCAGCAAGGCCCTCTGACTGGTTTCTTTATGTCAGTGGGAAAAGCAGATGCTCTGCTTTGTGGCCAGAGCCTCGCCTTCATGAAATGTGAACGCCACGTTTGCAGGTCAGCATCAGGAACGTGCTTCTGAGGAGCAGCACACGTCCTAGAGGATGGATGGTGTGGAGGAAGTGCACTTCCCTGGCTTGGGTTGCCGCTGATCCCTTGAGGTGGAGTAGAGCTGAACTACAGCCAACCTGAGGCTTCCTTCACCAAAGCCCTGAGCAGTAACAGCAACACACACACACACACACACACACACACACACACACACTCACACGCACACACACACACAACTTGAAGAAATCAGCAGTCTGGAAATGTGCAAATCATAATTGCTTCTCACATCTGCAAAAATTTGTCTATGCTTTGAAAACTCCTCACAACTTAAGAGACTTTGGGAATCCTGTGGCTGAAGGAAACAGGTGGGAGGACAGAGCTGCCGGGGGTGGTAGGGGAGGAGTAAGTGGGCTCCTGCTTTCAAAATGTATAAAACTGGGCTTGGGAGGACCAGGCCCACTCCTGGCTGTAGAGGAGGGGAAAACCTGTACTTGTACCTATATATTTATAGTCATTCCTGGGCTAAATGCATATATTCAAACTCGCTTTTGAATAATCACAAATGGAAAAGAGACACAATTAGGAATTTCTGCAAATATCTTCTCAATTTTTACAATTACCCTAGAAGAAAGATTCTCTTACAGATAAGAAAATCACCTCACAGACGTTCAATTTGCTTGCCCAGGATGATTTAACTCAAAAGCGGGAGCTACGCGATCCACTCCTTTGATTCCAAAGCCCAAACAGCTGCCCTCTGAGCAGCTCTGCAGCGTCTTCAGGACAGGGGGACATGGGTGAGCACGATGGCTTTGGGAGAGGGGCAATCGGCAGACACAGGTCGAGACGTCATGTCCACTAGAGTCTAAGCAGCGCTGTCCCTTGCCCAAGTGACAGAGTGCTTCCTTCTCTTGCTCACACTGGAGACCCAACTTCTGTGGCTCTGTGGGGATTTCCCAAGGCCACAGTTGGCGGGATAATTCCTATCAGCTGCTACCTTCTGAAGGCGCAGATCAATCCCATTAACGCCAGTTCCTGGGAGAGGCTGACTCTAGCAGGATAAAAGAGAGGAAGAGGTGTTGGAGGTTGCCTTGTCTTTCTCTCTGGGGAGTGGAGGAGCTCCACCTTCTGTGTGGTTCAGAGTGTACTGAGGGTGTTTCTTGGCCAAACCAGGAGCTGAAGGGTGAAAGAGGCTGTACCCTAAGCTGACCTGGGATCGAAAGGTAAGTCCCTGGGGCGTCCTGATGAGAAAGAATTTTCCAGTGAGAAGATTCAGCTGGTGCACTCAGACCACTGCAGTTCATGCTCCAACAGGGACAGTGTGACCCAGTGAGCAGGCACGGGGACGCATCCCCATTTCTTTGGAGAAGGCTTGGTCCTGAGGTAGCACTTGAGGGTTGCTTGGCTCTGCAGTGGAGAGAGCATAGTCCTGGAAGCAGAGAGACCCGGGGTCAGATTCCGGCTCTGTGCCTTCTGCGGGAGCTGCCTGATTTCTCTGCTGCTTAGTTCCCCATTGGTCTCACGGGAGTCCTGATACAAGGAGAGATGTCCCATGGCGGCACTTACGGGCGACGGCCTTTTCTTCTTATATGGAGCCACATGTGCCTGTTTGGGTAAGGGGACTGGCCCCCATCCCCTGCTGTCCGAGTTCCTCTCCTGTCCTGTGGAAGGCTAGGGCTCTGGGAAGAAAGCTCTGCAGGTACCAAGAGCCCTGAGGGGAGGGCCCAGCTGGAGTGGCACCATCAGAGGGAGGCAGCAGACCGGCCTGCTGTGCAGTCTGGGGAGAGTCAGGTAGTCTCTGGGCCTCCTGACCAGGTGGGGAGAGGGAAGACTCCCGAGAATGTGACAGTCCTCTGCAAGCCATGCTGGATGGAACTGGAGCATTCCCCTGACACCTGAATCCTATTTCTGATGCTTGGGTTTTAACTACACAGGTGCGGGGGCATCTGACTCCTCCAGTGCTCCGAGGGCACACCATGGCTCAGAAGAGCCCTGTGGACCCCAGCATTGAACTTCCCTACAGAGACCTGGCCTCCGAGGTGACCAGGCGCAGAGTCACCATGGACAGCAGGTACCTGAGGCTCTCCTCTGGCTTGCTGTGGGGTGGGGGTGGGGAATAGTGGGAGAGCCCCGCTGGGGAGGCGACCCCAGGGGTGGGGAGCCTGGATCCCAGCTCCACTGGTTCTGTCGGACCAAGGGAGACGGTTGAGCTCACTGTGAGAAGAGCTGACTCAGAATTAAATAGAGTGCGTCTTGTTTTTGCAAGAGGATGGTGACAGAGGAGTGGGAGAAAGTCCCCTAAAATGTTACCTGGTCCTCTTCAGGTACCGACATCTGGGTGTGTAATTCTCTCTTTTTTTCATCCTATCTGTATTTGAAAACCTTCTTCTTTTGGGTACTGGGGATTGAACTCAGGGGTGCTCTACCACTGAGCTTCATCCCCAGCCTTTTTTATATTTTAGGTTGAGACGGGGTCTCTAAATTGCTCAGGGTCTTTCCAAGTTGCCCAGGCTGGCCTTGAACTTGAACTAGCCTCTCATCTGGCTATTTGATGTGTCTTTCCTTCTAGAGAAGACGTGGTTACCAAGAAAGGCTATGAAGCTGGGGAGTCGCTCTCCCATGTGGGCACAGAACAAACGCCTCCTCCCAGAAAGACCTACCTCACAGTACCCCCTGCCCCGCCTCCTTCTCCAGCCGAGGATCCCATCTCCCAACCAAGTACGACTTAAGTTATTTTGTGGTAGATTCTTACATAAAACCCCAGCAAACAGTGTCAGTGGCGTTCCTGAGTTTGTCCTTGACAGCTGTCTTAGAATCTTCTTTCCTCTTTTTCTTTCCCCAGAACCTCTGTTGAGCTCTGCTTTCCACAGCTGATGGTGAGAGGGATTTCGTTTCAAGCTGAGTCTCTGACATCACATGTGCAGATTTGGGGTTCAATTTTTGCTGTGTTGACTCTAAAGGTCCAGAGAACCCGGGGGTGTTTGGGTTTTCAGAACTCAGGCCGGACACCACCGCTGTGTGGCCCTTCCATGCTAGAGGAACTAAGGGTGTAGGGTGGTTGACTTTGAAAAATAGCAGTTTCAAAGTTTACTTCTAGGAGGTTAAAAGACTCTGTACCAGAAGCCAAGTGTGGATGATTTAGTGGGTCCCCTGCTCAAGCCTCTTGGCAGACCCCAGGGCACCCTGAAGGATTTCTAGGGCACTCTGAATGGTTGGAAGGCCTGGGAAGGGGGATAATTCAGATGCACATAGGAAAAATCCTCCTGTGCCATCCTTTACTTTATCCACATCCTCCTAGAGTCCTTGTGGGTGTGCTCTGCAGACCTGGCCTTACCCAGGTGCCCTGGTCCTCCAACCACATGGTCAGCAGGCCTCTGTGGACATCGGCAGCAGAGCAGGTGTGCACCAACCCCTGTCATCACCAGGCAGGTACTCATGCTGTGGCCTCAGTCAGACGAGGAAGCTGACCGGCACTGTCCACAGGATGGCTGCTAGCCATGAATGGCTGCTTCGATTTAAGTTCATTAAAATTAAATAAGATTTTAAAAACCTCAGGCTGGTGGGTACAGTGGCAGGGAACTCGCCTAAAATGCCCGAGGCCCTGGGTTTATCCAGCACGTGCCAAAGCAGCGGCAAACAATTCAGTCCCTCGGCCGCACAGTTCACTTCACGAGTCCTCAGTAGCTACAGAGCTGGTGGCCACCCTGCTGGATGTCAGATGTAGAATGCGACAGTCTAGGACAGAGGTCAAGCCCTGCAAGGCCACAGCCAGTGAAGAATAGAATCAAGGGAAGAAGCTCTTGTGCTGTTTTTATTCCTCGTTCTATTTCTAAGCAAGCTCCAGGATGTTCTTTCTGTTCATCTGTCTAACAAGCATTGTTGAGGACCCACCATAGGAGTCGTATGCACTAGGGATATTTTGTTGTACAGAATGATCAATCCCCGCCTCAGGGGAATAGTCTTCCAGTGGAGGAAGACTAGCAAAAAATGTGCTGGGCACGGTGGCGCATGCCTGTAATCCCAGTGACTTGGGAGGCTGACGCAGGAGGATCTCAAGTTTGAGGTCAGCCTCAGCAGCTTAGGCCCTAAGCAATTGGTGACCGCCTGTCTCATATTGTAGCTCAGTGGCAAAGCATCCCTGTGTTCAATCCCCAGTACCACCCCCCACCAAAATACACACTTATACACACAACCTAAAAACATGAACTATACCATACTTGAGGAAGTGATGAGTGAGTATAATGGAAAATAAATTTTAAAATAATAAAACGGGGTAAGAGGAATTAGAAGTACCCAGGAAACAATAGGTTGCCTACAATTTTAAACAGGGTCTGGGTGACCCTGTCTAGGAAGGTGGCATCTGAGCAAAGACTTGCAGCCAGTGATGGAGTCAGCTGTGTGGACGTCTGGGGAGAGGGAGGATCTGGAGCCACAGTTTGAAGGACACAGTGTGCCGGGTGCATTTGAGGGAGAGCCAGGAGGCCACTGGGCTTGGCTGGAGTAGAGTGATGGGACGTGGGCAGAAGATGCGGTCACCCTGTGGGAAAGGTGGTGGTCCTGTGGCTTGGTAAGGGCTCTGTCTTTGCCTGGGAGACGGAAGCCGCGAGGGTTTCCAGGGAACAGAGGGCACGGCTGGCTTGCTTCCTAATGGAGTTTTCTGGCCGCAGTCGGGGTAAGAGGTGGTGCTGGTGAGGGGAGAGGAGGCGGTTTGGGTGCTACCATCGTGATCCAGGAACAAGATGGCATTGGGACCAGTGGCAGTTTGGGCAATGAGAAAGGAGGCCAGATTCTGGATCTGTTGTATTTGAAAGAGCCAATCGAGTCGCTGATCCATGGAATGTGGGGAGTTAGAGAGGGATAAAGGACAACCCCGAGATTGTTGGCTTGTGCAACTGTGGGGACGGAGGGCCACCAGCTCCAGGCAGAGCAGACTCGATGTGTGGAGCAGGGCAGAGAGGACTCAGAAGTTCAAGTTTTGCTAGTTTGATAAGCCCAGCAGCCACCTAAGTAGAGCTGTCACCGGGCAAATGAATGCTTGAATCTGGAGATTGGGGTAAGGACTGTGCTGGAGAGATTAGTGCTGGGTGCAGCCATCAGCATGGACATGGCACTTGAAGTCTTGAGAGTAGATGACGTTGCCAGAGGATGAGGACAGAGGAGCCCCTGCATTGAGCCCTGGGGTACTTCCACCTCAGAGGTTGGGGTTAGAAGGAGGAGCCAGCAAAAGAAATGAGGGTGCAGGAGCATCCAGCCCCGGAAGGTAGGGAAGGAGTCTCCTTCTTCCCTCTGTTCTTCCTTCCGTCACCTTCTCTGTCCTGAAGCCAGAAACACGGCTGATGGGGAGCTGTGCCTCCTCACCTGCCGCTTCCCACCGCACACCTGGCAGCTGACGGTGCTCAGCAGGTGGATGAAGCCCTGCGTGCTGACCTCGGGGCTCCCTTGTTTCGAGAGTCTCGTCCATGAGTGAGAGTGGGGACATGTTGAGGGCCACAACCAAGTCAAGATGGCGCCTGGCACTTTGCCAGGAGGAGAGGTTTGTGAAGCAATGCCAGCGAGCCATTAAGATGATGAGGATTCCTTATTGGCTGACTGCTGTATCTAGATGATGTTAATTAAGTTAAGCTGTGTGTAATTAGTTAAGCATATAAACCTCTGCGGTCCGGCAGAGAAGCGGCTCCTGCTACCTTGGGTGCCCGCTACTTTGAGTTCTCAGTTCCTGCTGAGTTCACTCGCAATAAAGTAGTTCCTGCTTCAACCTTCAAGTTGCTTGTCACCTCTCGGTTATTTTGCCCAGCCGGACTACGGCAGGGACAGGAAGCCGTTAGGGGCTCACTTGTACTAGGTTAAAGTCTTAATCCTAATGCCAGTCGAACATCCTAAATCCCAAATCAGAAATAGTCCAAAATCCGAAACTTTCAGGTGCTTGTGTGATGGCCCAGGAGACACATGATTTATCACCTGACCTCCTGCGAAGTCGGTCAAAAGGGGCCACACCGAAAGTGTCGCAAGAAATCTCCTTCAGGCTGTGTGCAAAGGTGGATGAAAACTTAAGTCAATTTCAGGTGTAGATCTGGGTCCAGCCCCAAGACATGTCCTCGTGGGTCTGCAAATACCACACAACCTGAAAAAACCCCAAATTCAAAACACTTTAGGTCCTGAGTGTTTCAGATAAGAGTAGAAAACCTGTACTGTATGTAGAGTGCGGCCTGCTTTGGAGATCTGGCCTTTAAAGAGGTAATTAAATCAATACGAGGTCACCAGGGTGGGCCACAGCCTAATATGACTGCCGCCCTTATCACAAGAGGAGATTGGGACGAGTTCACAGGGAGGACTGTGTGAAGACAGGGGAGAAGACCCTCTGCCCACCGAGGAGAGGGACCTTGGAAGAAGCCCATCCTGCTGACACCTTGACTCAGGCTTCCCGCCTACCGAGTCGCAGGAAAACCAATGTCTGTTTCTGAGGCCCCCAGGCTGTGGTGTTCACGGCAGCCCCAGGCCACGGAGACGCAGTGGAGAGGCGTCTGTGGTCTTATCCTCCTCCTCCTCCTGGTTCATACAAGGGTAGCCTCAATGAGAATCAACGGCCAATGGAAAAGAGAAGTCGAGCCCTGGCTTTGCTTTTCACAGACGGTCCTCGCAACTCACGGGCGGGAGAATCTCTTTAAAGCTGAGCTGTGGCCTCCCGAGCTGGTTCTCTTAGAAGGCCAAGAAGGGCTGTCCCGCCCCTGCAGTGTGAATAAAGTCTGGGGAAGCGAGGAATGTCAGAGACAGAGCCTGGATTCTGGGGAGCTCCCACGGTTTGGGGCACCTGAGAGCAGAGGGGACTGGTGCAGCTTCCCCGGGGAGCTTGGGGTCTAGGTGGCAAATCTCCAGGAGCAGTGGCCCAGCACCAGCAGAAGAGCAGAGGTGGACCTGTGTTCCTATGGCACAGGGCAACTCCTCCAGTGTCCCCGTATGCCAGCGGGACACGCAGCAGGCCAGGAAAAGCAATATACCTTGACAGGCCTGGTCCTCTTCATGTGAGTCTCGATGTCAGCAGCAAGGGCTGGAACCCACACAGATGGTGCAACCAGGTGTGGGCAGCTCTGCCTGCGTTCTCACTACTCGGTGCCCTCAGCACGGAGGCCACCTCGGGGGAGTGGGGAGAGGAAAGCCCTGAGATGAGTGACAACATGCTGAAGCGACACAGCAGCAACTGTGGAAAGTAAGTTCAGTTACTAAAACGTGATTCCAGGGCTGTGGTGTGGCTCGGTGGCAGAGCGGTCGCCTTGCACATGTGAGGCACTGGGTTCAATCCTCAGCACCACAGGAAGATACAAATAAGCAAATTAAAGATATTGTAACCATCTATAACTAAAAAAAAATTTTTTTAAAAAGTAATTCCATAGAGAATGGGGAGTTTTTTGGTTCCACTTTTGTGGCGTTGGGGACTGAACCCAGGGCCTTGCTTATGCCAGGCAAGTGCTCTTCCACTGAGCTCCTCTCCAGTCCTGGGAGTCAGCCACATTTGAGAACGTCTCACTGAGTTGCTGAGCACCTCGCCTCCCCATGGCTGCCGGCTTTGAACTTCCTGTCTCAGCCTCCTGAGCCACTAGGATCACAGGCATGGGCCTCTGCGCCTGGCTGGGAGTTATTACTTAACAGGTATGAGTTTCAGTTTTACAAGGTGAAAGAGTTCTGAACATAGATGGGGCGATGGTTGAACAACTCGTCGTATGTACTTAGTACCACTGAACCATGCACTCAAATGGTCAAGATGGTAAGCGTTGTTATGTGCATTTTATCAAAATTTTAAGAATTGGAGAAAACTACTTGGAGGTTTGCTCACCTGGGGTTGTGGCTTATACAACTGATACCTAGGACAACAGATAAGAACCAAAGGGGACCTAGGGTCCAGAGAGGCTGAGTTGAGGGAGAAATGGAATACGCTTTAGGAAGGGCCAGGAACACCAAGAGATGGAGGCGTGGGTTCCACTGTGTGCCTGGTGCCATCTGGGCGCAGCCTTGAAACCAAGCACGAGCCTCCTGGTTACACGCACACACTCACACACACACCCGGCACTTTGCAGTCACATCTCCCAGCCCAAAGGAATTATCTGCTTCTCTTAGGCAAAGATTCTCACAAAGTTCAGGGAAGTTGATGTCATATATGATCATTTTATTTTCCAAGGCAAGGGGTTGTAGAATACACAACTGAATTCTTCTTGAAGCATTAGAAGCCAGTGGTAGTAAACACTTCTTACGTAAGTTCAGTGCAGGCCACGGGGCTATTTCTCTTCCTTTAGAAGTGCTGCTTTTATCATGGCTTAGGGAGCCGTGCAAATTGCGAGAGTAATGGTTTTATGAAGAAACCACCAGGCCTTTGAGCTCTTGCCCCAAATCTACAGAAACCTTGAACTATCTTGGACAAGCACCCCTTTAAAAGCTGACAGAAGAAAAGAATATCTATCCTACTACAAAGTTGTCTCAGCCCTCAGATGGCTACCCTGCCTGCCCTGGTGGTTCACGCGGTCTCCTGCATCGAGGGAGCAGGATAAGTGCTGGCTCTGCATGGATGGCTGTCCCAGCAGCCCACACCCCTCTGGAGCCCTGAGCATTATCTCCTCCTGACTTTGCTGGTAGGGCTGGGGGCTCCTCACATCTTGGAGAGCTTGATGTCATAGGTCACCATGTTGAAGTTGTCCCAGGCAAAGAGCTTCCTCTCCAGAGGGTTGTAATCGATCATGCTGCTGTACTTGTAGCGGTTCTTGAATGGGATGGTCAGGGTCTTACTGACCCCTGTGCCCGTGTCATAAGCAAAGTTGACAGTGGCTTCGGCTGAGGAGTAGCTGCTGACCGTGTACAAGGTGCCGCAGATGATGAAGGCGTTGGCGACTGACTGCTTACGGATGTTGGTCTCCCAGGTCTGTTCAAGTTCCAGGCTCTCCGGGTTCAGTTTGGAGAGGACGATGGCTCCTTTGGCCTCCTCGGTGCTGTAGATGACCCACAGGCCCGTCTCATCCACAGCCAAGTCAATGTCTGTGTAGCCGCCCCACGAGTACGGGAACTGTCCGTGGTAGCCGGCCCCCGGGATGTCCTTCTCCGCCTTCACTGCCTCGGTGTTCAGCTCGTACCTGATCACGGTTCTGGACTTGGCCCCCTGGAAATAGAGGCTCCCCCCATACACCACGGCTCCGGTGCTCTCCAGCGCCCGGGGCAGCACATGCACCTTGGAGGGGTAACCCTGCACGAACTGGCTGATGAGGCTGTACTCAAAGACCTGGTGGATGTCTGTGCCCACAGTGTCGATCCTCCACGTGGTCTCCCGTGTGTACGGGAAGGCCGGCCTGGGGTCTCTCATCCACACTCCATACTTGCCGGTGATTGTTTCTGCGGTCCTCAGGGTGACAGGCTCTCCTACCCAAACCAGTTCTCCACAGCCTGATGGAGTTAAAAAAATAAAAAAAATAATTTAAAAAAGGCACCTCGTATTATCAGCTCTCCAAATACAGACAGTGACAGAGTGGAAGCAGCAGAGCAGGCAGAAGTAGGGGCCCCAGGACCAGCTGTCTGTCTGGGCTTAAATCTGGGTTTGGCTGCAGATAGGCCTGACTTTCAATAAGGTCCTCAGCTCTGCACACCTCAGCCTTCCCAGGCAACGGGGGACAGCAGTACTGTTTTGGGTAGCAGGGCTGTTCCAAGTTTGAGATGTGATTAGACATGTTAGGTGTAGGTATAGAGAACATGCACAGCAAACGTGTTTGTGGGTCTGTCGTGGGAAGGGATTCCTACTCCTCCCAGTCGTCAAGGGGGAGGCCTTAGACGGCTTCAACCACATCTGCAACACTCGAGCTTGGCAGGGACCCGGAGTGTTCATTAGATTACTTCCCATGACTTTCAAGTTATTTTAAAAGAGTGAAAATGAATTCCTTATAAGAATAGCTTCTAGTTAGGCCTGGTGGTGGACACCTGTAATTCCAGCTCTTCAGGAGGCCCAGGAAGGTCAGCCTTGGCAACTTGGCGAGACCTTGTCTCAATCAAAAATCAAGAGGGCTGGGGGTGACAAATAAATAAATTAAAATGAATAAATAAAAGAAGGCTGGAAGTGGAGCACATTCCCCACCTTATTAAGGCTCTTAGCAATTAGATATCTGAATATTAAAAAAAAATTTGCTGTGGACTTAGAGGTCTTCCTTGTCATATGCGAGTATCTTATAAGAAAAAACCTCAAAACTAGTTCAATCCCCAGCACTTTAAAAAAAAATTGAAAATTTAGATTTAGCAGAATCAAAAGATTTCTGTGCTTTAGCGGGCACCTTCAATGTCGACACAGAAGGTAGGTACCGTTTACTGAATCATGCTTTGAATATTTCATTACCCCATCTCCATGGGTGCCCTTCAGTGCTCACAGTAATTGTAAGTGACACAGGCAAGCTTCTAAAAATCATTCCTTTGGGGAACACTTTGAAGAGGGGCAATTGTGCTTTTCCTAGGTGGCCGAAGTTCAGCAGAAATACCTTTACTAACAGAAAGTGCTAGATGGGACAGGGCAGCTACCTGGCCCTCAGGTTAAGGGTGTGAAGGAGCTACTGAGGCTTGTGACTTCCCAGGTGCGGTTAATTCAATGCAATGACCAAGTGGGCTAAATAGGCCTTGCTCATCTTCCCCCGGTGCAGCCCAGCTGCCTTCCAGGGTGGGTGGCAGGAGATAGACTCTTCTGGGAAAGGCTGCCTCCCTGAGGACCTGCCCTGGCAAGAGGAAAGAGTGGGTTCTTGTCCTCAGTCCCTCCCTGTCTCTGCTCCCAGGGAGGTCACTCCTGATGGCATTTACTCTCCAAATCTGAACACAGAACTAGACATGACAGAGGCCACGTGGGCTCAGCAGGGAAGACACCCAACTCCATACCGTTATCGTCACTCCTGGGACGGCCAGAGGGACTCTCCAAGATCTGGGAAGCCGGAACCTTGGTTAACTCCGACTTCAGTTCCTGGAAGGCCAGAGTGTCCAAGTTCCACTGAGGAGCTGTATTAAGAGAGAGTCAGGCGGTACCATGAGAAGAAACGGGCCAGGGATCGACTGTGGAGGAGAGCATTTAGTTAGGCTCCCCAGATTCCTCGTTGGAGATCTGCTTTAAGATGTGGCGGGGGATCAGGCAGGGGAAGACTGTTGGGCGGGGCTCAGAGCTGCCCTGGGCTCATTCTTTTCTCCCCACTGTTGTGACTGTTTAAAAAAAAAAAAACCCACAATTAAAAAGCTTATCTAATTTCATAGCAATTAAATTACTTAGCAAACTGCCTAGCACAGAGTTGGATATTCAGAATAAAATAAGACTTTGCACTTTTGAAATACTTTCCACCAGAAGGGCAGGCTTATGAGTATATGAGGTGTGGTTTCAGGAATATTAAGGCTCTTAGCAATTAGATATCTGAATATCAAAACATTTTTTTTGCTCTGTGACTTAGGTTTTCCTTGTCATATACAAGCATCTTATAAGAAACCTTCAGATTTTTTCTTTCTTCTATTTTTTTGGGGGGTATGATGTGTGTGACTGGGGACTGAACCCAGGGGAGCCTTATCACTACCTCCCTATCCCTTTTTTTTCTTTTAAAACGGGTTCTTGCTAAGCTGCTGAGGCTGGCCTTGAACTTGTGCTCTATCTGCCCTGATAACAGGCATGTGCCACCACAACCAGCTTATCATTTTATTTTTAAAATACATTTTTATTTTTAATTGACACATGTATCACTGGGGTCCAGAGTGACATTTCAGTAGATCAGCTCATGGTAACTGGCACGTCTACCACTTAGACATGTATTATTTCTTTGTGTTGGGAACATTCAAAATCCTCTCTAGTGATTTTGAAATACGCAGTTGTTAGTAACATGTCAAGCTTCACACGCTCAGTTGAAATGTCTGTCTCTTTCTGAGGCCACACTGCATAAGGACGAGTGTGTGCAAGGTTCCTGTGAGAACTAGGGGAGGGTGTGAGAAGGGGAGAACATGGGTGACCCTGGTTAGACATTTGGTCATTGTCACCATGGGTCCTACCTTTGCTTAGGATTCAAAGCAATTCTTGACTCCAGGGATGAAGCAGTGGCCACAAGGAGCATTTAAAACAGGTGTGGCTGTTTTTTTAAACTGTAGGTTTGATGATTCAAGTACAGTAAGGCCAACAGATCCCCGGGCAATTGTGTGCTGGGTTGTGGCCCGTAATCCCAGCTGCTTGGGAGGCTGAGGCAGGAGGAATCTCTCAGTAATAGAGCACCCCTGAGTTCAATCCCATTGCTACACACACACACACACACGCACACCCCCCACACACAGTAATAATTCAAGGGCTGGGGATGTGGAGTGCTTGCCTAGCCTGTGAGTGGCCCTGAATTCCATCCCCAGGACTGGGGGGAGGGGAGAGATAGCGAGAGGCAAACCATGGAAACAGTAAAAAGACAGTGGTTTCCAGGGCAGGGTGCAGGCAGGAATAAATAGACATTGCACGCCGGCTTCCGGGGAAACGGAACTCCTGTGCACGGTACCCAAATGGTGGATACGTTATTTTACGTTTGTCCAAAACCCATAGAAGTTACAACGCCCAAAGCATAAGCTGTGGTCTTAGTAACTATGTGTCAGTGTGGGTTTGTCAACTTTATCCCTGAGGGGGGTCCGCAGGAAGGGGGGAAGCTATGCATGTGGGAAATATCTGTACCTTCCTCTCAATTTTGCTGTGAACCTAAAATAGCCCCCAAAGATCTTGAAGTCTGTATTGCTGTAGGTCCCAGGAGAGGAGAAATGCCAACTTGCAGGGGGAGGGGGTGCACATGGGAAGCCTCTCCCACAGGAGGCTGCAGCGGTGGGGGACAGAGTGGTGCTTCAGACTTTCAGGGAAGTAGGACAAGGCTGGGGGATGGCCATCTGCAGCTAATGAGATTCAGTGTTGCCATCACTCATTAAGTGCTACTGTGAGCCAGTACATGCTAGGTGCTTGCTGTTTAATTCCTCTATTTCCTGTAACAGTCCTGAAAGCAAGCCAGGCCCAGGGGCTCCCGCCTGTAATCCCAGCCACTCAGGAGGCTGAGGCAGGAGCATGGCACGTCCCAGGCCCGTCTGGCAACTTAGACCTTGTCTCAAAGAGAAAAAAAAAAGGGTTGAAGGGAGCACAGGGTGTGCAGGGCTGTAGCTCAGAAGTAGAGTGCTCCTGGGCTCAATACCCATACGCAAAATAACAAAACCAAACAAAAACAGTTCTGAAAGTGAGCACTGTTATCTCCAAATGCAAATGAGGAAAGCAAGCTTCAAAGGGGTTAAGTAACTCAGGGTCACACAGCTAGTCACTGGTGGGGCTGGAATAAAACCAAAGCTGTGGCAGATGTGAGCCCTTGCACCCCCGTGGTGGGCGTGGCCAGTTGTGGATGTGAGCCTGTCCACCTGTGGTGGGCGTGGCCAGTTATAGATGTGAACCTGTCCACCTGTGGTGGGCGTGGCCAGTTGTGGATGTGAACCTGTCCACCTGTGGTGGGCGCGGCCAGTTGTGGATGCCTGCTTCTCACAGTTGAACACTTGGCCTTTCACACCTGCCGTG
Source organism: Marmota flaviventris (assembly GCF_047511675.1). Taxonomy (NCBI): domain Eukaryota; kingdom Metazoa; phylum Chordata; class Mammalia; order Rodentia; family Sciuridae; genus Marmota; species Marmota flaviventris. The sequence continues at coordinate 104,046,395 of NC_092509.1, read as the reverse complement.
GGAGAGTCAAGGTGCCCTTGTGTAAAGTGAGTGCACTATCAACCCATCTCAGTAGAGGACACCAGAGGGACACTGGGCTGTGGGGGGTTGTCCCTGTGTGCAGAATGCAAGGGAGCCCTGCCCCAGCTGCTCCTCTGTGACCTTGCAGCCTCGTCCTGGCCATGGACTTTCCACCGCCCTCCCACACGGAAGCCAGCACTCCCTCGGGACCGCAGTGCTCTGAAGGCCCTGCTGGCCCTGCTCCTCACTTCCTGGATGCCCAGGCCCCGGGAGGCGCTCGGTCCACCTGTGCCCTGCACTCAGGAAATTCTTGGCAGCCCCAGACCTGCTCAGGCCAACCAGCCCCCTGGTCTGCTCTCATGGGCTGAGCATACCTTGTCCGATGAGGTCTGGACCCCTCCCCAGTCCATCCTGCCGTCCATCCCCTCCCTCGTCTGAGGAGCCACGTGGAGTTTACCTGTCTTACCGTGGCCCTGTCATCACAGTTAGTCTTCATGCTGAATGTCCCTGGCGGTACCTTCTGTGGGCTCTTACTCCTCACCAGGCCAGGCCGCTTGGCTCCTTGGGGAGTGACCCGGCTCTGGGGCTGAGCCCAGTGCCCTGTGGGCATCACAGTAAAGACACAGCTCTGGGGCTGCTCACAGCAGCACCCCACGGGCTCTTCTCCTGATCGCCAGGGAAGGGGCGGAGGTGCACTGGCTGGTGCTGAGTCCCACCCTGTCCAGCACTGCCCTGCAGGCTCCTGAGCCCTGCAGCCTGAGCTTCCCTGGCTCTTTCCTTGCTGTGCAGGAACCACACCTCACAGTTCTCACTGGGGTAAACAAGAGCCACAGCAAAACATAATGTCAGGGAATGGCTCCCAGCATGACCGCAAGGCCGGTTCCCAGTTAGCAGATGGAGGGCTGGACTGGGAGCCGGCGGCTGCTCCTCGCTGTGTCAGCCAGGAGCATCTGGCAACATTCAGACCCCAGAGTAGAGCCATCTGGCATGAGGACCCAAGGCAGGAAGCTTTTGTGTGAAGGGGCCTGGGCTGAGCCAGAAGTTGTAGATTCCTAGTTCAGTCCTTCCAAGTCCCAGCTGTGTGACTTTGGGCAGACGGTTCAACTTCTCTGAGCCTCAGTATTCTGAACCTCACAATTGTATGAGGTTATTTTAAGGATTGCATAAGATACTATCAGTGAAATGCTCCTCAATAAAGATGTGTCAAAACTCAAATTTCCATGGAATATTTCAGTTGCTAACATTTCCTTCTGAATGCAAAGAAAAAACAGAGATTATGAAAAGGTTAGCAACTGTGTTGTGTCAGAGTTAAAAGGTTTATGACTTAAAAAATCAAAACTCAGTCCTTCTGTGGTTTCAAGGTTGACGTCTATTAGAAAATTTTGGAAGTTCTCTGTCTATTCTGCCCTAATCTCCTCTGCTAAACTCGTTCTAGGAAGCTTGACCTAGAAACTAAGCTCATTAACTCATTTGCATAAGCATGCAAATGATATTGTGATAACTTTTATAAATATTTATTATCACTGCTTGAAAAGTTCAGTGTGTGTGTGTGTGTGTGTGTGTGTGTGTGTGTGTGTTTGCAGTTCTAGGGACTGAGATCAGGGGTGCTTTATCTCCACTGCATCTCCAGCCCCTTTTACTCTTTCACTTTGAGGCTGGGTCTCCCTAAGTGGCTGAGGCCAACTTTGCAAAGCTGGCCTGGACCTTGTGATCCTCCTGTGTCCACCTTCCAGGGAGCTGGGATTAAGGCGTGCACCAGCAGGCCTGGCCAGTCAGTCTTGTTAAATGAAGAGCCAGGCACGGTGGCGCCCACCTGTAATCCCAGCCACCAGGGCGGGTGAGGCAGGAGGACTGCAAGTTTGAGGCCAGCCTGGGCAACTTCAGAGACCCTGTCTCAAAATTACAAACAGAACAAAACACTGGGGTATAGTTCAGTGGTAGAGCACCCCAGGGACTGGGTTAAATCCCTAGCACCAGAAGAAAATACAAATAAATACACAAATATATTTATGAAATTTAAATGAGGAGAATGCGGAAAAAGAAGAGTGCCAACATATTTAGAGGTTGTCACAAATACTTTTGGAAGTGGAGATCAGCTTGTAGGCTTGTCCCAGTGAGCTCTGTCTCTAGGATCAAGGCGGGTTATAGGGATGCTGCGTGTATGTCGACGGTGACGGAACTCGAGCAGAAGAGGCCCTTTGTAGTGGCAGTCCACTTATGGGGTGGCTCCTCTGTCGAGCCCTGGGCTGGGCGCTTACCCGTGTTACTTCCAGTCTTGGGGGTCATTGTCCCGATCCTATAGGCACTGGGAATCCTTGGCACTGGCTTGAACACGCCTGGTTCCCACGCCCCATCCTTTCCCAGCCGTGTGGAGGTGGCCCTTCTCTCTCAGGTGTCACCCGCCAGGACCTTGCCTCCCCACCCTGCCCAGCTTCTCTGACTGTGTGGGAGTCTGCTAGAACGCCTGGTGGCCCTCACCATAGCCTTATCAGAGTCACAGATGAACGGTCCCCACTTCTGTCACATTGGACAGGCCCTCTGTAGGTCCTGACTGGGACTGAGCTGCTGTTGTCCACTGTGGTGACTTTTGAGAGGCCCCTGCCATCTTGATTCCTTCCCTGAATTCTCTCCCTCTGCCCTGAAGTAAGCCCACAATAAACCACCTGCACTCAGCCGCCTCCAGGCTCCTGTCTGTGGGGGACCCGCCTAAAGCAAAGGCTAAGAGCTCAGGTTCACGATGATATTTCCCCTGCTTTGGGCTTCCATTCATAGTGCGGGCTTGTGTGCAGGTGTGTGCGTGTGTTGAAGTGTTTTCTGTCACATGTGTGCATGGATAAACAAGCGACTTCTGTGGCTCTAAGGAGAGCTAGACAGTGGCAGTAATGGTTAGGACTATGGGTGGCCTCAGTTTCCACATTCGCAAGAATGAGCCAGTGGCACTGGGGCCTTTCAAGTTCCACGTTCTTGCACAAATGAAATTTCCTGCTGAAAATGATCCACTACTAGAAAAGAGACTCCAGGTTTGGAGTTGATTCTAATGGGCCGTTGCCTGATTTCAAAAGCAGAGCAGTTGGAAGGCCCCCCCCAAAAAAAGAAATACAAAATCAGAGGACACAGCTGAGAAATTCCAAAGACCTGTTAAATGGCCACAGTCATTAAAAAAGACAAAACATTAACTGTATTTTCACTGCACACGCATGTGTGGGTTTGTGCTGAGAGGGTCATTCCAGGAGCGTCCTGAAATCAGTAATGCCCATGTTATGTCCACTAGTAACTCCCTGTTGTCTTCCAGACTCAAGTTCAAGTCAGTGCTCCCTCTGCACTGACCAGCTGTGTGGCCTTGGACCCTTTAACCTCTCAAGAACTCTCTCCCTAGTGGTAACATTCCGAGTGGGATCTCTTCCAATTCTAAGGATGCAGGGTTTTAAGCAATCCTCCACACCTTACAGTCATTTCATTTGAACTGTGCAGAAGCCATTTCTCACAGCAGGGCTCTCCCTTGCTGAATCGCAGATGCGGAATGCAGGAACAGAGAGAAATAAATAACTGACCCAGGCGTCGACACGGGTTTCCTAGCCTCACCCCTCTGCAGAGCTTGCCTTTCCTGTAGAAAGCCTTTTTTTTAGAAAATATTTTTCCCATCAAGTTATTTTGAAAGATACTAAGAAAGTCCCTCCCACCCCACCCCACCCCGGCCCCCGTGGACTCTGCACTTGGACCGGTCCGTTGTTCCCTGTCTGCCACATCTGTCGGGCCTCTTCCTCTTGTCCTCCAATTGTTGCTGAACCCTCTGACAGCACAATGCCAACCTCCTGGCCCTGCACCCCAAGCCCTTGAGCAGGCTTCTCCTTGGAACAAGGGACTCTCCTCACATCTGTACCACCACTCTCTCTCCCAAGGACCCGAGTGTTCAGACAGTAGCATGTGCAGTCGGTGTTCGCATTTCCTCAAAGGTCCCACACGTCCCTTGTGACTTTCTCCCTGTCTGTCAAGAGCCAGGCAGGGCTCACACACTCCTGGAGCCTGCCCTTCCTCCAGGCCCTTTCTTTCTTCCTTGATGAAGGGTCCAGACTGTGTCCCACTGCACCGTTGTTCGCTTCCTCACCCAGAACATTTAGGAGCACAGCTTTTACAAGAAGTGATGCGATTACTGTCTTCCCTGCTAATGGGGAGAGTGTGCCTGTCCCCTGAAGTACACAGACCTGTCCCCAGGCAAATGTGGGCCAGGAGGGACAGAGAGCAGCTCAGTTAGAAAAGCCGCCTCGGGAACTTAATTAAAAGCAGAGGCTCTCAGAGGAGCCAAGAATAGGAAACCCTCCAAAACGACGATGGAGGGAACCCCAAGTGCTGCTGCAGCGAACCCCCTTAGTATCTCGTTAATGTGCTGCCTTCCCAGGGACAGAGGCCGTTCTGGCACCAAAGGGTGGGAATAATGGTCCCTGAGCAGGTTCAAAAAGAATAGTTTTCCAAAAAGCGCAGTTGGGAGCCCCTCACTGATCACCTTCCACGCATCTCTCCCCTGATCCTGGTTTCTTGTTTTGCTTCGGGAGATGAAACCTCTGTGCTGGCTAGTCACCAGCTCAGAGCCACCAACCACACCAGCTTGCAGGAGCCAAATTGCTGGAAATATGTGAAAATGCCTGCTTTGTCCTCTTAACCCCGCGTGGTGTGCTCGGTGTGTGTGGTCTCTGGGGGGCAGGAGGGGCAGGAAGAGAAGGCTCAGACACCTTTCACAGGTCCCCAGGAGCGTGTCACCTGGGGGACAGGCAGACCGCCACCTGCGTCCTTACCTTCCCTGGAGTCTGGCTGCACCTCCCGAGGGGTGGCTGGGGTCTGGGGACATCGGCCCCTTCTCAGGCTGGCTACTTCCTGGCTGCTGCGTTCCAGCCTCCTGGCCAGGTCCTCATTCTCTTGCGCCAGCCGCCTCCTCTCGTCCTCCAGAGCCGACTTGTCTCGGAGGAGGTTGCTGTAGGCCACCTCCAGCTCCCTGGTTTGGGTCTCCAGCTGGTCTCGCTCCTTCCTCAGGGTGCCCAGCTCTCCCTGCAGCCCCTCCTGGGTCCCCTGGGGCCCAGCAGCCTGGCCCAGGGTCAGCTGGTTGAGGAGATTCTCCAGGGAGCTGAGCCGAGCTATGGTGGACTGCAGGTCGGCGCGCTGGGTGCTGCTGTCCCTCTGTAGGTCCTGGATGGCTGACATGGCCTGGCCCTGCTCGGGGCAGCTGGACTCACTGGGGCTGGCCACACTGAAGGTGTACTGGCATCGGCCGCTGCGATCGTTGGCCTTCCGGAGCTGGGCCGTCCTGGCCCCCGTTCCCCACGCCAGGCAGGCCAGAAGCAGCATGTGCGTAGCTGGCATGGTGGGCCTGCAGCTGCCGAGTGCACGGGGAACCTGCGTGCAGAGGCTGGGCGAGCCTTCCTCCAAAACTGGGCAGCTCTGTGAGGTGGCTGGATGGGTGGCCCTGCTGGCTCCTGCCTGAACTCAGACAGGCTTATATATCCTGGGGAGCCAGCCCTGCGTGGAGGGGGTAGAGAGGTGGCCACGTGAGGCCGGGTGGGGCCGGCACAGGGGGTTGTTTCCAACACGGCCAGCATGATTCTTAAAAAATAATCTTCCAGAAGTCTGTTTTGAATTTCTTTGAAAAAAAAAATGTCCCAATCTACGCACCCTACATCCCAATAGTAATCCCCGTGTGTCTACTCTATTATTTGGGTGTGAGGGCACACATTCACACTCATAGATGTCTGCCTCATCCAAAAGGAAGACTTGTGGGCTGATTTGAATAGGGACCTATTTCTAGTTTGAATTTCCATCCATTGCACAAACTGCTTTGTGCCAGGCTCTCTCTGCAAGGACCGAGATTACAGATGCCTATGGTAGTTCAGGCTCCGTATCGGGGACAGAGACAATTAACTGCCCACCAGAGCACAAGGACAGCACCCATTGGGTGTCAGGCATCTGTGGAAGCAGCTGAAAGAAGATTTCTTCCCTTGCTTCTAGTTTTTAAACTCTTCTTTGGGGGAGAGCATGCATGTGTGTGTGCATGTTCTTCATCATAAACTTTCTGGTAAAAACCTATGGAACCTTCTCAGAAAATGTCTTATGTATAAGATGTATGAGATCACAAAGAAAACATGTGATATTGAATTATGATGAATGTCAAAATATCTAAAAATCTGAACTATACTTGTGGTTACTTCATTAAGATAGTAGTTTTGAATGTAGCAGTATTTCACAATTTCTCCAACAACTGTGATAGAGTATAAGACATCCATGGTTTTTCTTGGTAGGAACAAAATTACAACTATCATTAATTCAACTTTGGGTTTGTGGCTCTTTCCATGATGGAAAGAGATGTTAAATTCAGTTAGAAGGAACTGAAAATAAAAATGTAACTTACTTTCCCAGCCCAGAGTCATGGGCTTTGGGGGCTGAAGATCAATAACAGGTGTGGTGGGGCAGGCCGGGAGTCTCAGCTACTCGGGAGACAGAGGCACAAAGACTGAATCCAGGAGTTCAAGGCCAGCCTGGGCAACGTAGTAAGACCAGATCCCGAAAAAACAAAATCCAAAACACAAAGAGACCCCCTCCCCCGCCAAAGATAAATGGAAAAAACTCCCCAATGTACCAAGAACTGTAGGAAGTTGTGCAAATCGGCATGGTGTGGTGCCTCGGGGGAGATGAGCAATCGTAGGGTGTCAGATACCAATGACACCCTCAGTGTTTGTGTAGTAGATGTCTAAGTGTCCTGGCAGACTCACCTTAAGACTGAAATCAGAGTTTGCTCTAAAGATCCTATTCTTTTTTTTTTTTTAAGAGAGAGAGAGAATTTTTTAATATTTATTTTTCAGTTTTTGGAGGACACAACATCTTTATTTTATTTGCATGTGGTGCTGAGGATTGAACCCAGCGCTCTGCGCATGCCAGGCGAGCGCGCTACCACTTGAGCCACATCCCCAGCCCTTCTATTCTTATTCAAGGGGTCCTAAAGTTAAACCTGAACTTGAGACATTTACAAGTGGTGTCCAGTCACCACTGAATCAAGGGCACGATTCTCAGTTCCTGAAGCAGGCAGTAAATATCCCTGAAATTATATATTTTTTTTTTCCTGGAAAAAACAGTGAGCAACAGTGAGGTTTGAATGTGTTTGGTTTCATTCTTAGGAAGCTTTTCTTTCTGTTGAAAGGATGAAGCTGGTTCCCGTGCTGCCAGCTCCGTGGAGGAGAAGGATTTCCTGGGAAGAGAAGTGTAAGTAGTCTCACTGCCTCCAGTTGATACCGGGTGGGGTCCTAGGGTTGCTGAAGGAAGAACGTGATTTAGAGATCAGGTGTCCTGACTGCCTTTCTGCTCCCTGTCATCCAGGTCCCCACTCTGTAATGGCCGTGCCTTGGCAGGCAGCCCCACTGTGCTTTATAAATCTGTCTCTTCTCTTGTGCTTGGTCCCTCCTCATCTCCTCCAAGCTGCAGACCGGTCCTCAGCATCGAGGTCATCGTCCAGCTGTGTTGGTGCTGTTCAGAGCTTGGCCATCTCTGGCATTTCCACTTGCTCTGGCCCAGTTTTTGAGTGCCAGGCTGAAGTGGCCCCGGTCACTCTCAACCTCTGTGGGTGGTTGGGGACAGAACGTGTAGTTGTCTGGTCTGTTGAGCGTCCCTCGATCATGTGCCTCAGGGTGGGTCATCTCTGCCCCAGGACTGATGGGATCCCACCTTCTGCCTCCCCCCAGGCCTGCTGTTGCTCAGCTGTGTAAGCTCTGCCTCCTGCCAGCCCTCAGCAGCCCAACGGGGGGAGATGTTCATAGAATATTGGACCCCAGCCCCTCACAGATAAGAAAACTGGGGCCTCCAGGGAGGACGAGGACTTGCCCAGGGTCACATGGCCAACGAATGGCAGAACCAGAAGGAAACCGGGTGTCCTAAGTGACAGGTTTCCCTCCTCCTTGCACAAGCCAAGTCCGCCCATTGCCCGGAGGCCTGGCGATTCCAGTCATTTCTTCCATGACTCAGTGCCGGAGGAAGTGAGCTCCTGGCCTCTGTCCCCACCCAGCAGGGCCTTCAGTGAAGGAGGACTCACGCACACTCGAGTGTTTAACGGCTGATTTTATAAAAAGGCACCCTTTCATGAAATAGACTATTCTTCTCCAAGCAGAAAAATAGGCTCACTGGACAAAGCAGGAGACTCCCAGCTCCGTGGACAGCGGCCAACATCTGGTCAGCTTGAGCCTGCCCTTTTCACCTTCCTGCCTGTCAGCACTCCCTGCAGGCCAGCCTCCCCCACCCTGCCGTCCCCACCTCCTGGATTTCTGGACATGGAGACCCTTTTCCCTCTTAGGAAACATTGACCACCCCAGATTCCCATTCGGACTACGTTCCATCTCCATTTCCTTTCTGGAGCCTGGAGCCAGGGAGTCTCCAGCTCAGATGTGCCAGGAAGATGCTCACAGGGAGTCAGACCAGCTGCAGCCAGTGTGTTGTCTTTGGAACTGGTCTGCAGCCCGTTTGCCCGGCAGGGCGGAGGCAGCAGGGGTCGCTAGGGAGCAAGATCGGGAAGGTGCTTAGTGCATAATTGAACTGCCTTCCTCAGCCTGTCTTGGGGACACAGGCTTCTGCAAACACACACAGCCCCAAATGGAAGGATTCTCGGTGTGCCTTCACTTCACCGTGGAGCCCACAGCACCCTCTCCACCTGGCAAGGCACCCTGGGATTCCTTGCTGGTTTAGCAAATCATTCAAATTATCCACTGCTAACCACCCCTCTGGGGCCAGGGCTGCACACATACGCACATGTGTAAGACGCAGAACCAACTTTCGAGCTGTAACATCTGTAAGTCTATTCACACAGGTTAAGTGCCAGAGCAGGCCTCAGCAGGGTAACAATCGTGGGCACAGGACAGGTGTCACAGGGGAGGTGGCACTTGTACTGGGGCCTACTGAGGTGATGCTGGGGCACTGGGGTTGTAGACGTGGTTAGAGGTCTGCCTGTCCTGGGTCCTTCACATTTACATTGTGTCTGGGATGGAGAATTCCAGGATCACTTTCAGATGAAACACACAGATGTCTCCTTCATTGCTACTTCCTGCCACCCCTGGACACCCTTTGGCCCAGAGCAGTAGGGAAGGGAGAGCCTCAAGCCAAAGGTCCTGTAGTCTCCTTCATCCAGGGCTTGAATGGGAGTTGGTCCTGGGCACTGGGCCTCCTCCTTGGATGAGCGACTTCCGAGGGTAGGTTCCCGTACATCGCAGCCACAAGCCCAGCAGCACAAGCCGGCCTGCCCCGACAGGAAGCCAACGGTACAGTGACAATGCTCTCAAGGGAACCCTGAAGGCTCCAAAGTCAGGTAGCATCTCATAAAAGTCATGATGACATGTCAGTAGTTTCAGGCCTATGGTTCCCCCACTCGTTCTGTGAACGTCTGAGCACAGTCTTGCTCTTCAGTCTGTTAAACTGATATTCCTTGAGCCACAGACAGGATGGAACCTGGCATGGGGGTGGGGGGGGGGGATATGGGAATATGAAAGAAACCACAGGAAGAAAAGTGAGACCTCGTTTAAGAAACCAAGATAGTAGCTCATTTTGGAAAAGAGCATCAGGCCAGTGTGGGAGGACCCTGGTGGATCAGTCTGCGAAAGAAGGGTGGAGAGGACCGTGGCTCCTTGTGACCTGGGGGAGCTAGGACACAGTATCATTATCCTCAGGACATTATGAAATTGTTACCTGTCGGGCCTGCCCTGATCATGTATCACATATTTATTTTATACTTAAAATGATTAAAATTAATTATCTTTCAAGAGTCTAAAGACTTTTTAGAAAAACCGAACATTTACAAAAGGTCAATGCCTGGGCTGCCTGCTGACGCGCACTGTTGATTTGAATGGAGACGGTCTCTGGTTGCTGTCTAACCGAGCCTTCTGTCTTACTGTGTGTCCTTCCCTGAAAAACCCAACTTCAGGCCGGGTGCAGTGGCCGAGGCAGGAGAATTGCAAGTTCAAAGCCAGCCTCAGCAGTTTGGTGAGGCCCTAAGCCACTCAGCAAGACCCTGACTCTAAATAAAAATATAAGAAAGGGCTGGGGATGTGGCTCAGTTAAGCACCCCTGGGTTTAATCCCTGGTACCAAATAAAACAAAACAAAAATCCCCAGACTTCCCACAGCCCTCGGTCTGCAGATGTGGACCTGCAGGTTATGATGTGCACAACCCCTCGGCGCCCCCGGCCCCGGCTCCTGCCTTTGGAGTCTCCTTTTGGTTTTGCGGCTGTTTTTCTGTTTTGCTGGCCTGGACTTCCTGAGCTCCCCGCCGTGATGCTGTCTGGTTTATAAACAATGATCCACCCTGGGATCCGTCCAACCGGGCGCCTCACGTGTTCCCCTCCAGCTCACGTGGACGGCTTCCTGAGGGACGCAGCCTTCGCTGTGGATTTGGAAGCCTCTTCCCAAGCTGTGTTCCTTACTTGTTGATCTGGGCTCTCGTCGTTTTTCCCCTGAAGTTAAACCCAGGGAAGGCTTCCTTTGTTCACTGCTGCTCTCTCGCCCTTGTCTCCTGGTCTTGGTCCTCTCCGGGGACTCACTACCTGGGGCTCATGTTCCTGGAAGGACAGCTCCCTCAGGAGCGACACTGCCTCTAACACACGAGCAGACTCGGTCCCACACCTCCCTAGGGCCGAGCGTCCTTCTCCCTGATCCCCTGTCGTCCTGCCAAAGACACCTCTGATCAGAGCTAGGAGCTTACAGTCACCTTCCGAGTGGGGTCTCCCTGTTTTCACAACAGCCCTGAGGCAAACTGCACAAAGACCAAAGTTCCTCCTTCACAAAGAAGCTGGGGAGCAGGGCGAGCAGCTCGCTTACTCCTTGTGAGGCGGCGGGCAGGGTGCTGTCTACAGGAGCAGCTGGGTGGACAGCTGGCCAGTGAGCTGAGCACAGCCGCCCAGCTCCGTCGGGTGTGTACACTTCACACTGTGGCAGGGAGCCCCCAAGAAGGCCTTTGACCAAGGCTCTCCAGAGGGGCCTCTTGCAATCTCTTGACTGACCACTCAAGGACTATGTGTGCCCAGATGTGCTGGGCATCTGCTTGGGGGTCACCCCACAGATACAGGGCCACAGCAGATATCGAGCAGGGTCAAGACTCGCCCCAAGGCCGAGAGAGGGCCCAAGTACAAATCTTCCTTAGACTGAGCATGAGAAGCTTCCTGCTTTAGTTTGAAGGTGCAGATTCTCAGCCAGGTTTCAAGGAGAACAAGTGCACACACAGGTGGGATGCTGTGGTGGTCCCCTGAACTGAAACCGGGGATGTCCCTTTAATAAAAGCCAAGTCCACTGCTCTCCCCGCTGCCACCCCTGCCCTGAGCCCAGCTCCCAGCACATGGCCCTCCAGCCAACTTTCTCTGCTTTTGGACAGAGTCTCTGTATCTCCCTAGCACCTTACTGAGAGAGGTCTGATCAGCCGAGCTGCTTTCAAGGTGCCAAGGTAGTGGGCAGCTGAAGTGCTGTGCTGGGACAGAGCTGCACCTCGAGTCATCGGACTATCTTCTTAGAGGGGGCTGAGGGCCTGTGAAGAACTGAGAGGCTCTGGGAGAAGAAGAGTCCCTTAGAAGAAGGAGTGAGTTGGCAAAAGATACTCAGCAACTCTAGTTCAGGTCCCGAAAGCAATCTCTTCCTTACCTTTTTTAGATGGTACATGTTAGTCAGCTTTCCATTGCTGTGACAAAATACCCAAGAAAAACAACTTAAAGGAGGAAGGATTTATTTGGGCTCAGAGTTTCAGAGGTTTCAGTCCATGGTCAACTGGTTCCATTACTTTGGGCCCAAGGGTAGGCACACCATCGTGATGTCACACCCTCATGGTGTGACAGAGCAAAACTGCTCACCTCATGATGACCAGGAAGCAGAGAGAGGTAGAAAGAGAAAAAGAGGACAGGGACAAGATAGTGTTCAAGGGCACCCCCCCAAAGCCCACTCCCCTCAACCAGGTCCCACCTTCTGTTTCCACCACCTTCCGAGAGTCCATCCAACTCTAAAACCCTCAGTGGTCAGTCCACTGACCAGGTCAGAACACTGGTGGTCCAGTTGCTTCCCATGAGGACCCCTGGACGTCACTGCACTGGGGACCAAGCTCTCAGCACACAAGTCCTTGGGGCCGTTCCAGATTCAAACTGTCACCATGTCTTTCTTACCACCGAGGGAAGGTCTGGGCATTGAGTCACTGACTACCCTGGGGCCTTCTGTGACGGGCGCTGTGATAGGCACGGGAAAGAGATCCCAAAGGTTGTGGCTAAGGCTTTGGGGTGGAAAGAGACAAGACGAGGGAGTCCACCTCCTGACAACCTAGGCTTCCCTGGTCACCACACTCAGGGAAAAGGGAGACAGTGGGCATGGTGGCCATAGAGTGGTCACAACACGGGTGAGAGAGACTTTCAGAGGTTTTCCTGGGTCGCTACTTACTATTTACGCTTTTCTTTGGGAAAATACTTGTCATGGCATCAAAGAAGAAAACAATGGTTTTTTCATTGAAGAAAGAGACCATCTGTGTGGGGGGAAAGGTGAACAGTCATTCTGGCCAGGTAGGGGTGGAGCCCGGGCCCTTGGGTCCCTGGGTGGGGCTCATTTTCCCCATTAATACGTGTTCACAGCCCAAGAGCTATTTGAGTGGGGGTCTGTGAAGTGCCTTGATTTTTACAGAACTTCTGATGCATTAAAGTGCGCACATTACAGATCCAGCATCACCCACTTAGAATCTTTGGTACCAAATCAGGACGATCCTTAATCTATTGTTTATGAGATGGCTACTACCCAGTAGAGGGACACGGGAGCCTCAGAAAGTCCAGGTCACAAGAACAACATGTCGGAGAATACACCTGCACCAGAGCCGTGGACTAAGTGCTCATGTGCAAGAACATGAGTAAATGCGCTTGGCTTTTGAGAAAGTTCAAGACCAAGGGAATGTGGCTGCCTCTGTTTGAACAGTCTTTTGCATCAGAACATACTTTTTGGGGAAAGGTACTGGAGATGGAGCCCAAGGGTACTTTACCACTGAGCTACATCCCCAGACCTCCTTTATTTTTTTTTATTTTGAGACAAAGTCTCGGTAAGCTGCGGAGGTTGTCACTAAATGCTGAGTCTGGCCTCAAACTTGCAGTCCTCTTGCCTCAGCCTCCTGAGTGTCTGGGATTGAAGGTGTGTGCCACCATGCCTGGCGTACATACCAAGTTTACCCACCCATTTTTATATGTGACAACCTGGAGAGCTAAGTACCCTTAAACTCACTTTACAAAGAAGGAAATTAGAAATGGCGTGGCTTCTCAATCCACGGAGTCTGTCGCTCCCCCCATGACATGCCCCCTCCCTCCCACACCACTACTCACCTCCTCTTCTACCTCATCAAAACGATCTAAAAATTCAAAACTTTTATCTCTAAACTACATTAAGTTCATACTGATTTTTCCTAGAAGACAATTAGTATAAACTTTATTTTCAGAGTGACACAAACATTTTACAGAAAAGCAGATGCTTTCCATAGAAAGTAATAAAATTTTGTTAACATATTCCCTTTTTATTGCTTTTAGTCTTAAGAGTGTGAAATTAGTAATAATATGATAATTATACTAACATGCTCATACCAACCTGAAATCGTAGTAAGTGGATATTAATCGTCTTAAATTTTCGTTTGGTTCTTCTAGTCTTACCTTTAACTTATTTCTTCTCTTTCTGCCTTGTTGGCCGTCAGTAGATTAAGCAGAAAGATGGGCCCGGACATCTCTGCTCAGTAATCACCTAAATATTCAGTCCTCCCGTCATCGAGGGCAGAGTTGGCCCCCGTGCCTCAGTTTCCCCTGATGATAGAGACACCATTTACTGTGTCCAGTTAAACGCTGGGCACTGTTACACACAGCGTCTCTCAACCATCCTTTCAGCCACCCTCTGGGGTGGTCAGCATTTTCCCCAATTACTACTGAAGAAGTGCAGGTTCTGAGCCCCAGATCCCGGGGCCGGGCCCTCCGAGTGACTCATTAGTTCTCCGTCACCAGCAGACAACACCTTGCAGGGACATGTGTTATTGAAGAGAGGGATTTCACTGCTGGGACATTCTCATCTATTCATTTCCTGTCTCCTGAGTTCTTTAATTCCACAGAGAACAGAAAATCTCTTCCCTGCAGATCAGTTAAATCCATGTAACAAATTTCAGAGAGCATGACTCAAAGGGCTTTTCAATTAAGAAAGCATTAGAGTAGACTTTGTTTTTGAGGAGAAGCGGTGACCTCCCACCAGCAGATTCTGGGGGAGAGAATGTGAAGGAGGCGAGCGCCTGCTCTGCTCTCAGCATAAGCCACGGAGGGGGAACAGCTTGTCCTTTCCAAAGCCAGTTCTGGGAGGTTTGATCTGTGCTCAGGGGGCAGGAAGTGGTTCCAACAGAAAGAGTTATCTTCTTTGTGGCTTTCTGGCTCGTGGAGAAGTGGGAAAACTTCCCATGTGGAAGATCTGAGGTCTGTATGTGAGCGATCCCCGAGCCTCCCCTGGGAGGTTCCTGCACCGCAGGTCATCTGTGCAGTGCCTGGTCCAGCTGGCCCCTAGCAAACTCCCAGTAGTCTCCCAGGCCGCTCCGCCACAGCGTGTGGCCACTCTGGGTTCAGGGAATTCAGAATGATTTACTATTAGCACCAACGAGACTGAATTAAAAAGGCAAATCTGCTAAAACCAAATAAAGCCCAAAATATAATAGTGCAGCCCAGGGTGAATATAACTTTGGACACTTTAATTTTTTTTTTTTTTTTAATTTTTTACAGTTTACATATTTCTCTATCATGGCAGCATTTCCTGTTGATTCTGGGCTGTTTCTGGAATCTTGCTTTGCTCCTGGGTCTCTGGCTGCCCCTCTAATGGCTCCTCCCTCCTGGCCGAGGTCAGGGTGGCCTTGTGTATGGGTGTCCAGTGCTCTTCCTGTGGACCCTACCTTTCTCATGATAGGTGCACCTGCGTGGAGAGCTGGTCTGGGGTCTCTGACCTCACAGATCCCACCCCCTGGTATCCACGCCCCGTGATGCTCTCCTCCCACGTTGTACCCGGGCTGGGCTGTAGCAGAAGTGATGGCTTGTCACTAAGGACGGTGGCTCCCTTCTTGGGCCTGGGGCTTTTCTTCCTCTCCTGGTCATTCGCTGGGCAGGGGGTCACGTGGGACAACCCCCAGAGAGGCCAACCTAGCACAGAGCCAAGGCCTCCTGCCAACAGCAACGTGAGTGGGCACAGAAGGGGCCCTGCAGCCCCGTACCGTGACTGTAACCTCATGGGAGACCCAGAGCCACCAAGCTAACCCCCTCTAGTAAAGTGCTCGTTCTCCTGTGCCCGAGTTTGGGGTGGTTTGTTAGGTACAATAGACAAAACGCCCATCTGTTCCCACGTCTTCCACGACGACTTCCAGATTCCATCTTTGGTCTGGGTTCCCCCGATTCGCGACCTCCTCAGTGTCCCGCCCAAATCAAAGCCCTCCTCTTCTCAGATCTTGTCCTGTAGCCAGCAGCTCTGGCGAAGTCCCTTCCACAGCTGCCCTCCTCCCCAGCACCCCGCCTCCCACCGCGGGCACTGCCTCCCTCCTGCCCCGGCCAGAGCGCTGCCTTGGGCTTTCCTCCTCTTGGCCTCATGTGGCGTCAGCAGCCAGGTTCGGATGCGTCTGCCTTCAGAGTGTCCCCCACGCTCCACCTCCAGGGCGACCCTCCAGTGGCTCCTCGGGCTCCCCTCACCCTGGTCTGTCCTGCCCTGGTCCTATTCTTTTCCCTCTCTCTGAGAGAAAACACTTGACCCTTGACCTTCGGAGTTGCACTTATTTCACTTAACGCGATGATCTCTAGTTTCATCCAACTTCCTGCAAAGGCCATAGTTCATTTTCCTTTATGGCTGAGTAATACTCCATTGTGTGTATATATATCACATTTTCTTTACCCACTCTTCTGTTGATGGACACTTAGGCTGGTTCCACTTGGCGTGCTGTGACTTGTGCTGTGCACATGGTTCTGCACATATCACTGCAGTAAGATGACCTTGAAGCTTCCGGGTAAATACTGAGGAGTGGTTCTGTTGGGTCATACGGTGGTCCCATGCCTAGTCTTTTGAGGAGCCTCCATACTGATTTCCATAGCAGTTTTACTCATTTACAACCCTACCCACAGTGTGAGAGTGTTTCTTTTTCTCCACATCCTCTCCAGGATTTATTATTGTTATTTGTATTCTTAATGACTGCCATTACAGACTGGAGTGAGATGAAATCTCAGTGTAGTTTTGATCTGCATTTCCCTGATTGCTGATGATGTCAAGTATTTTTTTTTTTTTATATATTTGTTGGGCCATTTGTGTTTCTCCTTTTGAGAAGTGGCTGTTTAGTTCACTTATTAGCCCATTTATTAGCCGGGTTATTTGACTTTTTGTTCTTAAGCTCTTTAAGCTCTTTGTATATGCTGGGTATTAATCCTCTGTCAAAGAGTAGCAAAGACTTTCTCCCATTCTGTGGGTCCTCTCTTCACATTCTCAGTTGTTTCCTTTGCTGTGCAGAAGCTTTTTATTTTGATGCCACCCACTTATTAACTCTGGGCATTACTTCCTGAGCTTCAGGGGTCCTGTTGAGGAAGGTCCTGCCTGTTGGTGTGTTGGCGCTAGGTGTCCCTGTAGGAGTTGCGTAGTTTCGGCTCCAAGTGGCAATGGCTTCTTACCGTGCATGCCTTCTGTGCATCCGACCTGCGGTGGCTCTGTGCATTGTCTGTCTCGACCTTGCTGCTGTCCTGCCAAGCAGATGTTTTCAGCCCCGGCTTGTTGGAGAAGAAGCTTGAGATTCAGAAGGGACAAGAAAGTGTGGAGCCAAGGGTTGAGACACAGCTCTGGCTCTTAACCTCTCTCTCCTCTTCTGAGCTATGTCCTGGCCTCGTCCCTGCCACCAGAGCTGGGCTGTGGCTGAGTGGACACTATTGAGTCTTTAGGCATTGTCCCAGGCTGTGCACATGCAGCCAAATCCAAAGTGGAGTAAAGAAAATTGAAGGGGGAAAAAATAAAAGCTAATATCCAAGGACTATTATTTTTTAAGATGGAAAAAAACTTAATGTGTTTATATGCTAAAGGCAAAGAGCCAACAGAGCAGAGGAGGGGTGAGTTACAGGGGTAACGATGGCTGGCATGGTCAGGCGTGTCCAGGAGCCAGCCGTCCTGAGTGCTTCACCAGATCCCTCTTGGCGTCACACTGGTAAAGCAAGTGCTGTTATTATCCTGACGCTTTGCAGACAGGGAGGTGAGGCTGTGTCCAAGATCACAGGTTGCGCGGTGACTTAGCAACGGGGTCTGAACTTCGCTGCTGTGGAAGCCGAGCAGGCGTGTTGAACCAGCACCCAGGAAATGCTCTAATAGTGACGCTTCCAGGGAAGGGGTGTGCGTCGCCCCATTTTAAATGCGAGACCTGGTGGCTGGTGACCGAGTTCTTCATCCTTTTCCTCCAAGCACTCGCACTTACCTTGGATTAAGGCAAAGGGGGTCCTCGTCCTCAGCTTCGCCAGCCTTGTTCCTACTGCGTCCCATCAGGGAGGAGCCAGAGCTCTGAGTCAGGAAAGAGTGCTCCTGGGAGCTGGGACTGAGGCCCCAACCACCCTTCTAAAGTGGCTCCAGGGCACCCGTGGATCTGGCAATTATCAGGAGCTCCAGTTCCCCTTCATGCTACGGGCTGGTCCTCTGCAGCACTCATTCACGGAACAAGGCGGCTGGATTTCTTTTGTAGTTTTTTAAAACTTACGTCGCACACAATACTTTGGTTTCATCGTACACATTTTTCAAAATAATTAGTACAAGTCGGAAAACGTGGGAAGAGCCTAGGAAAGGTCGCAGAGACTCTTGATGAACGAGAAGCTTGGGGTGAACGGGGGATCCGAGGGAAGACACAGAACTCGTCCTTCGCCTCGCGTTGAACCCGCGGCGGCTCCTGAAGCGCTCTTGGGTCCTGTTTTGGAAAGCACCATCCCCTGTGCCTCCTCCCAGCCCTCCTCGTCCTCGAGGGACAGCCGACGGGGGTAGGGGTAAATAGGGGAGGTAGTTTCTCTCATTTCACAAGATCCAGCTCCTGTTCTCCTCCTGTGGCCTCTCGACAGTCACTTCACGGTCGTGCCACTCTCCAGGTGCCACTCCTGTGGTCAAGGCTGGAGAAAGGGGGGGGGGGAGGAGTGGACCCCAGCAACAGCTCTGCTTTTACCAGAAAACCTAAGCTGCGCCCCGGGCCTTTCTCCTGTTCCCCAAGGAAGGTCGGAAATGGGTCCTTTGGTGTTTCCAGCCATAGATCTAGAGGAGAGGGGGCAAGACGCGCTCACCGACGTGTGTTCTTGTAAGCGCTCAGCCTCTAAGGGGCACAGCTGCAGCACACACCGGGTCCCCACCCAGACCCCCATGTTACTTCCACCTCCCGGAGGGCTCGGCCTCTCTGAAGGGTGCCACAGATCAGGAGGGGACCAAACGGGCAGCGGAGGGGATGTATCCTGAACGCAGCACTTGTATTTATTTATTTATTATTTTTAAAAAATATATTTTAGATGGACACAGTACCTTTATTTTATTTACTTATTTTCACGTGGTGCTGAGGATCGAACCCA
Organism: Marmota flaviventris; assembly: GCF_047511675.1. Classification (NCBI taxonomy): domain Eukaryota; kingdom Metazoa; phylum Chordata; class Mammalia; order Rodentia; family Sciuridae; genus Marmota; species Marmota flaviventris. Next base: position 104,027,806 of record NC_092509.1, on the reverse strand, counting down.
GGGCCCCACACGTGCCAGCCAAGGGCTCTACCGCTGAGCCACAACCGGTCCCTAAATGCAGCACTTTTTAAACCAGTGATTTCAGTCAGTCTTTTATCATTGTTGTTTCATAAAATAATCATTCCACTTGTATTTTTAAATATGTGAATAACAGCCAAGTTTTAAAAATATCAATTAGGTATTATTTTATAATGGTGAAACACTGCAGGGAAACCCTTATTTTCAAACATTAACGGATTGGTCAAAAAAACACAAAAAACTGTAGCATATACCATAAGGTAGAATGATCAGAAATAAAGTTTCAAAAAATGATCATTTAAAATATCTTGTTAAATAAGTAAATTAATAAGTAAAATAAGGAAATGTCACCCTCAGTCTTTAAACATATATTTTAGTTATAAAATATAGATGTAAGGATTTCAAAAATGTTCATGGTAATTATATGTAGGTGATGAGAATCATGACACTTTGACTTCTATCTTTGAAAGTTTTTGTAATGTAAGTTTAATAGGTTATTTGAAATATAATTGGCACACAGCAAAATCCATCATCTTTCCGTATATGTGTCTTGGCCCATATGTACACTCATGTATCACAGTCTAAATACAGATGGTCCCCGACTGGCAATGTTTCCACTCATAATTTTTCAACCTCACGATCATGGAAAAGAGATGGGCCCTCTGTAGAGACTACTTGGACTCTTGGCTTTGTTTCCTCTGGGCCAGCCTTCACAGTGGACACTGTCGCGTGGCGGTGGCAGAGACTTGCTGCTCTGGGCCCAGGATCACAAGGCTGAACAGCAACATGGGGGGGGGGTGGCTGGGGTGCTCAGTGGGTTGGTGTGTTAAATGCGCTTCCGACCTGAGCTGGGCTTGTTGGAGTGTGCCCCACAGCGTCTGCAGGGAGCATTTCCTCTGCCCAGGAAGCTCCTCCCCTGGTCCTTGGTCTCTGGTATTGGCTACCACTGATCTGTCTTCTGTCTTTACTGCTGTTGCCTTTTCAGGAATGACATATAAATGAGAGTATGCAGCATGCGATCTTTCATTTCTGCCTTTTGTCAATTAGCATCAG